>NC_140987.1:330965498-331401622 GCF_052327205.1 Somniosus microcephalus | reverse complement strand
GTGCCGAGGCCTTTTTGAGGGCATGTTGTTGTTGCAAGAGAGAGAGAGAGCGACTGGGAGGAAGAGAGAGAGCGACTGGGGGGAAGAGAGAGAGCGACTGGGGGGAAGAGAGAGAGCGACTGGGGGGAAGAGAGAGAGCGACTGGGGGGGGAACGACGGGGGGGGAAGAGAGGAGAGCGACGGGGGGGGTAGAGAGAGAGTGACGGGGGGGAAGAGAGAGAGCGACTGGGGGGAAGAGAGAGAGCGACGGGGGGAAGAGGAGAGAGTGACTGGGGGGAAGAGAGAGAGCGACTGGGGGGAAGAGAGAGAGCGACTTGGGGGAGAGGGTGGGAGGGGAGAGAGCGGACTGGGGGGAAGAGAGAGAGCGACTGGGAGGAAGTGGGTGTAGGGGGGAAGGGGGGCTGGGGTAGGGGAAGGGGGTGGTAGGTGTAGGGGGAAGTTGGGGTAGGGGTAGGGGGAAGGGGGGGTAGGGGTAGGGGCGTAGGGGGAGGGGAAGAGGGTGGGAGGGGAGGGGGGTTGGGGGGGAGGGGGTGGGGGGGGAGGGGGTGGTGGGTGAGGGGGGTGGAGGGGAGGGGGAAGGGGGGAGGGGGGAAGGGGGTGTGGAGTGGGAGAGGGGGGAAGCGGGGAGGAGGGGGAAGGGTGGTGGAGGGGGAGTGGGAGGGAAGGGTGGTGGAGGGGGAGTGGGGGGAAGGGGGGGGGTGGAGGGGTGAGAGGGGGGGAAGGGGGGGGAGGGGGGAGGGAGAGAGGGGGAGGGAGGGGGAGGGAGAGGGGGAGGGGAAGGGGGAGAAGGGGAGGGGAGAAGGGGGAGGGGAGAGAGGAGGGAGGGAGAGGAGGGAGAGGGGGGGGACGGAGAGGGGGGAAGAGAGACCAGAGGGAAGGAGAGGAGAGAGGGCGAGTGGCCCCGCGGCTGCAGTGAGGGCCGGGCCTGGTTGCCGGGGTAATCCTTCACCCCCTTCCCGCTCTCCCGAGCCCCACGCTCCTGCCCCCCCGGGCCCCACGCTCTCCCCGCCCTCCCGAGCCCCCGCGCTCCCGAGCACCGGCCCCCCCCGCCGAGCCGGCTTCAAGACCAGAGAGAGAAACGCCGCTGCTCATCAGCGCCTCAGAGCCGGCCGGTGCGCAAACTACCGCGAGGCCCCGGCCAGACTCAAGTTGCGCTCCGGGCCGAAGTTGAGGCGCGCGCTGACTCCCCGCCCCGCCTGCCTTTACTAAGATGGCGGCGGTGGCGACGCTGGGCTCAGGCCCGACCCCTCCAGCCTTCACAAAGATGGCGGCGATCGCAGGCCGCTTGTTGAGCGCGACGGGAGGTGCCTAGCTCGGGCGTGGCTGGGCAACAGAGGCCCAGGCTTCGAGGCCTGGAAAAAACGGTGAAAGGTAGGAAAATTATACAGGTTAGAGAAAAGATTTACAAATTAATTAACTTTTTTTAAAAATCAATTTGTGTTTTAAAAGCAACTTTTTTTTGCTGGAAATGTACATTTGAAAAGAAACACGCAGAAAGTGGGAAAAAGAAATGAAGAGTTTGGAATCAAGATGGCGGCCACTCACCTCATTTCAGAATGATAAGGCCCGCCCACACACGCACCGATTGGTCAACCGTCAGGTCACTGAAGTGTAGGATTGGTCAATCGTCCTGTCACTCCACTCTAGGATGGCCCGCCCGCACACACTATGAACCCGCCCCTGCGACGCAGCGATTGGTCGACCATTCAGGTCGCTCAACTGTACGATTGGTCAAACCTTCACGTCACTCGATGCTAATGAGCGGATAATGAGCGGAATTTTGAACGTTTTTTGGATACCGTCGGCACAATTTTTGTCCGACCAAAAAGTAAATATGCCTACAAGAGTCCCCTAATGATGAGCTTTCTTTTGATATAACATATGTGTAGGTACGCTCTATAACTTTTGGTTGTATAGCCGGACAGACAGAGAGACAGACAGACAGAGAGACATACTGTTTTTATATATATAGTTAGATACATTCCACCGGAGCTACTCCGACGAGAGAGGCCGATTGATCACCTCCGACCGCCTTCAAAATGGCCATGCAAAGAAAACAAAAAGCCAACCCACCACAATAATCGCACAATTGATTCTAGTGTTCACATTTAAATATTGTAGCATTAATTCGGGGGGCCTGGACTAGGCTAGGGCACAAAGCAGGCCCAAGCTCACAACCTGAAGCAGATGGTGAAATGGTGGCCCAGCAGAAAATGAACACGAGGCCTGCTGTCCGAATTTTACAGTCAGCCTGCAGCCACCGCACACCCGCTCTCCTAAATCTCGCCCACTTCAGCGATTCCAGGGTGAATATAATCTAGATCAGCTTGTAGTCGGAGATGCATGCCAATATTTGAGCAGTCTCGTTGGCTTAAACTGCTGGATAAGCTGGAGTGATCCCACAATCCAGGGCTCCAAGGCAGCTCATCCTGAAATCATGGGTCTCTCCATCCACAATTTCCCAAGATGCATTGACAATGGGTACTGCTCCCCACTGGAGGTGCACTGTCGAATGACCCCATTTAAGTGAAGGACAGATCCAAGTCTCTGGTACATTCCTGTTAAGTGATGGACTTCAAGTGGTTTCCCTGTTTAACTCTGTCAGAAACTAGTTTCATGGTTTAAGAGCAGAGGCATGTTCAGTTGAAACAAAAACAAACATTGTTTATCCATAGCATTCGTCTACAATTGATTATTAAAAAATGTACTTTCAAAATAATTCTGCCAAACCAGAAGTGAATCTACTGGAATACCTGCTTGGGCTTCAATAACTTATCCACTGTCTTGTTACCAGTGTTAGGATTTATTTATTTTTCTAGACCCATCAAGCACAAAACTTGTAGGTTTTAAATTCTCCCTGCATTCTCACACAGTTTTCAATCAAATTGCAGTAAAGAATGGTGGCTAATGGCAGTGAACAGTGCTCTGGGGAGATCTGAGTTCACAGCAATAACACACAGCGAGAGGAGGATCAGATTGAGGATTAATCAAAACTCAGCTATCCCAACACAGAAGGCAAGGCCAAGACTCCATTCCGCCAAAAAAACAGCTGCGTCGATCCTAAAAATCAAACATATTCCCAAGAGCCAAACTCGGAATCTCTTACTCTCCTTGCATTTTTTTGGGAACATGACCATTTTGGTGTAAACAGGTAGATAACCAATAAGAATGTCTAAAATAATTCGATGTACAGAGCTGGCGGTTTACTGAAAAGTTTACTTACGAAACCATTTCTGGAATATCCTGCTCCCTTTTGAAGCGTCCAGACCACAACAGAACCTTTTTGTCGTATGTTGAAGGTATTCGACCTTGAAGTTTGTACGCAGAATAAGCTTTAAGAAATATAAGTGCTGTTATAACTAAAGTTAGACTGAACAACTGTGCATAATACAATTAATTTCTCCCAGTATAGTTTGCAATAACCTTATGTGAGTTAAGAAAGATTCTTTCCTTATGTAAGTTAAGACAAGAACACAGGTCCGAGTTACAGGAGGGGTAGTAGGACCCTGCGGCACTGTGTCTCTGAGTTCATCCCCACCAACTCTCAAAATTTGACCCAAAGTACAGCCAGTGGGGCTGAAGCTTCTGAGCCTTTGTTGATTGGACCAATCACTGAACATAGGAGCAGGAGGAGGTCATTCAGCCCCTCAAGCCTGTTCCGCCATTCAATGAGATCATGGCTGATCTGCGACCTAACTCCATATACCCGCCTTTGGCCCATATCCCCTTAATACCTTTGGTTAATAGAAATCTATCAATTTCAACTGAGTTGCCCCAGTGTCACCTGAAAAATCAGCATCACAAGGGCCCCCTTTAAGGCTCCACTAATACAATAAAGAACAAGTGGTCCAAATAAAACTAATATGCTTAAAATAAAGCAACACAAAGTAAGCTTATTAATTAAATTAGAATGGCATTTCTGATGTCTACAGGACACTCTACGCCCTGCGGAGCCCACCGGTTACGGAAGGCCCAAAGAGTACCTGTGGGCACCGCATGCTCCCTCTCCAAGGCTACCTCTCCAGGGCACGGACAAGACCCAGGAAGAGAGGCAGGCAGTCAGAGCGACCCCCCCCCACACCACACCCCCCATGGGCCGCACCGATCCGTGGAGCTCCTGGGACCAGTGAGTATTGTCCTGGGTTCCCGGACAGGCACTGGGTTTCAACGCACGATCTGTGATTCTGAACTCAGAAAACTATGTTGGCCGGATATCAAAGGAAGCCACAGGGGAGTTGAGCAGATCAGACTTCCTGGTCATGCAGCTCAAGAAAAGGCTGCGAGATGGAAGGACCAATCTTCCCCAGTTTATGGAGGGTGGAAGATGGGAGGTCGGCCAAGAGAGCATTGGAATACTGGAGCCTGGAGGTGACAAAGACATTTAGGAGATCAAATAATCAATTACAATAATATTTATCTCAATGAAGAGATGTCTTTCTAAAAATTGTTATATTTTTCTCTTATAGAATCATAAAATCAATGAGCGCAGGAGGAGGCCATTCGGTCTATCGTGCCTGTGCTGGCTCTTTGAAAGAGCTGTCCAATTAGTCCCACACCCCTGCTCTTTCCTCATACTCTGCAAATGTTTCTTTTTAAGTAGAGATCCAAGTCCCTTTTGAAAATTATTATTGACTCTGCTTCCAGCACCCTTTCAAGCATTGCGTTCCAGATCACAACAACTCGCTGTGTAAAATAAATTCTCCTCATCTCCCCTCTGGCTTTTTGCTAATTATTTTAAACCTGTGTCCTCTGGTTACCGACCCTCCTGCCAGTGGTACATTGTACATTAACTTTCAGCTTCCAAACGTAGGGGGCATAGATTTAAAGTAATTGGGGGAAGGTTTAGAGGGGATTTGAGGGGAAATTTCTTCACCCAGAGGGTTGCGGGGGTCTGGAACTCACTGCCTGAAAGGGTGGTAGAGGCAGAGACCCTCATCACATTTAAAAAGTACTTGGATATGCACTTGAAGTGCTGTAACCTACAAGGCTACGGACCAAGAGCTGGAAAGTGGGATTAGGCTGGTTAGCTCTTTGTCGGCCAGCACAGACACGATGGGCCGAATGGCCTCCTTCCGTGCTGTAAATTTCTATGATTTTATGATTCTATGATACCGACAGTAAACAGGCAATAATTTAGCTGATTCAATGGGAGATTAAGATGCTTGCACATAGTCTGTGTGAGTCATATAGGCCTAGAAATTCAGTTTGGGCCCGCCAGCTGGCTTGCGCCCAAAAGTTAGCGCTGCGCGCGGAGCCAGTTGCGCCCGTGAGATATTCAGTTTTTGTGTCCCAAGTCGGAACCGGGCGCTGTTCCAGGGTGTGCCCGCCCCCGCTTGGGGCGCTGAAACTGAATTTCAGCGCTCTAGGTGCCGCTGCGCCACCCGATGCGGAGCGGCAGGCTGCGGTACTGCAGGCCTCCTCCTTCTCTTAAGGTGGAGGCGCCTGCAACGGGGAGATCACCGCTGGATTGTGCCGGCAAATGAGCCCAGCACCACGGAGAAGTGCCGGGCTCGCGGAAAGCAGCCGGCAATGCCGCGGGGGGGGGGGGTGGTGGAGGAGGCCGGGGAAGGAGGTGCGGGCAGGCGGCCGCCGAAAAAGCGGCCGGCCGCACCTCCACCTTTATGCGCCCCACTAAGGCTGCAGTAAGGCCCTGGTCTCCGGATGTTAGTAGCGGCCGCCACGGAGGAGGCGGCGGCAACTGAATATGGGGGTCGGGCCGGCATCGGGGCGGAAACGGGGCACTGCGCACACCGATGACGTCATCGGTGCCGGCGCAGCGCTACCGGCTACCGCCGCCATTACCGCCAAGCTCAATATCAGCGCAACCTCCTCTACTGGCGCAGAGGCCCTCTTTGGGCCTTAACTGGGTGCAAAGCCCACTGAATTTCTAGGCCATAATGTGTTATCTAATGTGTCAGACATTTTCTATTGAATAGATGAGGCAACCATCTCAGCTTGGAGGATGTTGAAATATATTCACCGCTGCCCATCCCTCAGCTTAATTCTGCTTTTGCAACTGTCATCCTGCTTCAATCAGCAAAGTTTAATTGCAGTTCAGTCATTTAAGACCCGGACATTTCACCTACTCTTTCTGCGCAATAACTGCTTGGTAATTTATAACTTGTTTGTAACAGACTGCAATTACAGCCGCGCGGAGAGAGGCAGGAGGGGCAGATTGCTGGGTATAGGGCCTGCCTCATATCCAATAGCTTTCGGAGTCTCACTTGTACAGTCACTGTTAAGCTGAGGTTTTACTGTATTGCCAACAGTTTAGTATTTTTTTCTATTTATAATAAACTTGTTTTGAACAGTCAAAATAAATGTTGTAGTCACAAAAGGAGAGTGCGCAACTGGAGAGAACATAAACTAAGTTCTAAGTCAGGGCAATAAACAGGAGTGGACTGGCTATCTGGGAAATTGGCAGACTTCCGGGTGTCCCCGTGAATAGTTCCCTAGCACTGTATTATCGGCGCTTCCCTATCGGGGGAACCGCACCACCCCGGCTAGAATATTTTTCTTTATAATGGAGAGGGGGAAGAGAGGGAAAGGGGGAAAGGGGAAGTGGGGGAGATAGGGAGAGAAAGGGAGGAAAGGGGAAAATAGATAGGGAGAGGAGGGAAAGGGGTAGAGGGAGATGGGGAAAGGGAGGGGTTATAAGTTAGTTCTAGGGAAGGTGGGTTGGGTATATGCAGTTTTATTAATGTTTTCTAGTGTTTCCGGGCACATTCAGGGCAAGGTTGAAACTCTGGATTTAAGCTGAATGTTACAGGTGTGCTATAACTACACACTTTATTTGTACAAGTTCTCATAATATCAACCACGCTAGCTTGGCAGTACCTCCAAGAGGTTCATGGTGCAGTAATTGACTCAGTAGGGTTTAGGGTGGGGTGGGGAGTGTATCTCTTGTGATACACAAGGTATAACAATTATGTGGGACAGGTTGGATGGAGCAGAGGGACTTCTCCTGTTCATTGTTGTTCCTATGTGCATAAGACTGTGAATTCCATTCTGGGTGCTGAGCCTCACTAGATGCGAGCGTGGGTCAGAGACCAGGCTTTACTAGCATGGCTCGAGTCCTCTGACCCACACTCGGCACCACTGATACCTTCAGCCGACAGCAAAGCCTTCCTGTTTTGGCCCAATAGGTTGCCCAGCTGACATGGCTAAATGGAGCAGACCCGACTGGCTGGATTTCAGCCCCTGTCCCTTCCTGAAACTAACCAGGATTTACAACCAATCGCCTCAGTGGCTTGGTGGTGAATGCACTACCCTGTGTCAGTGAGCCAGTCACATCAGGGAGGCTCCAGATCCGATCCTCGGTCTGTGCTTACACTGTGGCAGTGGCTGCACTACAACCGGCTACAGTGCCTCCAGGGCCAGGGGAGGAAATCAGTCTGGGCTCCTGCTCCTAATCGTTATTCAGTAACCTTCTATGGGAGGAGCCTAGCGCAGCGCGCACTGGGGAGCGGGGTGCTGAGAAAACAGCCCGAGTGCCGGGCTGACCGATCGTGGCCGGCACCCCGCAGGAGGAACGGAAAGGAGGCAGGGGCTGGCAGGCAGCCTTTTACCTGCCCTTTAATTAGAGCCGCCGCGGCCACAGAAACACCACCCTGACCTTGTCAGACTAACGTCCGGCGGTAGGTCAGGGGGCGCGACTGAGGTTTGCGGCCGGGGTGCGAGCGGGGTTGCTGCACACGGCGATGACGTCATCACTGGAGGCACAGCGCCGCGGGGCGTTTCCGGCTACCGCCACTGCGAACCTCACGCTGAATTTTGCAGGAGGCATTAGCGGCACCGTGCCCGGGCTCCTGGGGCTTTGCAGGAGGTGCAAAGCAACCCAATTCCCCCCCCCCCCCCCCAGCCAGGTGTTTTATTTTCCATTTTATTTGAGCACTTTTATTTATTAATTATTTTCAGAGATGGAGACTAAAGGCTGTTTGACTGACAAACACATTCTTTCGAGGCCAGAAACAGCAATTTCACCAAAATACTAAAGTCCAGCCCAGCCTGTTGTGTACCATTAACGTCCTTAATGCAGCACAGATTTAAGAAAACAATAAAAGAAAATTACATTTCCTCTGCCAGATCAGATCACTCACGAGACAAACCCTGTTGAATACAATGCTCACAGAATGATACAGCACAGGAGGAGGCCATTCGGTCCATCGTGTCTGTGTCGGCTCTTTGGAAGAGCTACCCAGTTAGTCCCACTCCCCCACTCTTTCCCCATAGCCCTGTAAACTTCTCATTTTCAAGTATTTATCCAATACCCTTTTGAAAGTTACTACTGAATCTGCTTCCACCGCCCTTTGAGACAACGCATTCCAGATCATAACTTGCTGTGTAAAGAAAAGGTTGACCACATCAAACCCCTAGCTCTTTTGTCAATTATCAAATGTTTTGTTAATTGATCCTTTTCACTGCTTCTTTTAACATTGTGGGTGGGGGAGGAGGGGGGGAGTGGCGGCTCTAGAATATCCAGTATCTATGTACTAGGGGATATAGTCTAAAAATTAGAGCCGGACCTTTCAGGAGTGAAATTAGGAAACTCTTCTACACACAAAGGGTAGTAGAAGTTTGGAACTCTCTTCCGCAAACGGCAATTGATGCTAGATTATTGTTCATTTTAAATCTGAGATTGATAGCTTTCTGTTAACCAAAGGTATTGAGGGATAGGGGCTAAAGGCGGGTATATAGAGTTAGGTCACAGATCAGTGATGATCTCATTGAATGGCCTCCTCCTGTTCCTATGCTCCTGCAGGTAAATAAAACAGAACTGGAAGAGATGGGCCTAGTAAAGGAAAGGCGTTGGAGGCACACCCGCGATAGAGTCCCAGCAGAAAAAGCAGCAGCAATTTAACAGCAACTGAGTGGATGGACGATCATTACCCCCGTCAGGAGCGCCAGTCGGCAAAGCGGAGTCTGTTCCTTTCACCACCCCGTCCTGGTTCACTCTGGTACACAGCGATCGCCCAGGGCTTGGCTTCTGCCAGGAGACCCGACTGAGGACATCGGCGGGAGATCTACCAGTGACTCGGGCTGGGAGCAGGCTCCTCGCTCTCAACAGACTCCTCAACATCTCGCACTAGCTCCAAGCTCGGCCAAGGCTCTGGGTCAATGGGTCTGCAAGAAGATCACTCGGAGCTGAGCGGAGGGCCGGGAAATCACCGAGCAGGAAGAGTTCTCAGCAATGACGCGGGGATCTGATGCAAGACACTTTTAAGGAAATGCGTTCTGTATTTCCCCTGCCGTCTGAGTCACGTCATCATTGGAAATAAAGCAGGTCATTTACCGGAAAGGGGAGGTCCTGATTAAAAATGTATGTCGAGCTGCCAGAATTGGACAACGCCTTACCTGGTGTGAGGTTACAGCTATCATATCACACCTCCCACCCCAGGGCACAGCTACACTCCTGACAGAGGCGGCAGAGGACGGCCAAGCAACAGATAGCTCAGCTCTCATTGCCTCTCTCTCTCCCCGCTCCCTTTCTCTGTTCTTCCTTCTCTCTTTACCTTTTCTTTTCCAATTCCTGCCTCTTCTCTCCTCCCCTCTATTTAATTCTCTTTACTCTTTTCCCTTTCTTTCCGTCCTCTCCCCTTTCTCTCTTTTATCTCTCTCCCCTCTCTCCTGTTTCTCTTTCCCCATTAACTCTCCCTTCCTCTTGTTTTTCTTTTCCTTTCTTTCCTGTTCTCATTTTTATTCTTTCCTTTCACTTTCTTCCTCTCTGCCTCCCCCTTCCTCCCCCTCTCAACCTTTTTCCTTTTCTCTTTTTCTTTGCCTTTTACTCCCTTTCTTTCTCCTCCTTTCTCACTCACTTTGCAGCCAATCTGTGGGATGTACAAATGTCCCCCTTTCTGTCCCAAGACAGAGTGAGAGAGGAAGCAAGAGGTGGGCCGAGCACTCCATTCACATTAGTGGTGAAAGCCATCTATTAAAGTTAGAGAGGTTGGCTGGTAACACACTGCTGGGGTGTAAAGCCCACTGCAGAGTGGCTGCCTGTTATAGAGACCTCCTGATCTTCATTTCCATTACAAGCAATAGGACTGAAAGTCGGGCACTTTCTATGATGGGCACCGATCCACAATGACAGCTCTATGCCCCAGGGGTTAGTTGAAAATCTAGCCCTTGTCAAGCATTCAACCTGGAGAAAGGGTCTATCGGAGGAACTATTATACGATCGAGTCTGTAGTATCAGTCTGCATTACTTTATGTCCCCCATGGAGTTTGCTGGGCATTGCTGGCCTTTCAAAGACAAAAGGCACCACGGACAGAGAGAGAGAGTGAACCACAGAGGTGTGAGAACCAGAGTGGTGCCGTGTGAAACAGAAGCAAAGGTAATTGTTGGAGTGTGTCACAGCACTGTTGGGGAAAGTGACCCTCACTGCATCCACTACTACTCAAGTCCATTCTTAAAAGATCAGGCCATTTGCTGCTGCCAGTATGCAAAATCTTGCACTATTCTGTATGTATACTAGTGGTTTCAGGTCTGTAACTAGGTTCAGCTAGTTAACTTACAGTCTGAGCAGAGTTGAAGTGTGGTCTGCAAATATTACCCTCTCCCAGGGTGGCTTAGAAAGAAATAAGATGCAGTGGGCATTGATCTAGAACTGTGCCCTCAGAGACATGGACCATGTACAGCAGGCACCTCAAAGCACTGGAGAGGTACCAGCAATGCTGCCTCCACAAGATCCTGCAAATCCATTGGCAGGATAGGCGCACCAACATCAGTGTTCGCGCTCAGGCCAACATCCCCAGCATCGAAGCTTTGACCACTTTCGATTAGCTCCGATGGATGGGTCACATCGTCTGCATGCCCGATACGAGACTCCCAAAACAAGCGCTCTACTCGGAGCTCCGACATGGCAAGAGAGCCCCAGGTGGGCAGAGGAAATGCTTCAAGGACACCCTCAAAGCCTCCTTGAAAAAGTACAACATCCCCACAGACACCTGGGAATCCCTGGCCCAAGACCGCACAAAGTGGAGGAGAAGCATCCGGGAAGGTGCCGAACACCTCGAGTCTCTTCGTTGGGAGCAAGTGGAAGCCAAGCGCAAGCGCAAACAGCAGAAGGAGCTCACGTCAACCCAAGCCCCCACACACCCGTCCCTTCAACCACCGTTTGCCTCACCTGTGACAGAGATTGTAGATCCCGCATTGGACTCATCAGTCACCTGAGAACTCATTTTTAATGCGGAAACAAGTCATCCTCGGTTCCGAGGGACTGCCTAAGAGAGAAGAGAGAAAACTGTGCCCATCCTAAAGGGCACCAGCTCTCTGCAGAGGCAGGAAACCAGCGGGTGGCAGTTTCTGGTTTGAAATCGATGTCCACTCATGGGTGTGTGTTGCAGGAGAGAGCGTCTCATTAAAACCACCCTAAAATTACATCAGAGTGCTGGCAGCAAGGTGTGAGAGATACTCGTCCCATCACATCTTCATTAGCCGATCGTCAGTAACAGCATGGAACAGGAAGCCCACACAGTGGGAGGTTAAGACATTGGCCTAGAATTTGCAGTCAGCGGCGAAGAAAAGGCGCTTGCCACTGGCCCCGAAGAAAGCTGCCCACAAAGATTTTGTGATCTCTGTGGCGAGAAGTTTGCTTTTTTCAACGGGCAATTGAGATCAGTGTCGCTGCCTAAGCAGCCAATCACAATGCAGAATTCTCACAGACCGGCAACCAGGAAATGAAGAAGCTGCTTTTATTCTGACTTTTTAGAAATGTTATAGAGAGCAAAACAAAGATTGGGGCTTTCACATGGGGAAATGGTAAACCTGAAATAAAGATGAGCTAACTTAAACATTTTTTAAAAATGTTTCTTAATAATTGTATTTGTTAATCACATTTGACACTCCGCAAAATTAAAATTAGTTTTTCAGGGCCATAATGTTTGTTTAGCAGTCAATAGTTACACCTAATCCAACAAGGTCTAACTTTTAATGGGGTATTTAACAGCGATATTACGGTGGAAAAGCCCAAGTTTTCATCAGTTTCACTGATTTCCCTGATTACAGTAATTGCTGGTGATGGGGTGTGGGGAGGAGCTCACAGTGCAGCCAGTGTCGGAGCAGTGATTTACTGACTGCAACTTCAGGATTTCCGCATTAGGACGCACATGCTCTACATCCTGAAGTTGCGGTCAGTTTCAAAGGGGCAATAACAATGAACGCTGTTCATTCACTGTTACTACCCACCGTAAATTCCAGGCCATTAAATATTAAACAAGGGGGCAAAGGCAATTAAATCATCACTTTGACAATAGGTCAGGAAAACACCGGTCGAACATGGAGCTACAGTTTTCAGTAGAACTTCTTTTTTGCTGAAAGGGGAGGGGAGGGGAAGATACGTTTGGTGTTTTTTGCTGAAATGTTGATGAACACGCTGTACAAGAGGGGCGGGTACCTGCACACAATACTTCTCAATGTTTATGAACACACTGTACAAGAGGGGCCGATACCTGCACACAATACTTCTCAATGTTTATGAACACACTTTACAAGAGGGGCAGGTACCTGCACACAGTGCTTCTCAATGTTGATAAACACACTGTACAAGAGGGGCAGATACCTGCACACAGTACTTCTCAATGTTGATAAACACACTGTACAAGAGGGGCAGGTACCTGCACACAGTGCTTCTCAATGTTGATAAACACGCTGTATAAGAGGGGCAGGTGCCTGCACACAGTGCTTCTCAATATTGATAAACACGCTGTATAAGAGGGGCAGATACCTGCACACAGTGCTTCTCAATGTTGATAAACACACTGTACAAGAGGGGCAGGTACCTGCACACAGTGCTTCTCAATGTTGATAAACACGCTGTATAAGAGGGGCAGGTGCCTGCACACAGTGCTTCTCAATGTTGATAAACACGCTGTATAAGAGGGGCAGATACCTGCACACAGTGCTTCTCAATGTTGATAAACACACTGTACAAGAGGGGCAGATACCTGCACACAGTACTTCTCAATGTTGATAAACACACTGTACAAGAGGGGCAGGTACCTGCACACAGTGCTTCTCAATGTTGATAAACACGCTGTATAAGAGGGGCAGGTGCCTGCACACAGTGCTTCTCAATGTTGATAAACACGCTGTATAAGAGGGGCAGGTGCCTGCACACGGTGCTTCTCAATGTTGATAAACACGCTGTACAAGAGGGGCAGGTCATAGAGTCATAGAGTAATACAGCACGGATAGAGGCCCTTCGGCCCATCGTGTCCGCGCCGGCCATCAAGCTCTGCCTAATCTAATCCCATATTCCAGCATTTGGCCCGTAGCCTTGTATGCTATGGCATTTCAAGTGCACATCCAAATGCTTCTTAAATGTTGTGAGGGTTTCTGCCTCCACAACCCTTTCAGGCAGTGAGTTCCAGACTCCAACCACCCTCTGGGTGAAAAAATCCTTTCTCAAATCCCCTCTAAACCTCCCGCCCTTTACCTTGAATCTATGCCCCCTAGTTATTGACCCCTTTACTAAGGGAAAAAGCTCCTCAGCATCCATCCTATCTATGCCCCTCATAATTTTGTACACCTCAATCATGTCCGCCCTCAGCCTCCTCTGCTCCAAGGAAAACAAACCCAATCTGCCCAGTCTCTCTTCATAGCCGAAGCGCTCCAGCCCTGGTAACATCCTGGTGAACCTCCTCTGCACCCTCTCTAACGCGATCACATCCTTCCTGTAGTGTGGCGACCAGAACTGCACACAGTATTCCAGCTGTGGCCTAACCAGTGTTTTATACAGCTCCATCATAACCTCCTTGCTCTTATATTCAATGCCTCGGCTAATGAAGGCAAGTATCCCATCTGCCTTTTTTTACCACCTTATCCACCTGTTCCGCCGCCTTCAGGGATCTGTGTACTTGCACACCCAGATCCCTCTGACCCTCCGTCTTGCCTAGGGTCTTTCCATTCATTGTGTATTCCTTTGCCTTGTTAGTCCCCCCAAAGTGCATCACCTCGCACTTTTCCGGGTTAAATTCCATTTGCCACTGTTCCGCCCATCTGACCAACCCATCTATATCATCCTGCAGACTGAGGCTACCCTCCTCGCTATTTACCACCCTATCAATTTTTGTATCATCCGCAAACTTACTGATCATACCCTTTACATTCATATCCAAGTCATTAATGTAGACCACAAACAGCAAGGGACCCAGCACCGATCCCTGTGGTACCCCACTGGCCACAGGCTTCCAGTCACAAAAACAACCTTCGACCATCACCCTCTGCCTTCTGCCACTAAGCCAGTTTTGTATCCAATGTGCCAAGGCACCCTGGATTCCATGGGCTCTTACCTTCTTGACCAGTCTCCTGTGCGGGACTTTATCGAAGGCCTTACTGAAATCCATGTATACCACATCCACTGCGTTACCCTCATCCACACACCTAGTCACCCCCTCAAAAAATTCAATCAAATTAGTCAGACATGATCTTCCCTTGACAAAGCCATGTTGACTATCCCTGATTAATCCTTGCCTCTCCAAGTGGAGGCAAATTTTGTCCCTCAGGATTTTTTCCAATAATTTTCCTACCACTGATGTTAGGCTCACTGGCCTGTAGTTCCCCGGTTTTTCCCTACTACCCTTCTTGAATAATGGTACTACATTAGCGGTTCTCCAGTCCTCTGGCACATCCCCTGTGGCCAGAGAGGTCCTGAATATATGTGTTAGAGCCCCCGCAATCTCCTCCTTTGCCTCACACAGCAGCCTGGGATACATTTCGTCCGGGCCTGGGGATTTATCCATTTTTAGGCCAGCTAAAACCGCCAATACCTCCTCCCTCTCGATGTTAATATGTTCGAGCATATCACAGTCCCCCCGCCCTATTTCTATGTCTACATCGTCCTTCTCCATAGTGAAAACAGATGCAAAAAATTCATTTAGAACCCCTCCTACATCTTCCGGCTCCACACACAGGTTGCCACTTTTGTCCCTAATGGGCCCTATTTTTTCCCTAGTTATCCTCTTACCCTTAATATACTTATAAAACATCTTCGGATTTTCCTTTATTTTGCTCGCCAGTGTTATTTCATGGCCCCTCCTTGATCTCCTAATTTCTTTTTTAAGTATCCCCCTGCACTTTTTGTACTCCTCTAGGGCTTCCTCCATCTTTAGCCTTTTGTATCTACCAAAAGCCCTCCTTTTTTTCCTAATCCATTCTCGTATATCCCCTGACATCCAAGGTTCCCTGTGGTTTTTGGAACCACCCTTGACCTTTATGGGAACATGTTGCCATTGTATGATCTCAATCTCCCTTCTGAAAGCCTCCCATTGCTCCGATGCGGATTTTCCTACAAGTAGCTGATCCCAGTCCATTTTGGCCAGATCCTGCCTTATCCTATTAAAATCGGCCTTCCCCCAATTTAGAACCTTTATTTCCGGCCCATCCCTGTCCTTTTCCATGACCACCTTAAATCTTACCATGTTATGGTCACTATCACCAAAGTGCTCACCTACTAGCACTTTTTCCACTTGGCCGGCCACATTCCCTAGAATTAGATCCAGTACCGCCCCCTCTCTTGTAGGACTTTCTACATGCTGGCTCAAAAAGCTCTCCTGGATGCACTTTAAGAATTCTACACCCTCTGAGCCTTTCACACTCTGACTATCCCAGTTAATATTGGGGAAGTTGAAATCCCCCATTATTATTACCCTATTATTTGCACATTTCTCTGAGATTTGCCTACATATCTGTTCCTCTATCTCCCCCTGACTGTTTGGAGGCCTATAGTACACTCCCAGCAAAGTGCTTGCCCCCTTTTTGTTTTTAAGCTCCACCCATATGGCCTCATTAGAGGACCCTGCTAATATATCATCCCTCCTTACTGCAGTAATTGACTCCTTAATTAATATTGCGACACCCCCTCCTCTTATACCTCCCCCTCTGTCTCGCCTGAAGATTCTGTACCCCGGAATATTGAGCTGCCAATCTTGCCCTTCCCTCAACCATGTCTCCGTGATAGCAACAATATCATACTCCCATGTGTTTATCAACACCTTCAGTTCATCCACCTTATTTGCAAGACTCCTTGCATTAAAATAGATGCCATCCAGCCTTGCCCTTATATATTTGCCCTGTCTACCAAGCTGACTTGTTTTTTTCTCTATAATTGGCAGCACATCCCCCCCTATTTCAGCTCCCCTCTGTATCCCATCCCCCTGCCAAGTTAGTTTAAACCCCCCCCAACAGTGCTAGCAAACCTCCCTGCAAGGATATTTGTCCCGCTCTGGTTCAGGAGCAACCCGTCCGACTTGTACAAGTCCCACCTTTCCCAGAAGCAGGCCCAGTGATCCAGGAAAGTAAAACCCTCCCCCCTACACCAACTCTTTAGCCACGCATTCATCTGCTCTATCCTCCCATTCTTATACTCACTAGCACGTGGCACTGGGAGTAATCCAGAGATTACAACCTTTGAGGTCCTGCTCTTTAATCTGTTACCTAGCTCCCTAAATTCTTGATGCAGGACCTCATCCCTCTTTTTACCTATGTCGTTGGTACCAATGTGGACCACGACCACTGGCTGTTCACCCTCCCCCTCCAGAATGCCCTGCAGCTGCTCAGTGATGTAGGGTTTTTTTTCCTGCTCTCTTGCCCGTTCTGGCCCCCTGCCAGACTTCGTGCAAGAATTACCCTTGAGTGGTTCGACCCACCCCCCTCTACGGTTCTAGACCTTGGACTTAGATGCAGAGAACAGTAGTGCAGAGAAGAGGACTCAATAGACCAGGCTGAATAGCACGAAATGGATGCTTTTATTTTTGAACAGTTTGAAGCTTTACAAAATACATGTCATAGGCACAGATTAAAGTAACTACAATCATGCACAAATTTATGAACTTGACTCTATGGAAATGGGGAACACACGGCACATCGTAAAAGGGGAAACACATTACGATTTCCCTTAACTCCCTCCCCTATACCTAAACTAAGTTTTGACCTGGGGAACTTGGGATCATGCTCACCACTCTCGAAATCGCGAAAAGGGGTTCGCAGCCTTTTTGGCACCGCTTCCCGTCGTCACGTGGATTGGAAGCTTCTGGCGCAGTCGATATTCTCTCCTCCCTCGAGGCGGTGGGGTAGACCCAGCCTCGATGAGCGCTCGTCAAGGTTGAGATCCACTAGGCCTGTCGTGGATTTTTGTTCGTGGAGTAGATCTAGATGCAGGTTATGCACATGGGAGAATCTTGTGGCATCGATCGCCGGTTCTCCAGAGGGTTTCTTCTCCGTCGGCCTGGGTCGTCGATGATCTCCCGACCCCAGTACCCGGGCCACCCTTGTCGTCTTCTCGTCGTGACCGAGCCTTGTTTGGCTGAACACCGGCCACGTTGTCCTTTTTCCGAAACCGTCCGTCTTTAAAAAGACGAAAACGTTTTCATCGATCTGCCGAAGTGGAAGAGGCGCCGATCCGGGCACCGTCCGCCCTTCGTTCATTCCTCGTAGAAGAAAGTTCTTGAAGAAATGGAAGCCTGAAGTCGCCCAACAAGAAGCCGTAGCAGTGAAGAAGTAACTTAGATGGACTTTCAATCCATAGTTATACTCTTTTGGGACAGTCTTATCTCCCGCCAAATCATAGTCCTGTCTTTGTATTAATTTTGGCGGGCAGAGATCTCTGCAGGGGCGCTTTGTCTTGTAACGGAGCCGGTGATAACTTGAACTGGCCTTCCTGGCCGATAATGTCTGTTAATGTCCTTTGCATTGTCACCGCGGCTCGGTTCGCATATTGATCGGTCCAGACATTTTCCTTGATGGCTGCTAAACGGTTTTTCCTTTGTACAATAAATGGGTATAAGTGTTTTTACATTGTCCGCCCATATCTTGATGGGCCCCATCCTGTACTTATAATCCATTGAATATGTATGCTGTTGCTCTGAGTTTCGGTTCCCAGATACTGGCTTTCGCGGGTTTACTGTCTTCAATCCACAAGCCTGTCTAGCTTGCAGTAACAGAAATAAACTGGTTCAGAAACTGATCACGGGGCCTGGCGGCCATTTTGTATGCCCTTTTATCAAAGGTTTTTCTGTGCAAGCTTACTTTGGTCAATAAACAGTCTTATTTTATCCAGTTTTCTTGCGTGATTTTTGCTGAAAATTTTCGAATCTTACAGGCCCCCCTGTGATACTGATAGCTTGCTTAAAGTATCAATCCTTGATGAGCAAATTTTCCCTGATTCCCCACATCCAAACATTCCTGGCACTTAACTATCTATGCCCCTCACGACACATGCAGTTCCCATTTCCGGAGAAAATGAAAATTACCTCATGCACATTTGGAATCATAGACAGCAAATCTTAAACTATAACACCTTCACCTGTCAGATGGGCAGGGGTTGATACCCTTTTGCGCCATCTGCATACACCTTTTATTAATCAAAACTTAATAACGACTAATAACATAACAATACTTAATTCCTTATAACCCAAACCAAACGCAAAAGAAAACACGGATGTTCAAAAGAGAAACAAAAACCAAAAAAAAATCTTAAAATGGATGGACTCTTACTCTTCTACTAGCAGCTTAAAGTGGGGTGTCTTCTTCCCCCATTCGCACATAGCGTTCTTTCCATTCGCCCGCGTTCTCGTGCCTCTGGAGGCGTTTGCCTCTCTTACAATGCACGAAGAGCAAAAATATCACAATTAAAACCTGACATCCTACTAGGATATGGGATGCTATTCTAATCCAGGCTGGGATTTCTATGTTGGTGAACAAGTTCCACCATAGTGGGATGGTTATGTCCAATATGTCTTTTCCTATCTCTAAAGTCTTCTGCTCCAGTGTGTAGAAATGTTTCTGCGAAATTATAACGGCTTTTAAAATCTTGGTGAGGTGTTCGGGAAGAGGGGGAATGACATAACCAAAATGCGCGACAAATCGTTGTAAGTCTGTGAAATTCTCTTTGATAGTGATGTGTACGGTGGAGGGCGCAGGAATGGGAACAATTCGTTGTTGTGCCACTTGAACCTCGGCCCTGGGTTTGAAACAGAAACTGCTATCACCGACCGAACACCACTCGTGTTGTCCATATCGGTACTGAGGCGCTGCAGTGGTGACGCAGTATGTCCCACCCCCGATATATGCTACCTGTGGGGGCACATGGTCCTCTGCCATTGCCTCCATGGTGCAATTCACCGGCTTCGCGCTAGCGGTTCTGAACCCGCACTGTGGTTTCAAAAAGGCATTCAAGTGCTGGGGACACAGGATGATGTGTGCTCCCCGGCTCCGACATCCCGAGAGGTCGGTGCCTGTCATCGTACGCTCCCATCTGATGACGTAAGGCGGGACCACTGCGTAACGAATGTGTGCGCCCCCCTGACTGACTCCAATGTTCTCTACTCTGTATACCGGGGCGGGCTTTGCTGCGGGACCCAACACCGGCATTCTTACTACTATTCCCATAATAGTGTGATTCGAATGTCCGCAGTCCACTGGAACTGGGTATGCTTCTGCGGCTAGCCTGAGCTGGCACGGGCTTAATGCATTCTCAAAAGGGTGGAGCGCTTGCAAGTGCTTGTTGCTGATCCAGGACGGGACCAAACCCTGTTTTAAATCCTCAAGGTTACTGCGGCCCTCGCCCAATAACCACGCCCCGTACAGCACACAGGCCTCGTTTTGCGCAGCTTGATTGGACGCATTCCGATCCTCCTTAATGAGTGCATTTACCGTTCTCGCGTGTTTCTCCAGCTCAGCAATTATGTCCTTAAAGTGTAGTGTCATGGCCTGGTCCTCATGCAACTCAGAACCCACTACTTTGTTTTCGTCTGTCAATATGTTCCTTAACTGGGCTTTTAAACCGTTGATCTGTGTCTGCAGCTCCACGTTATCTAGAGCGTTGACAACAGATGTCCCGGTATTAAAAGCAGTGAATATGTCATTTACAGTACCCCTTCTTTGCCTCCCGACTCGATCCAAAACTTCTGGCGGTGTGGTGTATAATTTGTCTCTGTCGATGTCGGCAAAGGCAAATTCGTAAAATTGTCTAAACATACGGGTTAACAGGACCTGGTATAATTGTTTCGTTTCTTTGGGACACCACTCCAGCAATCTTACCTCAGTGAGATTTAAAATCACTGAGGCCACCGCGTAGTGTACCCCTTGGTACAGCACCTGACCGGTGGGTACCAATACTAAACCGTTCCCGGGTCCCTTGGTGGTGGTTGGGCACCCTCCTTTCTGGGCTAGTGCTACCGGAAGTGTGGGCAGGGGCTTGCGTGGGCGGGTGATGAGTTCAGTGGTGTTCACCGGAATAGGGGAGTATGGGGCTCCGCACGCTCGAGTGCTAACATCCCATCTCATCCCCTTCCCTTCATCCTGCCACTGCCTCTGGAAGAAGATGGACACGCCCTTGGAGCATACGTGTCTCGAACCCCACATACAGACATATATTCCCTCATCTGGTTCCCACCATTTGTCCCAACACACACGTAATTGTCCGTGAGTTCCCGTAATAGTCCGATGGGTATTATTACCCAGTCGCTCCCACTCGACCGTAGAGTTTCTCATGTCCTTTCCCAGCTTTCGTAGCCACCACCATCGCCTTGGTGGTACGTTCCCATTGCACACCAGACAAATCCTCTTTCCCACGGTAACGCTGACTCTGGGCGCTAGAATCCTCACTCGAGGGCACGTTAATGAAGTCTCTTGGTAGGCAAAACCGAAATTGCTGGAATATTCCGTAGAATTCGTTCCCAGCCAACCTGGCCATCTCCCTTGGTGGAAGTAGGTGGCGGTTTCCTCTACCTCTCGCTCCCCTGTCCCATCCGTTGCGATGGGGGCCGTGTCCCCGGAGCACCCGAAAATGATGACGTCCTTGGTGCGGCCTCGGTAGGCCCACCCGCACCCGATCGCCATGAACGCGACGGCAATCCTTTCCATCGTATCCCAGGTTTCTGTAACCAACAAAATGATGTAGCCGGGCTTCCGATAGGTGCTGGCCTAAATTAATTGGACGCGCGGGTTCCTGGACCCCGCTCCCTAACAAACACACATACCGGGCAGACCTCAAAATTGTACTCTTAACACCATATACTTTACATTCCTTAAACTATGACCATAATTACCTAACTTAACTTATGTACAGCGCCGCCCTCCGTGGGGCGGCTTTCCGAATCCCTGTGAGGTCTGTCGTGTGCCACACCCTGCGGTGGAGCTGCATTGATCTTTGGCTTTGATCCCCCGCAGCCTGTCGCTGCTGAACGGGGATCATGTCTTCCTGGGGCTGCTTTAAACCGTGGTTGGGAAGGATGGGGAGAATCTGGCCAAAATTTTCTGGGCTGGGGCGCTCGAGCCGACCTACGAGGGGCTGCTTTGGGTTGGGCTCCCGGGGCCGATGGACCGGGGGTTGGGACTGTTACCGTTACAGCCTGTGGTGCCTCCACAGCTGCCGGCTCCAGCTCCCCTCCCTCAGGCTCCGCCCCCCCCGGGGTCGGGATCTGTGGCTTCTGACTCCACCTCACCTGTCCCTACAGGTAACGAGTCTCCGCCCCCACTCCCTACCTCCCCCAAGCTTGAGTCGAGGGCGGGACTGCCGTCCTCTGACTCTTCCTCCTCCGTGATTGGGTCTAAAGCGAGGTTGAGCTGTTCGGGCTCTCCCCTGCCTAAATCCCATTCAAAAGATGAGACCTCCCACTCCAATGGGATGGCCTCTCCCTTCACGCAGGCTACTGCTCCAGCCTGTGTGGTCTGTGACTCTGTTACAGGCTGAGGACTTTGTTCTCAGACCTGGTCCCCTTTGGTGGCCCTTGTGTACCCGGTTTAAACAGTTTACACTGGTTGATGTGAAACCATTTGGTTAGTCGGGGCGTCTTCACTGCATAAACCATGGGGCTGGCCTTGTCTACAATGCTGTATGGCCCCATGTACAGTGGTTCAAAACTCCCTACCCTGGCGTAGTTTCGGACCATGACCTGGTCTCCGACTACCCACTCTTGTTGTTTCCGAGGTTCCAACAACAGTTTATTTCCCTGGTGCTGTCTTCCCATGTTCCCAGCCGCCTGTCCATAAATCAAGTCTCAGGCGCTCCAAGAGGGTTTGGGCGAATTTGTCCCGTTTCACCTCTCGGAGCTGGCCCTCAGTGAGCACCGGGGCTAGCACATGGGTGGGTGTTCGCATGATCCTTCCAGTCATTAACTCGTGCGGGGAATACCCTGTGCTTTTGGACTGGCTGGCTCGGATCCCCATGAGGACTAAAGGCAGGACCTCTGCCCATTTCTGGGGCGAGCCCATTGTCTCTTTCCTCAGCTTTTCCTTGAGGGTCCGATT
This sequence comes from Somniosus microcephalus, assembly GCF_052327205.1. Lineage (NCBI taxonomy): Eukaryota > Metazoa > Chordata > Chondrichthyes > Squaliformes > Somniosidae > Somniosus > Somniosus microcephalus. The sequence continues at coordinate 331,379,373 of NC_140987.1, read as the reverse complement.
CATACGCTCAACAATCCCGGATGACTGGGGATTGTATGCTACGTGCCACTTTCCCTCAATGCCCAAGAGCATGAGGGCGTTCTGCATTACTTGACCGGTGAACTGACTCCCTTGGTCGGACTCTACAAAACGGGGGAGTCACCACCGTGAGAACACTTCCCGAATCAAGATCTTAGCAGTACCCAGTGCCGTAGCTGTTCTGCACGGGAAGGCTTCTACCCATTTGGTGAACACATCTACCAGGACAAGGCAGTACTTATAGCCTCCCTGGGCGGCGGGCAGGGGCCCTATGTAGTCGACCTGAATCGACTGCCATGGTCCCTCTACCCTCCTGATGTGCCCCATGGGCACCTTCCTTTTGTGGGGGTCTGGGTTGTTAGCAGCACACACAAGACAGCTTGCGCAGAACTCGCGGACATCGTCCCGAAGTCCCGGCCACCATCCCGCCTGCTCCACCCGTTGCCAGGTGACCTCAGGTCCGGGGTGTCCCGCTCCTGGACCCTCGTGGGCCAATTGCAGGAATTCCCTTCGGTGCTGCTGCGGCACAACCCACTGCTCCTCTCGGAACAGCATACCTTCTTTGACTGTGAGGGCTGCCATACTGTACGGACCTTCTACCTGTTTGCCCTCTGTGATGGCTTTTAGGTCTGCTTTTAGGGCGGGATCCAGGGTTTGGACGGTCTTTAGGTCTGGGGGCGGTGTCACCCCTGTGTTCCCGGGAATTCCCTCCCTGCCTTGGATCGCCGCCACGGGTCCGGGTTCGTATGGGTCCCAGAGAATGCCGTTGCGGGCACCCTCCCTGGCTAGCGCATCCGCCTGCTGGTTGCCCTGACTGCGGGGTTCTGTAGTGGAGTGAGCCTTCACCTTATGGATGAACACCTCTCCTTTCTCCCCCACAGCTGCTAGGATCGTCTCCAGCAAGGGCTTAACTGTTAAAGGCCGCCCGTCCGCGGAGGTGTACCCGCGTCGGGACCAGATGGCGAGGTACTCTGTACACGAATTGCACGTGAACGTGCTGTCTGAGCAAATCGTGTATGGGGTTGGGAAAATCTCGGGGTGGGTAACCACGTACGCCACCGCGGACAGTTCAGCCTGCTGCGCGCTCATAGTGCTGGGGAGCTTAATTGCCAGGGCAATGTTTGCCGCAGGGTCATAAACTCCACACCCTGTGAGACGCTTGCTGTCAGCTACAGTGCTAGAACCATCTACGTAGATCTCGCGGCCTGTGGGATGTATCCCAGCCCGTAAACCTATGTTAACTTCCCATACCCCTTCTACGGAACATTGATGGGCTGTCCCGGGATATGCCATATTGGCTGCGAGCCTTGGCGCGCAGAGGCCTTTAACTTTGAGATCCATCTGGGAAAGGAGGAGGGTCCAGCGCGCAATCCGAGCGCTGCTTACGGTCCCATCCTTAATCCTCCCGTCCAGAAGCATCTTCGTGGGGGTGTGATGGGTGAGGAGCGTAATGGGAGAGGTCCCTGTGAAGATCACTGATCTGTTCACAGCCCAATGCGTGGCCAGGAGATGCTGTCCGCAATTGGAGAAACTCCTCTCCACATCCGTGAGCACCCTGGAGGAATAAACTACTGGTCTTAGCTTGCCGTGCCGCTCTTGGAGCAGCACTGCGCTCAGGCTGTCCCCACTAGCGGCTACCTCCAGAAAGAACTCCTCTCCCCCATCTATGGCCCCTAGGGCTGGCGCGGTCTGCAGATCTCTTTTCAACTTCTCGAATGCTGCCTGGCACCCCTCGTCCCAAGACCACTCGACTCCCTTGTGTAAGAGTCGAAGTAGCGGGGCCGCTGTGGCAGCATAGTCCTCGATGAAATCTCTGCAGTACCCGGTCAATCCCAAAAAGGACCTTACACCCGTTACTGTGTTGGGAATCGGCAGATCTTGTATAGATTCCCGTCTGGCCTTATCTATGGCTCTTTCCCCAGCGCGGATGGCCAGACCCAGGAATTTAACTTCCTGCTGGCTGATCTGGGCTTTCTTTGGGTTTACTTTGAAACCCTTCCTTTCTAACAGTTCCAACAATTCGGCTAACAGTGGGCCGTGCTGCTCCCTTGTATCTGTGAACAGGAGTAAGTCGTCCACATACTGCACTATCTGGTTGGGCTGGCTGAACTCTTTCAAACTCCCTGCCATGCACTGATGGAAAATGCTGGGGCTGTTGTGAAAACCCTGTGGTAAGCAGTTCCAAGTGTACTGTTGCCCTTTGAAAGTAAAGGCAAACTTGTACTGGTCCTCCCGCCGCAGCGGAATGGACCAAAAACCGTTCGAGATGTCCAGCACCGTGAATGTGGTCGCCGATGCTGGAATACTCCCTATTAAGTCTGCAACTGCTGCTACCGTGGGCGCGCAGGCTGGGATATTACTATTGAGGACTCTGTAGTCCACCGTGGCTCTCCACGAATTGTCCGGTTTCTTTACCGGCCATAATGGGGAGTTCACGTGGGTGGCTATCGTCCTCAACACGCCCTGCTGTACCAATGAAGATATTGCTGTCTCCATGTCGGGTTCTGCCTCCTTGGGGAAATTATACTGCTTTTGGGGTCGGATCATGGGGTCCCCGTCTACGCTGACTTCGAACCCAGTGACTCTCCCGCAGTCGTGCTTGTGGGTGGCGAACGCGGTCAGATTTTCTGACACACGCGCCTGCAAGTCCGTTGGGACGTTTGTTACCATGAGCTCGAGGTCGTAACCTCCTGACGGCTTCATAGTGCACAGGGCCCCCTTTTCTTCCTTCCCCGGGATTACGACTACCTTACCTAAACCGCCCTCGGCTCCCCAGAGACAGTGATTTCTCAGGTCCACGAGGATCCCGTGTTCCACCAAGAAATCAGCCCCGAGGATACCCTTTCCCCCCCCGTCATTCCACTTCAATAGGGTGCACGTCCATGTGGTGTGGAGCGCTCCCAACTGAATGGAGAGCGGGAGGGAGTACGCGCCAGCCTGTTCTCTACCTGTGAAACCCGCTACTAAATATGGAGCCTGGGCGGACAGAGGTGAGGCAAAAGGTTTGTCCGTGTGGATCACGGTACACGAAGCTCCCGTATCCAACAGGTAACTATCCCTTTGTTTCTCCACCTCCATCTCCACCACAGGTCTTCTCCAAGCGTCATAGCGGAGCGGACACAAGTAGACGGGCTGCGCGGGCATCAGTCATTTAGGTGTTTCGGCTGGGGTCTCGGGGGCGATAGGACTGTTAGCAACCGCTACCTTCCCCTGCCAGGTCATCAGAGACCGCATAGTCTCCAAGACTGACTCGATCGCAGCGGGGTCCACAACCGCACCACCCCCTTTATTCGGGGCAGAGGCTACGGTTGGGTTCTGGACTGGTGTTGGGGCAGCGGCCTGCACTTGTGGTTGTGCTGGTGTTGGGTAAACTCTCGGGCCGTTGGCGACTCGGGCTTGGGCTTGATCTTGGGCTGCGACGAACGCTCTCTCCCTCTTATCCTTCCAAGGATTCCTACAGTCCTTGCGCCAATGACCCTCCTTCCCACACCCGTAACAACTGCTATTGGCTTGGGGATGGCGATTTCCCTCCTGACGCCATTCCTTTTTAGCAGAGGCTGCGGGTCTCACCTCATGCACCTTTCCTTTCACAACAGGCGTTTTCTTGCCCTTGTTGTTTCTATAACTGATCGTGAGCTGATCTAGTACTACTTCCTCCGTGGAGCGGGCGTTAGTGGGGTCAAACCATGCTTTGGCCTGTTCCTTCACTACTGGCAGGCAACCTGCTACCAGGCACCGAAGCCAGTGAGCCCTTTGTTCGCCATCCAGCCCGGCCCGGGCCGGCCCGCCCGGGCAGCTGCGCCGATACACTGGCCACAACCTGTCGGCGAAAACCCGTGGGGGTTCTCCCTCTAGCTGCACTGTCTTTTCTAAACGGAGGAACGGGGTTCCGTCCCCCTCTCCCATGATCTCCAGAATCTCTTCCCGTAGCAACTCATAGTCCCTGTGCCCTCTCTTGCTCTCGTCAGGGAGACACTGGAGGAGCGAACTGTCCAGGGAGAACAGCAGCATTTTAGACTGTTCAACCCCGTCGCAGTCATTGACTGCTGCGGTCTGCTCCACGTCCCTGAAATGCACGGAGGGATCTCCTGACTCGGAGAGTTTTGGGATGTGACTTATCATCTCTCTTAGCTGTCGTGCGCTATGAGGCATTATGATCTGACTCTCAAGGGGTCCGTCATCGCCATTTTCTTCATTTGGACCGAGCCTCCGGTGTCTCATTGGACACATCGGCGCCGGCCCCGACTCTACTGTCTGGGGTTGCTCTACCTCAGGGCTCTCTTCCTCTACCGTCTCCGCCTCCTGTCCCGGAGTCCAAGGCTCCTCATAGGCAGGAGGCGCAGAGGGTTCGGGGGTTGGTACCCCAACTGCCTCTTGTGGAATCGGTCTTTTGGATTCCTTGGCTAGCAACAGCTGACTCGCTGGTGGATTTATGAGACACACCAACCCGTTTGCCTTCGCTAGGGCCTTTCTCAGGTCCTCTAGCTCCCGGCGGCAAGCGCTGTGGTCGGTGCTCTCAGATCTATCCTCCATGGCCATCTTATATGCTGCCCTGGCTCCCAGGAGCTTTTCCTCTTGGGCATCTACTTGTTTGGCTAGACGGAAACACCTCTCTCTCATTCTACCTTCACTGGCCTTGGCCTCAACGACCTGAAATTTTAAATATTCTACCCGGGTTTCGTGGCAGCGAATTACAGAGCGGCGTTCCTGATTCAGCGCGTCAAGCGATTCAATCAGTTTTTGACCTCCCGCAACCTTTTCCTCTACGTCTTTAAGCAAGCCGTTGATCTGGACTGTCTGTGCTGCAACTACCTGGTCCAAAAGCTGGACTTGCTTCTTGTAGCACATCAGCCAGACCGCCTTTTCTACAGATTTCTTATGCTCTCTACCCGCTGTCCACTTGATGGCTGCGTCTAGCGGGCGCCTATCCCTTAGTAGATCAGATATCCATTGTTTTGTGAGGTTGACTTTTCCGAAAACATAATCTGCTATTCTTTCATCCATCACATTTCGTTTATTCAGATCTTGATCTAACACACTACTTTCCTGCTGCCAAGGTCCTGCCGCGGTCGCCATTTCTGTAGGGTTTTTTTTCCTGCTCTCTTGCCCGTTCTGGCCCCCTGCCAGACTTCGTGCAAGAATTACCCTTGAGTGGTTCGACCCACCCCCCTCTACGGTTCTAGACCTTGGACTTAGATGCAGAGAACAGTAGTGCAGAGAAGAGGACTCAATAGACCAGGCTGAATAGCACGAAATGGATGCTTTTATTTTTGAACAGTTTGAAGCTTTACAAAATACATGTCATAGGCACAGATTAAAGTAACTACAATCATGCACAAATTTATGAACTTGACTCTATGGAAATGGGGAACACACGGCACATCGTAAAAGGGGAAACACATTACGATTTCCCTTAACTCCCTCCCCTATACCTAAACTAAGTTTTGACCTGGGGAACTTGGGATCATGCTCACCACTCTCGAAATCGCGAAAAGGGGTTCGCAGCCTTTTTGGCACCGCTTCCCGTCGTCACGTGGATTGGAAGCTTCTGGCGCAGTCGATATTCTCTCCTCCCTCGAGGCGGTGGGGTAGACCCAGCCTCGATGAGCGCTCGTCAAGGTTGAGATCCACTAGGCCTGTCGTGGATTTTTGTTCGTGGAGTAGATCTAGATGCAGGTTATGCACATGGGAGAATCTTGTGGCATCGATCGCCGGTTCTCCAGAGGGTTTCTTCTCCGTCGGCCTGGGTCGTCGATGATCTCCCGACCCCAGTACCCGGGCCACCCTTGTCGTCTTCTCGTCGTGGCCGAGCCTTGTTTGGCTGAACACCGGCCACGTTGTCCTTTTTCCGAAACCGTCCGTCTTTAAAAAGACGAAAACGTTTTCATCGATCTGCCGAAGTGGAAGAGGCGCCGATCCGGGCACCGTCCGCCCTTCGTTCGTTCCTCGTAGAAGAAAGTTCTTGAAGAAATGGAAGCCTGAAGTCGCCCAACAAGAAGCCGTAGCAGTGAAGAAGTAACTTAGATGGACTTTCAATCCATAGTTATACTCTTTTGGGACAGTCTTATCTCCCGCCAAATCATAGTCCTGTCTTTGTATTAATTTTGGCGGGCAGAGATCTCTGCAGGGGCGCTTTGTCTTGTAACGGAGCCGGTGATAACTTGAACTGGCCTTCCTGGCCGATAATGTCTGTTAATGTCCTTTGCATTGTCACCGCGGCTCGGTTCGCATATTGATCGGTCCGGACATTTTCCTTGATGGCTGCTAAACGGTTTTTCCTTTGTACAATAAATGGGTATAAGTGTTTTTACATTGTCCGCCCATATCTTGATGGGCCCCATCCTGTACTTATAATCCATTGAATATGTATGCTGTTGCTCTGAGTTTCGGTTCCCAGATACTGGCTTTCGCGGGTTTACTGTCTTCAATCCACAAGCCTGTCTAGCTTGCAGTAACAGAAATAAACTGGTTCAGAAACTGATCACGGGGCCTGGCGGCCATTTTGTATGCCCTTTTATCAAAGGTTTTTCTGTGCAAGCTTACTTTGGTCAATAAACAGTCTTATTTTATCCAGTTTTCTTGCGTGATTTTTGCTGAAAATTTTCGAATCTTACAGTGACATCTTTGACCCTGGCACCAGGGAGGCAACAAACCATCCTGGATTCACGTCTACGGCCACAGAAACGCCTATCTGTTCCCCTTACTATAGAATCCCCTACCACTATTGCTCTCCCACTCTTTTTCCCCCCTTCCTGGGCAGCAGGAGCACCCCCATTGCCAGGAAGTTGGCTGCTGCTGCCTTCCCCTGTTGAGTCATCCCCCTCAACAGTATCCAAAGCGGTATACTTGTTTGAAAGGGGGATGTCCGCAGGGGTTCCCTGCACTACCTGCCTGCCTTTGTTGCTCCGCCTGATGGTCAGCCCCTGTGCTGCCCTACCCTGAGGCGTGAACAATCGCTTAACGTGCTATCCACGAGCCTCTCAGCATTGCGCATGCTCCAAAATTCATCCACCCGCAGCTCGAGCGCCGCAATGCGGTCTGCAAGTAGCTGCAGCTGGATGCATTTCCCGCACACATGGTCGCCAGGGACACTGGCAGCGTCCCTGATTTCCCACATGGAGCAAGAGGAGCAGAACACGGGTCTGAGATCTCCTGCCATGACTTACTCCTTTAGTTAATTTAAAAATGTATTCAATACCCCAGTTACAGGTATACTCTAGGGCGCTTTATTTACCAACTGTCCCCACTACACCAGAGACCCAGTGCGTCTCAATGTTGATAAACACGCTGTATAAGAGGGGCAGGTGCCTGCACACAGTGCTTCTCAATGTTGATAAACACGCTGTACAAGAGGGGCAGGTACCTGCACACAGCACTTCTCAATGTTTATGAACACACTGTACAAGAGGGGCAGGTACCTGCACACAGTGCTTCTCAATGTTGATAAACACGCTGTATAAGAGGGGCAGGTGCCTGCACACAGTGCTTCTCAATGTTGATAAACACGCTGTACAAGAGGGGCAGGTACCTGCACACAGCACTTCTCAATGTTTATGAGCACACTGTACAAGAGGGGCCAATACCTGCACACAGTACTTCTCAATGTTTATGAACACACTTTACAAGAGGGGCAGGTACCTGCACACAGCACTTCTCAATGTTTATGAACACACTGTACAAGAGGGGCCAATACCTGCACACAGTACTTCTCAATGTTTATGAACACACTTTACAAGAGGGGCAGGTACCTGCACACAGTGTTTCTCAATGTTGATAAACACACTGTACAAGAGGGGCCGATACCTGCACACAGTGCTTCTCAATGTTGATAAACACACTGTACAAGAGGGGCAGATACCTGCACACAGTGCTTCTCAATGTTGATAAACACACTGTACAAGAGAGGCAGATACCTGCACACAGTGCTTCTCAAAGTTGATAAACACGCTGTACAAGAGGGGCAGATACCTGCACACAGTGCTTCTCAATGTTGGTCAGAGCTGTAAAGTCCGCACCTCAATAATACACGGACTTCAGGAGAACAGTTTAACAGGTACTTTACTGAACAAGAGGCAGCTTGAAACTGAAACTACAGAAGCCTGCTAGGGCCTTTTATACAGGGGTGGTCGCTGCCGCTACTGCAGTCTAAGACCAGTTATTCCCTTAAAGGTACATACACAAAAATTCCTCCCCTTTTAGATAAACAGTACATAACATTCATTTAACAACTAAATAATAACTAATTACAATTACAATTTTCTCAGTAATATATACATCAACTGAAATAGTCATTTATAAGTTCAGTGTTTGAGGAGGCTTCCTGATCCTGACTGGATAGCACCTTTCTCGAGTATCCTGTTCTGGCGGTGGAGTCAATTCTGGCTCATTGTCATTGGTTGGTTCGTCAGCTTCCAATACCCCTGCTTCTGAGGTAGACGCAATCTGTACTTCGGGCTCATTACCAGGTGCACATGATTGTGGTACAGGTTTGGCTTGTTCCTGTGACTCTAGAATCTGGTCAGCATGGCGTCTCACGATGCTCTCTCCAACATCCACTGTGTACATTAGTGGTCCCTGCTGTGTGCATATCGTGCCTGGCTGCCATTTTTCTGTTCGGTAGTCGCGGGCCAAGACTGGTTGCCCTATCTTGAAGCTCCTGGTTGGCTTCTCATTTATGTGTTGGAACTGCTTATCCTCAACATCTCGTCTTATGTTTGGTTTGAGCAAATCCAAGTGACATCTTAGTCTCCGGTTGAAAAACAGTACGGCTGGAGCTTGGTTGGTTACTGCATGTGTCGCATTCCGGTGTTATCCACCTTGTGTTGCAGTGGTATGTCGTCATTATACATTGCCTTTATGGCCTTTTTAAAGGTCTGAACAAACCTCTCAGCCAATCCATTTGTGGCTGGATGATATGGGGCAGATGTGTAATGTTTCACCCCATTATTCTTCAGGAACCTCTGGAAATCCTCAGACACAAACTGTGGGCCATTGTCGGAACAGATCTGTTCTGGCAACCCATTCCTGGCGAAGATGGTCCTTAGGACTGCAATAGTTTTCTCCATGGTGGTGGAGGACATTTTAATGACCTCTGGCCATTTCGAATGGGCGTCCACAGCGATTAGAAACATTGAGTCCATAAATGGACCAGCGAAATCAATGTGTACCCGTTGCCATGGAGATGAGGGCCACTCCCATGGATGTAGCGGGGCCTGTGGTGGAGCGTTTTGGACCTTCTGGCATCCTGTGCATCTCTTGGTCATATCCTCGATTTCTTTATCGATTCCCGGCCACCACACAAACGCCCTGGCTAGGCTCTTTATTTTTACTCCTCCCAGATGACCCTCGTGAAGCTCATTGAGTACTCTATCTCTCAACATGGGTGGAATTACCACTCGGGATCCACACATCAAGGTTCCCCGGCACACTGACAGCTGTTCCCTCCTTGGCGAGAATGCTGGCAGCAGTGGGTCGCCATATGCTGGCCATCTCTTCACCGTCAAATCATAGACCCGAGAGAGTGTCGGGTCATTTCGGGTTTCCTTCTCAATACTTGTGTTTGTAACAGGCAAACATTCGACTATGGTCGCATGGAATATCTCCACCGGGTCCACTGCAGGTGCTTCTTCCGCCGTAGGCAACGGTAGGCGCGACAGCCCATCAGCGTTTCCATGTTGTTTCGTACCTTTGTACTCTATGTCATACTGATGTGCCCCTAGAAAAAGTGACCATCTTTGCAGCCGTTGCGCCGTCATCACCGGAACGCCCTTCTTTGGGTTAAAAATTGAGACCAGGGGTTGATGATCAGTCAGTAGGGTGAATTTCTGCCCGTGCAGATAGTGATTGAACTTCTTCACCCCCCACACCAGTCTGAGGGCCTCCCTGTCAATCTGGGCGTAGTTACGCTCGGCTGAGGTTAACGAGCGCGATGCAAAGGCTATTGGCCTCTCCGAACCGTCACGGAATTTGTGTGACAGCACAGCTCCAATGCCGTAAGGTGACGCACCACATGCCAACCGAATCGGTAGTGTTGGGTTGTAGTGGGCCAATACTTCTTTTGAAGTGATTTGGCATTTACATTCCTGAAAGGCACGCTTACACTCATCACTCCATTTCCATGTTACACCAGTTTGAAGAAGGGCATTCAGTGGGTGCAGAATTGTAGATAAATTCGGCAAGAACTTATGGTAGTAGTTCACCAACCCGAGGAACGACCTCAGTTGCGACACATTTTCTGGTGCTGGAGCCTTGACTACAGCCTCAGTCTTATCCGGCGACTTATGCAACCCTTCCTCATCAATCATGTGGCCACAATACGAGATTTGTCTCCTGAAGAACTCGCATTTGGGATGGTTGGCTCGTAGCCCATATTCCTGCAATCTCGTGAGCACCTGTTCCAGGTTGGCAAGGTGTTCATTGTCATTTTCGCCCGTAACCAGGATGTCGTCCAAATAACACTGGGTCCCCGGGATGCCTTGCAGGACTTGTTCCATTGCCCTCTGCCACATAGCCGGGGCCGATGCTACGCCAAATACCAGTCGATTGTACTGGTAAAGGCCTTTGTGAGTGTTTATCGTGAGGTATTTCCTAGATGCTTCTTCCACCTCCATTTGCAGATACGCTTGAGCCAGGTCAATCTTTGTAAAACGTTTCCCTCCAGATAGTGAGGCAAAAATATCTTCTATCCACGGAAGCGGATACTGGACTGTGTGCAGGACTGGGTTCACAGTCACCTTGAAGTCCCCACAGATGCGAACCTTCCTTGGCTCCCCAGGCGTGCTGCTCAATGCTTTCTTCATTACAGGAACGATGGGTGTGGCCCACTCGCTTCATGCCACCTTAGACAGCACCCCCGAATGCTCCAGACTCTCCAGTTCAGCTTCCACAGCTGGGCGTATCGCGTATGACGCCGGTCTGGCCTTGAAAAATTTTGGGTTTGCGTTATCCTCAATCTTTATGGCTGCCTTTACTCCTTTTAGAGTCCCAAGTCCTTGTTGGAACACCTCTTCCACGTCAGGTAGAATTTGTGACAGACATCCAGGTGCGATGTCATCATCTTTTTTGTCAGTCACAGTTAGTGCCAGAATGGAATGCCAATCCAATTGTAGTCTTCGGATCCATTCACGTCCCAATAATGGTGGTCCTCCATCTCGTAGTATATACATGTATAGTTTCTGTGTTTCCTTTCCGTTATATTCAACTGGCACCCTTATTTTTATAGACCTTTTGCCCCATGTATGTCTTCAATACAATGGACGTGTCCTTTAAGGGTATGTGTGAGAATAGCCGTTCATAGTCTCGTCGATTCATGACAGTTAGGGCTGATCCTGTGTCCAATCCACCTTCACTGGGGACCCTGCTATCATGAGGGTGACCCAAATGGTTCGGTGATCTTCTTTTGCGATCACGTTGTGTAACTTTAAACAACTTAGTCGCCTGCTCCCGGAGTCCTTTTCACTCTCCTGATCTTCTGAACTACTATCTGTCAGTTTCTTTACTTTCCTGTACTGTTCCTTAGTAGTTCTTGTTGTGTTGGTCTTCTTTCCCGACCTGCAGACTCTTGCTATATGTCCCATTTTCCCGCATTGCCTGCATATTTTGTCTTTAAACCAGCAGTCCTTCTGCTCATGGGCTGTTCTGCCGCAGCGATAGCACTTTTCGGCTCCATACGCCATTTCGATAGCGCTGTATTCTTGTGGTTTCTGTTGTATTTCCGCAGCTCCCCGTGCTGCTGCTTCGTAGGATACTGCCACGCTGAAAGCCTGTTCTAGCGTCAGGTCCTTTTTTGAAAGTAGTCGTTTCTGGGTTCCTTCACTCTGGAGCCCGCAGACAAACTTATCCCGTAAGGTGTCTGCCAGTCCTGCTCCGAACTGGCTGTGCTTCGATAATTTGCGTAGTTCCGTAAGATAATCAGCATTGCTCTCATCTTTGTGCTGGTTTCTTTTATGGAACTTGAACCTTTCTGCTATCAGCAGTGGTGTAGGGCTTAGATGTTCCTGTAAGATATGAACAATCTCCTCAAAACTTTTCTCCATTGGTTTAGCTGGGGTAATTAAATTCCGCAATAGGCCGTACGTACTCGCACCCATCAGATTTAACAATACCGACGCCCTCTTTCCATCAGCCACCTCATTTGCCTTGCAGTACACTTCAATTCTTTCCACATGCGTGGTCCAGTCTTCTACCTCGTTGTCGAAAGCAGTGATACTGCCACTTTTCGGCATCTTGGGCGATTTAAAATGGCGCCTCCCGCGCTTTTGCTTCTTCCCCAATGGAATAAAATGGCGCCTCCTGCGCTTTTGCTTCTTCCCCAACGGGATAAAATGGCGCCTCTCGCGCTTTTGCTTCTTCCCCTTACTGCCACGCTGCTCCTAGCGTTCTACCGGGTAATGGCAGCGACCCGCAGCTTCGGCGCGTCTCGCTTTCCTTCCCCCCCATTTAATTTCTCTCCACTGTCCTGTTCTCGAGCACCGACCGCGCCCTGTGCGCTCCACCCTCTCTCTCTTGTTTTCTTCTCCCGGCGACGCTGCGCGGCCCGATTTGTAGAGCCGCTCGATCGAGCTTGAGCCCGCCGCAGTCCGGAAGGGTCAGCGCGCTACCTGCTACCAGCACGATTCGCTGGAACCACAGTCTCTCCCGCAATTCTCCAAACACCGATGGATTCTTTGGGCGGTTGCCCTCGGTCGATGCCCGTTGCTCAGACTACGACCTTCCAGGACCTTCCTTTCAGGTGAGATCCCCATGAGATGATGCCACACTGCAGGTGAGTTCGAACTTACTCGTCGCCACTATAAAGTCCGCGCCTCAATGATACACGGACTTCGGGAGAACAGTTTAACAGGTACTTTACTGAACAAGAGGCAGCTTGAAACTGAAACTACAGAAGCCTGCTAGGGCCTTTTATACAGGGGTGGTCACTGCCGGTACTGCAGTCCAAGACCAGTTATTCCCTTAAAGGTACATACACAACAAGAGCATGTGGGACTGCGGGTGCTATTGACAAGTACGTTGGAACTGAGAGATCGACCTGTTGAGAATTCCCTAGGTTGAGAGCAGTTGGGAATGTGGAAAGACCATGTAGAGAATAGACAGATGAGTGTTCTTCAGTTTATTTTCTACATGTACTTGAAGTATATGGGCTGTTAAGCATTGCATATACTAAGCAGTTTGGAAATATGTTTAATGATGCATTTAGAAGGACTGAAAATCCATGTTTCAAAATTGCAGCTTAACAAGTAAAACAATAAGGTGAAACGGAAAACATAAAAAGACATGGCACGTGAAATGGCTCGTTGCTTCGTCAAACCTATTGCACCACTGACTAGGTACGATCTCCTCCATCATAGTCTCTCCAACCCAATTCATCTCTGAGAAAAAGTGTTTCCCTTTCCCAATAGGTAAATCGAGCAAAACTCCAGCATGTATCTAGTTCAAAAGCAGAGAAGTTGTGTTAAACTTTTATAGAACCTTGGTTAGGCCACACTTGGCGTACTGTGTGCAGTTCTGGTCTCCATATTACAAAAAGGATATAGAGGCACTGGAAAAGGTGCAAAAAAGATTTACAAGGTTGATACCAGAACTGAGAGATGATAACTGTCAGGAAATACTGAACAGGCTGGGGCTCTTTTCTCTGGAAAACAGAAGGCTGAGGGGTGACCTTGATAGAGGTCTTTAAAATTATGAAAGGGCTCGCTAGGGTAGACGTAGAGAAGATGCTTCCACACTCAGGGGAGTCCAAATCTAAGGGACATCAATAGTCACTAATAAATCCAATAAGGAATTCAGAAGAAACTTCTTTACCCAGAGAGTGGTGAGAATATGGAACCCGCTACCATAGGGAGTGGTTGAGGCGAATAGCATAGATGCATTTAAGGGTAAGCTGGATAAGTACATGAGGGAGAAAGGGATAGAAGGAGATGCTGATAAGGTTAGATGGAGTCAGGTGGGAGGAGGCTCGTGTGGAGAATAAACGCCGGCATGGACCAGTTGGGCCGAATGGCCTGTTTTTGTGCTGTAAATACTATGTAATTCTACATCCTTACCTGGCGCCAGAGGCTTGAATGCCAGTTTCAAACTCCACATCCTGTCCATCACCAATCACCTTGTCGGAACAGTGCCCCGTAAAGTGCCCTAGGGGTGCCTTCGAGATTTGTGGGGAAAATCCCAGTAAACTGCCTGAAATCAAGGAAAATCACAGGAGGGCAGGTGATATCAGCAGGAATTGAAATACAACAACAGTGATTTTCTGTTTGATGAATGCTCTCACTACATAGGACCTCGTCACTGGGTGGGTAAAAGAAGAATCATCCGACGTGCTGAACCTGAGAAGATTATCTGATCAACAACCCAACAATGGAACAGTTCCTGGGTTCGATTCTTGCTCTGAACTGCTTAAGGTCAGCAATAATTTTTACTATTTCTGCTAAAAATGAGCGAGTCAGAGGAGCCGCAGCAGCTCCCATGGTGCACTGAGAGCAACCCCTTCCAGCTTCCCCCCAACATAAAAAAAAATGAAAAAAAATCGCTCAAGCAACGGCAGCTGAGAGCGAAACCAGAAACTCTCTTTGCTGACTGATACACCAATGGGAACATGAGTAATCTCATTTTTTACTCAGAGCAGTCAGCGGCTTGGATCAAAGCAATAAACATACACTATCCCAGGGTTAAGCAGGAAAAAACCGCGAATGGGTCCAAACTGAAAATAAAGAAATCAGGGGACCCTGGTAGCGAAACCACGACGGTCAACATGTACAGAAACGGTACAATAATGGTGCAAGGCAACCTCAAAGACTTTGAAACGGCCTTCCAGAAACTGAGAGAAATCATTGAGAAAGGAAAGACCAGCCCCAGGGTAACTACCAGGGAAAAAGCCACACACACTCCCCCCACCACTTACAGCTCACCTGGAGTAATTCAACCTGGCCAGGAGGTGAGCACGCCACACAGTTCTGACCAGGCACACACCCTGGGGCCCCACAACCACATGGTACATTTGACCAGCCCCAGCGGAAATATCAGAGAGAAAGCCACACACTCTCCCCCTAACACCTCCAGCTCACCAAGAGAAAAGCAGCCTAGCCAGGAAGTGAGTGAGCCCTCCACCTCCGACCAGACACACACCCTGAGATCCCACAGCCCGGTACAACTAAAGGAGAAATTTAACCAGCTGGAGACACAGCTGGTTAAACTTACAGAGGAGGTCCTTGAAATGAAAACCGACCAAGAAAACATCATTTCAGCAATAAAACAGGAACAAAAACAAGAGAGGGAGAGACACAGGAGGGATCTGAACTTACTTGAGAAGCAGGTGAAAGAGCTGCAGAAAGACAAAGAGAGACACAGGGGAGAAAGAGCGGCATTAGCCCAGCAGCCAGTGGCTAGAGATAAGACAGTACAGAGCCCGACTGGGCAGCTGCACTGTCACACTGAACAACAGCAGCAGACCCACAATACAGGGGGAGCCACACAAACCGACCAGCACACTGAAACCCAGTCTGCCCCCACCACTTTGGAACCACAGCCGAGCCGCTCACAAGAGGAACGCACACACCAGACACGACCATCCCAGTCCAACACACAACCTGTGAGTCCAGATGAAAGCCACAAACCAGTAAACACCAACAAGGCTGACATCGTAATACTCATAGACTCAAATGGGAAATACCTATGGGAGAAAAGGCTCTTCCCTAGACGTAAAGTAGAAAAGCTCTGGTGCCCAACAACAGACAGAGCCCTAGAATGGCTGACCAAAACCCAATTAGGCTCCCCCCAACACATAATAATACACACCGGCACAATTGATCTAAGGGCCCAGCAGAAAAGGGTAGCAACATCGCTCGGATCAGTGATTGAGAAGGCAAGCGAAACCTTCCCAAACACTAGACTCACTGTTTCCACACTATTGCCGAGAAGAGACTTCAACAACAAAACAATCCATGAGATAAATGCAAGCATAGCAAGAGACTGTGAATTAAAACATAACGTGCACCTGGCCCAACACCCCACCCTCGATGTGGAATGTCTTTACGACCAAGTCCATATCCACAGGAAACGAATGTCGGTCTTTGCGAAGGCCCTGAAGGACGTCGCTTTTAACCGGGTCCACACCCAGATCCCAAAAGGACCCCCCCCCGATCACCAAAGACCAACGGGATACAGACCAGGACTACTACAGAGACCACCACCACACCAACCGGGACCAGAGAGGATCCCCACGCACAACAACAATGTCGGACCTGTGCCACTCCTGTCCTACAGGGGAACAGGACCACCCCCAGCCAGGCAGAGGGAGAGGTGCTCAGGGCATACGCAATACCACAGGCAGAGACAATCCATTAAGAGACATAATGCAGGCAATCAGCAGCATCCACTCCCGCCTTATGGATCAGAAAAAAATAAGGACTAGTTGTTAGAAAGAGTTGTAACCAATTATCCTCAGCATTTATAGACAATTGAAATGTTCTTTTTTCCCCATTTAGACATGACAAACACATATCACTATTTATCATATTTTAACCCATCACAGTAAAAGATCAATTTTAGCATGAAATCCTTATATATCTCAACCTGGAATATCCAAGGTCTACGCTCTTCTATGCTTGGCATGAAGAGTGAGACCCCAGAGTTCCTAGATGAGATTAAAGATCTAGATATTATCTTTTTACAGGAAACCTGGTGTAGAGGAGAAGGGCACACTGGCTGTCCCATTGGGTACACAGAGCTGGTGGTCCCCTCCAATAAATTGCCAGAAGTAACCCAGGGCAGAGAATCTGGAGGCATACTGATTTGGATTAAAGCAGAGCTTAGGAATTACATTAAATTTATAAAAAAGGGCAAAAACCACTTATGGCTCAAAATTAAGAGGGGCATCATCTCTAGCATGAAAGATGTTTTCATTTGCACACTCTATATCCCCCCGACAGAATCCCTGTACTTCAAAGAGGACACCTTCTCCAACATAGAGAGGGAGATTATCCAATTCCAGGCCCAGGGAAATGTGTTGATCTGTGGTGACCTCAACTCAAGAACTGGCGAAGAACCAGACTTCACCAATAATCAGGGGAATAACTACATATTTAGGAATAACCACTTTGATCTCCCTTCCCATCCACACAGGCATAACTGTGACAAACAGACAAATGCTAACGGAAAACAGCTCCTGCAGCTCTGTCGAAGCCTGGGTCTGTACATTGTCAATGGTAGGTTATTGGGAGACTTCCTAGGAAGATCCACCTATTGCTCACCTCTTGGCTTCAGCACCGTAGACTATATGATTACGGATCTGGACCCATCCTCTTTCAGAACATTCACAGTCAAACCACAAACAACACTGTCAGATCACAGTCAAATTACTACATATCTTAAAAGGACAGAAACAACCAACACAGAAACACAACCCAGTAAGCTGTACAACATTAAAAAATCTTACAGATGGGCCAAAAACAGCACGGAAAAATACCAGAAAGCAATTAGCAATCAATCAACTCAAGCTCTCTTGGACACCTTTCTGGAAAATACATACACACACAATAAAGAAGGCGTAAACCGGGCAGTGAATAACCTAAATAATATTTTTGATAATTTGGCATCAATGTCAAACTTGAAAGTTCGCAAGAACAAACCCAAAACAAAAAACTACGAAAAATGGTTTGACTCCGATTGCCAGAACATGAGGAAAAAACACAGAAAAATATCAAACCAAAAACACAGACAACCAGAAAATGAGGAATTACGCCTTACTTATTGTCAGGCACTAACACAATACAAAAACACATTCAGAACCAAGAAAGAGCAGTATATTAAGAATACACTCATCTCCATTGAGGAATCCATTGATTCCAATTGTTTCTGGGACAACTGGAATACATTACACAAAAAACAACACGACGAATTGGCCATTCAAAACGGAGACACATGGGAAAACCATTTTGAAAAATTATACCAGAAAAACACACTAAGCCCAGAGCAATACCAAATATGTGAAAAACTGGAAAAGCTCGAATTTGCCATAAGAGATAACCAAAACCCGATAGACCCCATAATATCTGAAAAAGAGCTAATTGAAAAACTCAAGGACCTGTGACCAGGAAAAGCTTGCGGGGCAGACGGCATCCTAAGCGAGATGATTAAACACATGGATGATAAAATGAAATTGGCTATACTGAAACTCTTCAACTTGGTTCTGAGTGTCGGTTACTTCCCTGATATCTGGAACAAAGGACTCATAATGCCCATATACAAAAGTGGGGACAAAATTGACCCAAATAACTATTGAGGCATCTGTGTAAACAGTAACCTGGGGAAGGTTTTCTGTAGTATCATAAACAAAAGACTTATAAACTTCCTTGAGGAGCACAATGTCTTGAGTAAAAGCCAAATGGATTCCTACCAAACTATAGAACATCAGATCATATCTTCACCCTACAGACCCTAATTGACAAACATGTTCATCAAAACAAAAGCAAAATTTTTGCCTGCTTTATAGATTTCCAGAAGGCCTTCGAGTCCATCTGGCACGGCGGTCTATTCTTGAAACTTATTGAAAGTGGTGTAGGGGGAAAAACATATGATGTAATTAAATCAATGTATACAAACAATAAATGTGCAGTTAAAATTGGAGACAAACAAACAAAATACTTCCCACAGGGGCATGGTGTGACGCAGGGCTCGCCCATCTCACCGACACTCTTTAATATTTACATAAATGAATTGGAAAACTACTTGAACAATCTACAGCACCCGGCCTCACCCTATATGAATCCAAGGTTAAATTCCTCCTCTATGCAGATGAACTGGTTCTGCTGTCACCAACTAAGGAGGGTCTACAGCAGAACCTGGATCTGCTGGAGCCATTCTGTCAGACCTGGGCCCTGACAATAAACCCCCAAAAAACCAAAGTCCTTGTGTTCCAGCAAAGATCCAGACATCAGGGACCCAGAATAAATTTCACACTAGGAACAACAAAAATTGAATAAACCACTAACTACACATACTTGGGCTTAAAAATCAGCTCTACGGGAAATTTTCATCTGGCTGTGAATGAACTGAAAGAGAAAACTAGAAGGGCTTTCTATGCCATTAAAAAATCAATCCAAATAGAAATCCCAATTAGCATTTGGCTCAAAATGTTTAAATCAGTAATTGAACCAATTGCACTCTATGGCAGTGAGGTGTGGGGACCGCTATCACAACAAGAATTTGCAAAATGGGACAAACACCCAATTGAGATCCTACATGCAGAATTCTGTAAAGGTATCCTCCGGACTCAAAGGAAAACCATAAACAATGCATGCAGGGCAGAACTAGGCCAATATCCATTAATAATTACTATCCAAAAAAGAGCCACCAAATTTTGGAAACACCTAAAAATGAGCAACCCCCACTGCTATCATTACGAAGCCTTGAAATGCCAAGAGAGGACCATAAAGAAGAATACCCTCAGTCAACTAGTCCTGGGGCTCAGTGAATTAACTACTAACATGACTAACAATAACCAGCCCCAGGACAGTGACATCGTAGCACAGAGAATTCGACCCAACACAATTGTCACTAAGCAAAAGGAAAAATACCTGTCATATTGGGCAGAAACAACAAAAACCCAAAACAAACTCAATTGCTACTTGGCCCTAAACAGACAGTACAACATGGCTGAATACCTGACCATGGTAAAGGATAGCAAACTGAGAAAAACCTTGACAAGGTACAGACTTAGTGAGCATAGCCTGGCCATCGAAAAAGGCAGACACAGACAGACCCGGCTGCCAAGAGAGGACAGGATATGCTCTCACTGCAGTCAGGGAGTGGTGGAGACAGAGAGGCACTTCCTCACAGCTTGTGGAAAATATCAGGGCATCAGGGAGAATTTCTACCAAAAATTCACAAAAATATGCCCTGAATTCAGAAACTTGAATGACGACCAAAAACTGCCATACCTACTAGGGGAACAGAGAAATTGCGTAACCTTAGCGGCACACTATGTTACAGCTTGCCATAAACAGCGGGACAACCAGTAAACCTAAGAAAAGAGTATATACAAATTATACGAATGTATATTTATACACTCAGGGATATATCTGTTTATACACTGTATGAATAGATCTGCGTTTATGTGTTCAACCATAAATGTTTTTCGATGCTTTGGCAACATAACATGTACCTTATCATGCCAATAAAGCGATTTGAATTGAATTGAATTGATCACTACCAGTTGGTAGCACTGGTGCTAAAACTGGCCTCAGTATCCCTTGGGCAATGGAGTGGAGAAAAAAAGTAGTTCTTGACTGCTTTCCAGTGACCCATGTTGGAAAGTATATATATATATGTGTGTGTGTATGGGGCGGGCAGCAGGCAAGGATAGGGTTCAACCTGACTGCCAACTCAGTGTTTACTGTCACACATCAACAATCATTTGTTGGGTGAGGCATTGGAAATCTGCCAATCCCGAGGCAACCATAACCCAGCATGATTCAACACCTTCACCAGAGGGAGAAAACAGAAATATTAAAGTATATGTACTGTCGCGGTTTACTGTCAAGGATGTTTCAAGGTGAGCAGTGGAGTGGCAACTGACTCGAGGTGAAGGCAGCTATTTATTTTTCGTTTCCCTAAATATTTTGCTGCTTCAACTATTAGATTTCATTTCAGATTTTGAAGAAAACAGCACAGATTGGACAATGGCTTTTACTGAATGATCGAGTGTGGCAGAGCTGTCCCTTTGCAGGTTTCATTCGTCAGGGGAACGGTAGCATAGTGATTATGTTACTGGACTAGTAATCTAGAGGACTGGACAAATGGTCCGGTGACATGAGCTTAATTGAAATCAGTTAATTAAATAAATGTGGAATAAAAAGCTAATATCAGTAATGGTGACCATGAAACTATTGGATTGTCATTAAAAACCCATATGGTTCACTAATGCCCTTTCGGGAAGGAAACCTGCCATCCTTACCTACTCCAGACCCACAGCAATGTGGTTGAATACTAACTGCCTCGCAAGCCACTCAGTTAAAAAAAAACACTGGGTCAAAATCCTAGAACTCCCTCCCTAACAGCACTGTGGGAGTACCTTCACCACACAGACTGCAGTGGTTCAAGAAGGTGGCTCACCACCACCTTCTCAAAACCAACTAGGGATGGGCAATAAATGCTGGCCTTGCCAACAATGCCCACATCCCATGTTCTGTAACCTGTTGTTGGTATATAGAATTCCAATTCCACCCATCTTACACTGAGGCAGGTAGGGAGCGGTGGGGCGGGGCAAAAAGGGGCTGGAATGCGGAGGGGAAACCCGGGAGATCGGGATTCTAACAACAGGTCCTGCTTTAAATTTTTTCCTCTGTTTTTCACCGGGTTGAGAGGCTGGCTGTCAGGCAGGTAGGCCTGGGGAGCACAGAGGAGGAAGGCTGGGATCCTCGCAGGGGGTCAGGGGTCAGGGCCCAGGATCCTCGCAAGGGGTCAGGGGTCAGGATCCTCGGAGGTGGTCAGGTGTCGAGGGCCAGCATCATTGGAGAGGTGTGGTGGACCAGAAGGTCGGATAGGGGGGCGGTCGAAAATCCGTCTGCGGAGGGGATCAGAGTCTGGCGGGGAGTGATCGGAGGCTGAGGGGGAGATTGGAGGCTGAGGTGGGGGAGTGGGGATATCATAGGCCAAGGGGGGGTGGAATTGGAGGCCATGGGGGTGAAGATTGGAGGCCTGTGGGTGGAGGTCAAGGGGAGAGCGGAAGGGTCGGGGTGGGTGTCCAATTGCGAGGGGTTGGCGAGGCAGAAATGCTGGATTCAGCAGGTAAGTGGAAAGGTACTTACCTCATAGATCCATTGGTCCTCGCCTTCCATTAGCTGGCAGGTTCCCCGAGGCCTGGGAGATCTGGCTGCCCACAGTTAAATTTAAAATGACGCTTCCAAATGAGGCACGCCGCCTCATTATAATATTTAAAGTGTCAACCCGCCTCCTGGGAGTGTGTTGGCTGCCTCTCCCGCCTCCGTTAAAACTGGAAGTGGAAGGGTTGGAGGTGGGTTGGGTTCGGGATTCAGATTTTTAACACTTTAACCTCCCTGCCGACCCCAACACACCTGCTTTTTGGGGTTAAAATTCCCCCCTCAAGTGCATCACGGTCAAAGTCACTGACATCTTTTACATCTGCACAATCTCCTTGTCCTCTCCACAGCATCCAGGATGGTCTACCCCTCCATCCTCTGTCCACTATCATGGCACCTTAACAGGCCCATTCCTTGCTATGTTGTGTGCCGCACATGCTGGATGAGCGAGGAGGCAGGTGGAGACTGTGCAAAACTTCAATCAGGCTCACTCTCCGACCAGCTACTGACCAACGCTGTGATCTTGAACCATTGCTAATTTTACTACTGTGGCGTTAGCAGCGTACGTTGCTTCTGTTAGGTGCTGGACTCAATTACCCTGTCACAATTGTCATGCTGAGCGTGAAAATCTGCTTCGTGTGGCTCTTCCAGGCCGTAATTTAGTCCTAGTGATATTTATTTGAAATAGGCGTAATGTGAAAGAAAGAAGGTGGCAGGACAAGTTGATAAATCTGTTAAAAACACATTTGGGATCCTGGGCTTTATAAATAGAGGCACAGAGTACAAAGCAAGGAGGTTTGGTCAAATATTTATAAATCACTGGTTAGGCCTCAGCTTTAGTATTGTGTCCAATTCTGGGCACCACACTTTCGGAAGAATGTCAAGGCCTTAGGGAGGATGCAGAGGAGATTTACTAGAATGGTACCGGGGATGAAAGATTTCCAGTTATGTGGAGAGACTAGAGAAGCTGGGATTATTCTCCTTAGAGCAGAGCAGGTTAAGGGAAGATTTAATAGAGGTGTTCAAAATTATGAGGGGTTTTGATAGAGTAGATAGGGAGAAACTCTTTCCACTGGCAGGAGGGTTGGTAACCAGAGGACATAGATTTAAGGTAATTGACAAAAGAACTGGGTAGATGTGAGGAGAAGTTATTTTACGCAGTGTGTTATTATGATCTGGAATGTACTTCCTGAAAGGGTGGTGGAAGCAGTTTCAATAATAACTTTCAAAAGGGAATTGGATAAATACTTGAAGGAAAAAAAATTGCTGAGCTATGTGGAAAGAGCAGGGGAGTGGGACTAACGGGATAGCTTTTTCAAAGAGCCGGCACATGCACGATGGGCCGAATGGCCTCCTGTGTGGTAAGTTGTTATGATTTTTTTTATAGTGACCAAACTTCTAGTTGCTCCTAACCTCTCCTTCTTTGGCTCAGCACTGGATCCAAAATTTGCTCAGTAGCCGGAAGCAAAGGGTAATGGTCGACAGGTATTTTGTGACTGGAGGGCTCAGTACTAGGTCCCCTGCTTTTTGTGGCATATATCAATGATTTAGACTTCAATGTAGGGGGCATGATTAAGAAGTTTGCAGATGATACAAAAATTGGCCGTGTGGTTGATAGTGAGGAAGAAAGCTGCAGACTGCAGGAAGGTATCAATGAAAGAAAGAAAGACTTGCATTTATATAGCTCCTTTCACGACCTCCGGACGTCCCAAAACGCTTTACACACAATGAAGTGCTTTTTGAAGTGTAGTCACTGTTGTAATGTAGGAAACATGACAGCCAATTTGTGCACAGCAGGCTCCTCCAAACAGCAATGTGATAATGACCAGATAGTCTGTTTTAATGATGTTGATTGAGGGATAAATTTAGAACACCAGGGATAACTCCCCTGCTCTTCTTCAAAATAGTGCCATGGGATCTTTTACATCCACCTGAGAGAGCAGACTGGGCCTCGGTTGAACGTGTGATCTGAAAGATGGCACCTCTGACAGCATTCCCTCGGTACTCTTCTCTTCTTCTTAGACAGTCCCTCGGAACCGAGGATGACTTGCTTCCACACTAAAAATGAGTTCTCAGGTGACTGATGAGTTCAATGCAGGACCTACAGTCTCTGTCACAGGTGGGGCAGATGGTGATTGAAGGGGCGGGTGGGTGGGGGTGCTTGGGGTTGACGTGTGCTCCTTCCGCTGTTCACGCTTCGCTTCCGCTTGCTCCCGGCGAAGAGACTCGAGGTGTTCGGCGCCTTCCTGGATGCTTCTCCTCCACTTTGTACAATCTTGGGCCAGGGATTCCTAGGTGTCAGTGGGGATGTTGCACATTTTCAAGGAGGCTTTGAGGGTGTCCTTGAAGCGTTCCTCTGCCCATCTGGGGCTCTCTTGCCATGTCGGAGCTCCGAGTAGAGCGCTTGTTTTGGGAGTCTCGTATCGGGCATGCAGACGATGTGACCCATCCATCGGAGCTAATCGAAAGTGGTCAAAGCTTCGATGCTGGGGATGTTGGCCTGAGCGCGAACACTGATGTTGGTGCGCCTATCCTGTCAATGGGTTTGCAGGATCTTGCGGAGGCAGCATTGGTGGTACCGCTCCAGCGCTTTGAGGTGCCTGCTGTACATGGTCCATGTCTCTGAAGCATACAGGAGGGCGGGTATCACTACTGCTCTGTAGGCCATGAGCTTGGTGCTGGGTTTGAGGTCCTGGTCTTCAAACACCCTCTTCCTCAGGTGACCAAAGGCTGCACTGGCACACTGAAGGCGGTGTTGGACTTCATTATCGATGTCTACCCTTGTTGACAGTAGGTTCACGAGGTATGGAAAGTGGTCCATGTTGTCCAAGGCCTCGTCATGGATTTTGATAATCGGGGGGCAGTACGGTGATCGGGGGCAGTTTGGTAGAGGATCTTTGTCTTACGGATGTTTAGTGTAAGGCCTATGCTCTCGTACACTTCGGTGAAGGTGATGATGGTTTGGAGTTCGGCCTCAGAGTGTGCGCAGACGCAAGCGACGTCTGCATAATGTAATTCGATGACAGAGGATGTAACGACCTTGGATCTGGACTGGAGGCGACGAAGGTTGAAGAGTTTCCAGTTTGTACTGTAGATTAGCGGGGAGCTTACTGAGGGTGAGATGGAACATTGCAGCCAGGAAGATCGAGAAGAGCTTTGCTGCGATGACACAGCCTTGCTTGACCCCGGTCCGTACGTGAATTGGGTCGGTGTTGGATCCGTTGGTCAGGATCACGGCTTGCATGTCGTCCTGATGCAGGCGGAGGATGGTGACAAACTTTTGAGGGCAGCCAAATTTGAGGAGGACACTCCATAATCCCTCACGGTTGACGGTGTCGAAGGCCTTTGTGAGGTCAAAGAAGGCCATGTACAGTGGTTGGTGCTGTTCCCTGCATTTCTATTGTAGTTGATGTGCGGCGAAGAGCATGTCCATTGTGCCCCTTAGTGGGCGGAATCCACATTGCGACTCTGGGAGGAGCTCTTCAGCCACTGGGAGAAGGCGATTGAGGAGGATTCTTGCAATGACTTTCCCTGTGGCAGACAGCAGGGAGATTCCTCTGTAATTACCGCAATCGGACTTGTCACCTTTCTTGAAGATGGTCACGATTACGGCGTCTCTGAGATCCCCTGGCATGCTCTCCTCCTTCCAAATAAGAGAAATGAGTTCACGTATTTGTGCCAGTAGTGCTTCTCCGCCATGTTTTAGTGCCTCGGCAGGGATTCCATCTGCTTGTTGTTCTTCAGTTGTCAGATGGCCTTTTCAACCTCATGCTGGGCTGGGGTTGTGCTGAGGTGATGGTGGGTAGCATGCTGTGGGATGGAGTTGAGGACACTCATGTCGAAGACAGAGTCTCGGTTAAGGAGATCTTCGAAGTGCTCCTTCCAGTGGGCACTGACTGCCTCTCTGTCCTTGATGAGTACCTCTCTGTTCTTGGCCCACATTGGGATAGGACCTTGGGTGCTTGGGCCTTAGGTGGTCTTGACTGCAGTAAAGAATCCACGCACGTCATGGTTGTCAGCTAGCTATTGGATCTCCTGCGCTTTCTACACCCAACATCCGTTCTTTAGGTCTTGAGTTTATTGTTGGACATCAGCCTTCAGGCGTCTGTAGAGCTGCTTTCTTGCTCTCGAGTTCTGTTGCTGTTTCCAGATCGGGAATGCCTTGCGCTTGCGACTTATTAGCTCCTCGATCTCCTGGTCGTTCTCGTCAAACCAGTCTTGGTGTTTCCTGGTCGAGTGACTGTACGTCTCTTCACAGGTGCTGATTATGGAGGCCTTGAGTGCAGACCAGATGCTGTGAACACTCTGAATCACTGGGAGTCGTCAGGTTGGTTGTGAGGCGCAGGCTGAATTGGGCTTTCTTAGCGGGGTCTTTGAGTGTTCCAGCGTTCATTTTCCTGTGGTATTGCCTCTGTTGCTGTCGCTGTTTTGGGGCTACGTTGATGGAGATGACAGAGCGGATTAGGCGGAGGTCTGTCCAGCAGTCATCAGCTCCTGTCATGGCATGGGTGATGCGGACGTCCTTGAGGTCCCTCGCTCGGATGATGATGTAGTCCAGCAGATGTCAGTGCTTGGAGCGAGCGTCTTGCCATGAAGCCTTGTATTTGTCTCTGACGAACAAGGTGTTGGTTATGATAAGGCCATGTTCTAAGCATTTTGTCAGGAGGAGGGTACCGTTAGAGTTGGCATTTCCTACCCCCTCGCTGCTGATCACACCTTCCCAGAGGTCTGTTTCCTTTCCAACTCTGGCATTGAAGTTGCCAAGGAGGATCAGCTTGTCACCTGTTGGGACTTGAGACAGGGATTGTTCGAGGCTGGAGTAGAATTCCTCTTTGGTCTCGTCTGTGCCTTCCAGTGTTGGGGCGTATGCACTGATGAACGTAGCGTGTTGGTTCTGGGCTAGAGTGAGCCGTAGAGTCATGAGGCGTTCGTTTATTCCACAAGGGGAGTCTCTGAGATGTTCAACTAGCTCAATTTTTATGGTGAAGCCTACCCCATGGAGGTGGCGTTCTTCAGGTTTGCCTTTCCAGAAGAAGGTGTAACCACCGCCTTGCTCCTTGAGCTGGCCTTCCCCTGCCCTCCAGGTCTCGCTTAGGGCGGCGATGCCTATGTCGAAACTCCTGGGCAACGATAGCAGTACGGCGTTCCGGTCTGTCGCTGTTGGGGTTGTCCATGAGGGTCCTGACGTTCCAAGTCCTGAACTTCATTTTAAAGGGTGGAAGATGCCTGTGCGTGAATTCTTTTAACGTGGGGTGGCCGTTACACACAAGCTACCACACGGGCTTGACAGAGCAAGGTCTTGGTCCAATGGCAAAGGGATCCAAGACAATTGGAGACCAGGCTCTGCTACATCAGCCTAACACACACACACAAACATACTCCTACTGCCCTCCTCCCTCCTTCCCGCAGGTCCTCTCTGCCTGGGTGTCATAGGCTGCTATGTGGTCCTCCCTACCCCGCTGCTGGTCCACGCTGTGCCACTCCTGGGCCTCGACCTCACTGCTGGGCTCGTCCTCACTCCTGGGCCTTGTCCTCGCTCCTGGGTCCCGTCCTCGCTCCTGGGCCCCGATCCTCTTCCTCACTCCTGGGCCTCATCCTTGCTCCTCGTTACTGCAATGCAGTGTCAGCCTAGATATTTTTGTGCTCAAGTATCTGGAGTAGGACTTGAACCCATAACCTTTAGGCATGGTTGCTACTAACTGAGCCACAGCTGACAGGCAATGGACTGGTCAGTTGGGCAGATAAGTGACAAATGGAATTTAATCCAGAGAAGTGTGAGGTAATGCATTTGGGGAGGGAATACACACTAAATGGTAGGATACTGACAAGTGTAGAGGAATAAAGGGACCGTGGAGTGCATGTCCACAGATCCCTGAAGGTAGCGGGACAGGTAGGTAAGGTGGTTAAGAAGGCATACAGAATGCTTTCCTTTATTAGCCGAGGCATAGAATATAAGAGCAGAGTGATAATGCTTGAACTGTACAAAACACTAGTTAGGCCACAGCTGGAGTACTGTGAATAGTTCAGGTCACCACATTACAGGAAAGATGAGTTTGCACTAGAGAAGGTACAGAGGAGATTTACAAGGATGTTGCAAGGACTAGAGAATTTTAGCTATGAGGAAAGATTGGATAGGCTGGGGTTGTTTTCTTTGGAACAGAGGAGGCTGAGGGGAGACTTAATTGAGGTCTATAAAATTTGAGGGGCCTAGATAGAGTGCATAGGAAGGACTTTTTTCCCTTAGCAGAGAGGTCAATAGCCAGGGGGGCCTAGATTTAAAGTAATTAGTAGAAGGATTAGAGGGGAGTTGAGGATAACTTTTTTCACCCAGAGGGTGTTGGGGGTCTGGAACTCACTGCCTGAAAGGGTGGTAGAGGCAGAAACCCTCATCACATTTAAAAAGTACTTGGATATGCACTTGAAGTGTCGTAACCTACAAGGCTATGGACCAAGAGCTGGAAAGTGAGATTAGGCTGGATGGCACAGGCACAATGGACTGAATGGCCTCCTTCTGTGCCGTAAATTTCTATGATTCTATGATTTGTTTTCCTCACTCCTCTGTGAAGCGCCTTGGGAGGCTTTCTTGTATTAGAGGTCATAAAGAAATTGTTGTTGCAGAGCGTTTTGCTTTATTGACCCTATTGGTGGACATAAAAGATCCAGCAGCCATGTTTGAAGAAGAGCAGGGAGTTCTTGCAATGTCATGGCTGTCATTCTTCCCTCAACCAACACCACCAAAACCAGATGGACCGGTCATTCATCTCACTGCTGTTTCTGGGATCGTACTGTGCACAAAATGGCTGCTGTGTTTGCCTGTGTGACTGTCACTGCACTTCTGTCACTGCACTTAAAAATAATTAAATGTCTTACAAACACAGTTTGAGATGCTTTTGAGAAATGTGATGAGGTGATGAGGTGTCTTTTTAAAGCAACAGGAATGTATACATAGAAACATAGAAACATAGAAGATAGGAGCAGGAGTAGGCCATTTGGCCCCTCGAGCCTGCTCCGCCATTCAATGAGATCATGGCTGATCATTCAAATTCAGTACCCTGTCCCTGCTTTCTCCCCATATCCCTTGAACCCTTTAGCCTTAAGAAATTTATCCAAATCCTTCTTGAATATATTTAATGAATTGGCCTCAACTGCCTTCTGTGGTAGAGAATTCCACAGGTTCACCACTCTCTGGATGAAGAAATTCCTCCTCATCTCTGTCCTAAATGGCTTACCCCTTATCCTTAGACTGTGACCCCTGGTCCTGGGCTCCCCGACCATCGGGAACATCTTTCCTGCATTTAGTCTGTCTAGTCCTGTTAGAATTTTATAAGTTTCAATGAGATCCCCTCTCATTCTTCTAAACTCCAGCGAGTACAAGCCTAATCAACCCAATCTCTCCTCATACGTCATTCCTCCCATCCCAGGAATCAGCCTGGTGAATTTTCGCTGCACTCCCTCCATGGCAAGAACATCCTTCCTCAGATAAGACGACCAAAA
Organism: Somniosus microcephalus; assembly: GCF_052327205.1. NCBI lineage: Eukaryota > Metazoa > Chordata > Chondrichthyes > Squaliformes > Somniosidae > Somniosus > Somniosus microcephalus. Next base: position 331,350,049 of record NC_140987.1, on the reverse strand, counting down.
CTGCACACAATACTCAAGATGTGGTCTCACCAAGGCCCTGTACAGCTGCAGCAACACATCCTTGTACCTGTACTCAAACCCTCTCACTACGAAGGCCAACATACCATTTGCCTTCTTAACCGCCTGCTGCACCTACATGCTTACCTTCAGCGACTGGTGCACAAGGACACCCAGGTCTCATTGCACTTCCCCTTCTCCCAATCTATTGCCATTCAGATAATAATCTGCCTTCCTGTTTTTGACACCAAAGTGGGTAACCTCGCATTTATCCACATTATAATGCATCTGCCATGCTTCTGCCCAATCACCCAACCTGTCCAAATCATACTGGAGTTTCTCGGCATCCCCCTCACAGCACACACGCCCACCCAGCTTTGTGTTGTCTGCAAACTTGGAGATATTACATCTAGTTCCCTCGTTTAGATCATTAATATATATTGTGAATAGCTGGGGTCCTAGGACCGATCCCGGTGGTACCCCACTAGTCACTGCCTGCCACTCGGAAAAAGACCCGTTTAATCCAACTCTTTGCTTTCTGTCTGCCAACCAGTTCTCTACCCAAGCCAATACCTTGCCCCCAATCCCATGTGCCTTAACTTTACATGCTAATCTCTTTTGCGGGACCTTCTCAAAAGCCTTCTGAAAGTCCAAATACACCACATCCACTGGTTCTCCCTTATCTATTTTACCAGTTACATCCTCAAAAAATTCCAGTAGATTAGTCAAGCACGATTTACCTTTTGTAAATCCATGTTGACTTTGTCTGATCCTATCACTGTTTTCCAAGTGCTCTGCTATTACATCTTTTATAATGGACTCTAGCATTTTCCCCACTACCGATGTCAGGCTTACCGGTCTGTAATTCCCCGTTTTCTCTCTACAACGTTTTTTGAATAGTGGGGTAACATTAGCTACACTCCAATCCATGGATACTCTTCCAGAGTCTATCGAATGTTGGAAGATGACCAGCAATGCATCTACTATTTCTAGGGCCACTTCCTTAAGTACCCTAGGATGTAGATTATCAGGCCCTGGGGATTTATCACCCTACAATCCCGTCAATTTCCGTAACACCATTTCCCTACAAATACTGATTTCTTTCAGTTCCTCCCTTTCATCAGACCCTATTTTCTCCGACATCTCTGGGAGGTTATTTGTGTCCTCCTTTGTGAAGACAGAACCAATATATGTATTTAATTGGTCTGCCATTTCTTTGTTCCCCATTATGAATTCCCCTGATTCTGACTGCAAGGGACCTACGCTTGACTTCACCAATCTTTTTCTTTTCACATATCTATAAAAGATTTTACAGTCAGTTTTTATGTTCCCTGCAAGCTTACTCTCATACTCTATTTTCCCCCTCTTAATTAATCCCTTTGTCCTCCTTTGTTGAATCCTAAACTGCTCCCAATCCTCAGCTTTATTGCTTTTTCTGGCCAATTTATATGTCCTCTCCTTGGATCTTATGCTATCCCTAATTTCCCTTGTTTGCCACGGTTGAGTCACCCTTTTTGTTTTATTTTTATGCCAAACTAGGATGAACAAATTCTGTAGTTCATCTATGCGGTCTTTGAATGTTTGCCATTGCCTATCCACCGTCAACCCTTTGAGTGACATTCCCCAATCAATCCTACCCAACTCGCGCCTCATACCATCATAGTTTCCTTTATTTAAATTCAGGACCCTAGTCTCTGAGTCAACTACTTCACTCTCCATCTTAATGAAGAATTCTATCCTATTATGATTGCTCCGACCCAAGGGGCCTCATACAACAAGATTGCTAATTAATCCTTTCTCATTACATAATACCCATTCTAAATGGCCTGATCTCTAGTTGGTTCCTCGACATATTGGTCCAGGAAACCATCCCGCATACACTCCAGGAATTCCTCCTCCACAGTATTGTTACTAATTTGGTTAGCCCAATCTATATGTAGGTTAAAGTCACCCATGATAACTGCTGTGCCCTTATTGCACGTGTCTCTAATTTCCCTTTTAATGCCATCCCCAACCTCCGCATTACTGTTTGGAGGTCTATATACCACTCCTACTAACATTTTCTGCCCCTTGGTATTTCTCAGTTCTACCCATACAGATTCCGCATCATCAGAGCTAATATCCTTCCTTACAATTGTGTTAATCCCCTCTTTAACCAGCAATGCTACCCCACCTCCTTTTCCTTTTTGCCTATCTTTCCTGAATATTGAATACCCCTGGATGTTGAGTTCCCAGACTTGGCCACCCTGGAGCCATGTTTCCGTAATCCCAATCATATCATGTTCGTTTACCTCTATTTGCGCAGCTAATTCATCCACCTTATTACGAATGCTCCTCGCATTCAGACACAAAGGCCTAGAAATTCGGTGGGCTGTGCCAACAGTTAGCGCCCAAAGAGGGCACTTAGTGGGTTTAGCGCCACTGGCCATGCCTCACACAAAATTTAGCGGGGCGTTGATGGCGGCGTTAGCCGTTAGCGCTGCGCCGCCACCGATGACATCATCGGTGTGTGCAGCGCCCCGCTACTGCCCCGATCGCAAAATTTGGTAGCGCCCCCTGCTGTAACGCCGGTCGCAATTTGTGACCGGTTCAGGGGGGCCTACCTTAGGCGGTAGAGGCACTGAGGTGCGGGGCGGCCATTTTTTTTGCTGTCCACCTGCCAGCACCTCTTCGCGCAGCCGTCCCCGGCCTCCTGAGACCCCGCCCCCGCATTGTGCCGGCTGTCTCCCAAGAGCCGGCACTTCTCCTCAGTGCCAGCCTCTTTTGCCGGCGCTCGCGATCTTAGATCGCGCTGCAGCAGGCCCCTCCCCTTTAAGAAGAGGAGGAAGGCCTGCAGTACCGCAGCGCGCCGTGCCGCAGTGTGTGGCGCTGCGGCACGTTGCTTTGTGAACTTCAGCTGCAGCGCCCCAAGACGGATGCGGGGCGCCTCGAGTAGTGCCGCACTTCCGTTTGGGGTGCTCAAACTGAATATCCGGTTGGCGCTCACGACTCCTTCCGGGGCGGTATTTCCGGTGCCTTGGCGAGACTTTCACCCCAAACGGGGCGCTACCGAATTTCTAGGCCAAAGCCTTCAGGCTTGTATTTTTAACGCTCTTAGACCTTTTAGAATTAATATTTACTGTGGCCATGTTTGATTTAAACCGTTGATTTCTCTGACTGCCACTTTTGTTTTTTTCCTTCCTGTCTTTTGCTTTTATCCTTGTTTCCCTTTCCTCTGTCTTCCTGCTCAGGTTCCCAACCCCCTGCCATTTTAGTTTCAACCGTCCCCCAGAGAACTAGCAAACACTCCCCCTAGGACATTGGTCCTGGCCCTGCCCAGGTGCAAACCGTCCGGTTTATACTGGTCCCACCTCCCCCAGAATGTCCTGGGTATTTGAATCCCTCCCCCTTTCACCATTCCTCTAGCCACATATTCAGCTGAAATATCCTTCTATTTCGACTCTGACTAGCACATGGCACTGGTAGCAATGCTGAGATTACTACCTTTGAGGTACTATTTTTTAATTTCCCTCCTAACTCCCTATATTCAGCTTTTAGGACCTCATCCTGTTTTTTACCTATGTCATTGGTAACTATATGCATCACAACTGGCTGTTCACCCTACCTTTCAAAAATATTCTGCAGCCGCTCTGAGACATCCTTGACCCTTGCACCAAGGAGGCAACATACCATCCTGGAGTCTCGTTTGCAGCCGCAGAAATGCTTATTTATTCCCCTTACAATAGAATCCCCTATTACTATAGCTCTACCCCTCTTTTTCCTCCCGTCCTGTGCAGCAGAACCTCCCCTGGTGCTGGGAAGTTGGCTGCTGCTGCTTTCCCCTGATAAGCCATCCCCCTCAACAGTATGCAAAGTGGTATATCTGTTTGAGAGGGGGATAGCCACAGGGGACCCCTGCACTACCTGCCTGCGCCTACTACTCTGCCTGGTGGTCACCCATTCCCTTTCTGCCTGTGCAACCATTACCTGCGGTGTGACCTGTAGTGTATGTACCTTTAAGGGGAGAACTACTTTTTACAGCTCCTGTATACTATAGTACCGGCAGTGACCACACCTGTATATAAACCCTGAGTAGGGATCTGTACTGTTAGTTTTAGAGTAACCCTCATCCAGTAAACACCGTTGATTGTTCCTCTGCAGTCTCTGTCTATTTATTGAAGGACACCATACATCAAGATTCACAGATTTAACATTGGCGACGAGTCGATTCGAACCTACCTGCAACTCTGCAGAAGAAGGCCGATTCCAGGGGCACGGGCGTCGACCATCCGGCGGAGACTCCAGCGAGACGGGCTGGCAGCAGGTATGGCGCAGACCCTTCCCGGACGGCGGTGGCTGGAGCCGACCGATGGCACAGGGGAAGGCTGAGCAGCGTCGACGGTGTAAGAGAGAGGGTAGAGCGCACAGGGCGCAGCCGGGGTTGAAGCCCGAGTGGCGTCGATGGAAAAAGAAAAGAGAGAGAGAGGGTAGAGCGCACGAGGTGCAGCCGGGGTTCAGGACCGAGTGGCGTCAACGAGAGAGGCGCGCAGGAAAATGCGCAGAGCGCGGCTGGCGTTCAAGGGCTGAGCAGCGTCCACGGGGGAAGAAAGGAAAGCACAGGAGACGCCATTTGAGCCATAGTGGAGAAGAAGGGAGAGCGCGGGAGATGCCATTTTTGAGCTGCAGCGGAGAAGAAGGGAGAGCACGGGAGATGCCATTTTGAGCCAGCGGAGAAGAAGGGAGAGCGCGGGAGACGCCATTTTTAGCCAGTCTAACCACACCCAGGGATGCTGAAGAGTGGCAGTGTCACAGCGTTCGAAAATGAAGTCGAAGATTGGGCGACATATGTAGAACGCATAGAAGTGTACTGCAAGGCGAATGAAGTGCCAGATGCCAGGAAAGCGCTGGTATTGTTGAATTCCATGGGTGCAAAAACATATGGCTTACTGCGAAACCTAGTAACCCCAGAGAAGCCAGTGGAAAAGGATTTTGAAAACATAGTGTCAATCCTACGGGACCACTTAAACCCCACACCGCTGCTGATAACAGAAAGATTTAAGTTTCACAAAAGGAACCAGCATAAAGATGAAAGTAATGCTGAGTATTTAATGGAACTGCGCAAGCTATCGAAACACTGCCAGTTTGGAGCGGGACTAGCAGATACTTTAAGGGACAAGTTTGTGTGTGGGCTTCAAAGTGAAGGGACCCAGAAACGGCTTCTATCAGAAAAGGATCTTACGCTGGACAAGGCTTTCAGCATGGCAATATCACACGAAGCAGCAGCACGGGGCGCAGCTGAGATACAATGGAGACCACAAGAATATGGCACAAATGAAATGGCATACAGAACAGTGAAGTGCCATCGCTGCGGCAGAACAACACACGACCATAAGGATTGCTGGTTCAAGGACCAAGTGTGCAGACAGTGTGGAAAAGTAGGACACATAACAAGAGCCTACAGGTCGGAAAAGAAAACCAGCAGCAAGAAATCTCCACAGGAGAAGTACAAGAAGGTACATAAGGTGACGGAGAGCAGTTCAGACGAACAGAAAAGGGATACAGACTCCGGAAGCAAGGAGCTGGGTTGTCTGAAACTACATAATGTGATCAAAATGGAGGATCACCAAACTATCTGGGTCACGCTCAAGATAGCCGGAGTCCAAGTGAAAATGGAATTGGACACAGGATCAGCCCTAACAGTCATAAACCGAAGGGACTACAAGCGGCTATTCTCACATATACACTTGAGAGATACAGAAATCGTCTTGAAGACGTACACGGGGCAAAAAGTCTACCCCAAAGGAAAAATAAGGGTGAACGTTATATATAACAGCAAGGAAACACCAAAAATGGACCTATATGTATTGCCAGAGGGAGGACCACCACTACTAGGACGTGAATGGATCCGGAAGATACAGCTGGATTGGCATTCCATACAAGCACTGACTGTACATGCCAAAAAGGATGACGACGTCACACCTGGACGACTGTCAAAAATGCTAACTGACACAGAAGAAGTGTTCCAGGAGGAACTCGGAACATTAAAAGGCATAACAGCGACGATCAAAATAGAGGAAAATGCAAGCCCAAAGTTTTTTAAGGCCAGACCGGTGCCTTATGCGATCCGCCCAGCCGTCGAAGCAGAGCTGGAAGGTTTGGAACATTCTGGAGTACTGTCCAAAGTGGACTGGAGCAAGTGGGCTACACCCATTGTTCCTGTAATGAAGAGGTCATTGAGTAATACGCCTGGGGAACCAAAGAAGGTTCGCATCTGTGGGGACTTTAAGGTGACAGTGAACCCAATCCTTCACACGGTACAATATCCGCTTCCGCGGATTGAAGATATTTTCGCCTCGCTATCTGGAGGGAAACGCTTCACTAAGATTGATCTGGCCCAGGCGTACCTGCAAATGGAGGTAGAAGAAGCCTCGAAACAGTACCTCACGATCAACACTCATAAAGGTCTCTACCAATACAACTGGCTGGTGTTCGGGGTAGCATCAGCTCCGGCTATTTGGCAAAGGGCAATGGATCAAGTCCTGCAAGGGATTCCAGGGACCCAGTGTTATTTGGATGACATCCTGGTCACGGGCGAAAATGACAGTGATCAACTCGCCAACCTGGAGCAGGTGCTCACTAGATTAAAGGAATATGGGCTCCGAGCTAATCGCCACAAATGCGAGTTTTTCCAGAAGCAAATCTCGTATTGTGGCCACGTTATTGATGAAGAGTTTCTTATGTTCATTAATAAATAGACATTCTTATTATGAACACAGCTAGCTTTTGCTAGACACTTTATTGAGCACATGTCGACTAGGTACAATATCTGTAGAGGCATCCATCTTGACTGCTGCCTTGTGGGTAGCCTAGTGCCTCATGGGTAATGTAGTCTTAATATACATACAGCTGGGTAGTGTAGTCTTATATACATACAGCTATATACAGCTCTACACAGCTCTACGGCTCCACCTAGTGTCCACTATAGAATGACATGTTATTGATCATTACATCCCCCTTTCTTTGAGGTTTAACAAAATCAATATCAATCAACTTTCAAGAAAACGATAAAGATAATATCAGTAACACTTTTGTTAGTGCTCTATAAACATAAACATTTTCAAAACAGTCAACACATTTTCAAAGCTTTACATTGTACTCAAAGATTAAGTCTATCAGGCTTTTTTACTTCACATGTGGATCTTCTCAACACTGGTAAGCCTGATGTGTCTTCATGAGATTGTTCTGGCAGTGAATGACAAGATGCAGTTGCAGCATTGTCATCAATCTGGTCTTGAATAGCCTCTTGTGTTTTTAGGAGGGAACGGCAGTTCCTCCTGAGAATCTGTCCTTCCTCAGTTCTAACAGTGTATGACCTTGGTCCTACTTCCTCAAGAACTGTAGCTTTCCTGTTCCATGCATCTGGATCCTCAATCCTGACAACATCATCCCTTGTCAATGGTTTTAGAGTTTTGGATGACTTGTCATAGTCTGATTTCTGTTTCAGCTTTAACAGTTGAAGTCTCTGTCTCAGTTCCTCACTTTGCTGTTCTTTTGCACAGCAGGGTAGCGTGGTGAGCAACTTGTGACCCATTAGTAGTTCAGCAGGTGAAGAACCACAGCCTAAAGATGAGGCTCGGTAGCTCAGCAGGGCGAGATAAGGATCAGACTTGCTTTCTGTCGCTTTCTTCAGTAGCTGCTTGAGAACTTGAACACCTTTCTCTGCCTTACCATCTGACTGAGCACGGTGGCATAGTGGTTAGCACTGTTGCCTCACAGCGCCAGAGACCCGGGTGCGAATCCGGCCTCGGGCGACTGTCTGTGTGGAGTTTGCACATTCTCCCCGTGTTTGCGTGGGTTTCCTCCGGGTGCCCCGGTTTCCTCCCATAGTCCAAAGATGTGTGAGCTAGGTTGATTGGCTATGATAAATTGACCCTTAGTGTTAGGGGGATTAAATACGTGGGGTTACGGGATAGGGTGGGATATGTGTTGGTGTAGGGGTTACGGGGATCGGGTGGGATATGTGTCGGTGCAGGCTCGATGGGCCGAAATGGCCTCTATCTGCACTGTGGGGTTTCTGTGATTCTGTGACTGGATGTGATGTGCTGAAAGTCATAATGTGCTGCAAACTGTTGCCACTCCTTACAGTTGAAGCACGGACCATTGTCGCTAACGGCAATCCTGGGAATTCCATTTCTGGCGAAGATGGATTTCACATGCATTATGATACTGCTTGCTGTGCTGCTTGAGAGCAGTGCCATCTCAGGATAGTTAGAATAGTAGTCAATCACTATTAGATAGTCTTTACCATTTAAATGAAAAAGGTCCATACCAACCTTTTGCCATGGTGCTGTTGGTATGTCAGCTACTATCATTGGTTCCTTTGCTTGTTTGTTTTGGTGTTTCTGACATGTGTCACATTTGCCTATCATGTTCTCAATGTCCTTATTTATGCCAGGCCAATAAACAGTGTCTCTTGCTCTGCTTTTGCATTTTTCAATTCCGAGGTGTCCCTCATGAATCCTTTTGAGCATGTCTTGACGTAGAGCCTGTGGAATAACTATTCTGTTCTGTTTTAGTAATAGTCCACTTGCGACACTCAATTCTGACCTTATGTGAAAATATTTTGGACAGGAACCTTTTGGCCAACCATGATGAATGTTCTCTATTACTGTTTGTAATACTGTGGCCTAGAAATTCAGTATAGCCACTTTTGGGGCGGTAAAGTCGGGCAGGCGCTAAAGTTTGCGCCCACCGGAAAGTGGAGGCCACTTCGCCGATATTCAGTAGCTTTGGCCAAGGAGTTTGCTCGAGCGCTAAAACTGGCGTTGCACCCCTATCTTTAGGTGCTAAGCCGGCGGTGCAGACTGATACCGCCGAGGCCGGGCGCAGCGCAGGTGCGGTCATGTTTTGATTGACAGCAGACACCCTGGCGCCGGCCAGCTCTTAAAGGGGGAAGGGTCGACTTGGTCTGCTGCCACGCCCTGGATACTGCAGCCCTCCAGCTAGGCCTAAACACTGCTGCTGGAGAGAAATAGCGCCAGCAACGATGCAGAGGGCCCGTGAGCGAGCGCAGCGCTTCTCTGCCCATGATTTGAAGGTGCTGCTTAGGGGTTTGGAGAAGAGAAGAGATATCTTGTGCCCGGACAGTGGCAAGAAGGCTCCCAAGAGGCTGTACAGGAGAGCCTGGAGGGAAATCGCCCAGAGGGTCACAGCCAACAGCGATGTCCCCAGGACTGGTGACCAATGCCGGAAAAAGTTTAACGACCTCACTCGGTTGGTCAGGGTGAGTACCCTTTCCATTGTCCTCCTCATCCTTGCATGTGCACCTCACATTATGGGCAAAGGGACCTCAAAGGCCTAATGGCCAGCCCTCCTCCAGCAGCAATGGCACTGGCATGAACATCAATAGCACTTTCTGCACTTTACACACTGGCCAAGCTATTCGACCATGGGAGGCAGTGCACACAACAACAGGGCACCACACTGGCCAAGCTATTCGACCATGGGAGGCAGTGCACACAACAACAGGGCACCACACTGGCCAAGCTATTCGACCATGGGAGGCAGTGCACACAACAACAGGGCACCACACTGGCCAAGCTATTCGACCATGGGAGGCAGTGCACACAACAACAGGGCACCACACTGGCCAAGCTATTCGACCATGGGAGGCAGTGCACACAACAACAGGGCACCACACTGTACTTAGAGGCCGTCCTTTCTCTTGCAGGCCAAGCTGGCCCAGAATCTGAAGAGCCGGACTGTCACCGGGGGAGGCCGTGCCCAGTTCCAGGAGCTCAGTGACTTGGAGGAGCGCGTGGGTCGACTCATGGGTGCCCGGGTGATTGGCCCCATTGCAATTGGAGATGCCGACCCTGTGCCTGGCCCCAATGGTAAGGACATGAGCGTTTGGACCTCTCTCGATCCCCTTGCGCTTCAGATCTACATCCTTTGCCACTGTCCGACCAATGCGCATAATGCCACCACTCATGCCTCCCTCGCTGACGCCCTGTCCTCACTCTAAAGCTACTCTTGTGCCTTCCTGCTTTCAGCTGGTGAGGAGGAGGTCCCTGAGGCTGCGAGTGTCAGTCCCTTGGAAGAGGAGGACGACGAGGAGCAAGAGGAAGGCGGCACATCGGGGGAACCCTCATCCGCGCCAGGGGATGGCAATGGAGGGGACACGTCTTGCCTGGAGGAGAGCCAGGGGGAAGTGTTGCAGGGGGATGTAGCTCCTGTGCCCAGTGGCGTCCAGCCACGCGGGAAGGGTCGGCCAGCTCGGCGGCCTTCTCCCCAGAGGGGGGAAGTGTTGCAGGGGAGTGCAGTTGCTGGGCCCAGTGGCGTCCAGCCACGCGGGAAGGGTCGGGCAGCTCGGTGGCCTTCTCCCCAGAGGGAAAGTCCGGCCTCCAGTCTGGAGACGGTCCTCGCCCAGGAGTTGCGCCTCCTTGATCAGATGTCCGCGGACTCGGATCGTCGGCACACCGAGTTCATGGGGGTTGTGGGACGGTTGCCTGAGGCCATTGAGTCCCTGGCTCATAGTGTGGCCGATTTCGGGGCCTCACAGGCCAGGGGTTTAGAAGAACTCGCGGCAGCACAGGCCAGGGGTCACGAACAATTCGGGGCAGCACAGGCCAGGGGTCACGAAGAATTCAGGGCATCACAGGACGCGAGTCGGGCCGATTTCAGGGCAGCACAGGCAGCGAGTGCAGAGTTGATGAGTGGTGCCATGCAGTCACTGGCTGGTCTGATGCGGGCACAGACCAGGGCAGTACGGGCACTCACTGCTGCCACACTCGCTGTGTCACGCACGCATCGCCAGGGCACCCGCCGCGCTGCTGCAGCACAGTGGTCTGGGCTTCACCAGATTGCTGCGCTTGCTGCAGTGCCAGCCCGGCTGACTGCCAGTGTCTCTGGCGACCAGCGAGTGCCTGGCATCAGCCAGCTTGCCCCCATTGCTGCAGCCGCCATTGCCACTCCCCCAGCAAAGCTGCGATGAGCTGCTGGAGAGACTGATGCTGCCCAGCCACAGCTGCAGCAGTCAGCAGCCGGCCCCTCCAGGGCCGGAGCTCGTCTAGGCCGACCCCCAAGGGCATCTGCCGTCACGCATTGTGCCCCTCAGGAGCCTTCCCCCAGCCTTGCAACACCCACAGGGCCCAGGTTGAGGCGGAGCAGCAGGTCGGCCAGGGGCCGGAAAAGCCTGGACAAAGACTCGCCCTCTCGGCACACAAAGTAGAGTGTGTTGCCAAATGTTTTTTTATATGGGGGTGTTTGTATTCTCTATGGGGGGGTTTATTTTGGTAAGGCCGAAGATGAAGGCAAATGTTTTTTTATATGGGGGTGTTTGTGTTCTCTATGGGGGGGGTTTATTTTGGTAAGGCCGAAGATGAAGGCAAATGTCTTTTTATATGGGGGTGTTTGTGTTCTCTATGGGGGGGTTTGTCTTGGTAAGGCCGAGGATGAAGGCCATTTGGATGGACAAGTTTTGTTATTCCTCCCCAGGTTGTGGGAGTGAGATATGTTTTTGACTGTTTTTTGGGGGTCTTGTCTGTTTTTGGGTTTCATGTGGGAAGGGCCCTGAGTTTGTTCAATAAAGCTTTTTATTTATTCAGCTTGTCCATGTGTGATGTTTCAAGTGGTTGTTGCATTAACCGGCTGAGGGCTTGCGGAGCGGCTGCATTCAGGTGCGTTCATTGCCACAAGCCATTCCCTGACAGGGGGCCTAGAAGTGTCGTTCAATAAGCCGCCGACGGACGGCCCTTGGACCTTGTGGCTCCCTCCTGGGCTGGTACTCCTCCTCCTCCTCCTCCTCATGGTCCTCCTGCTCATCCTCCTGAGGTGGTGGTCCAACGTGAGGTGGCAGTGCCTGAGTCCTGCGGATAGCCAGGTTGTGCAGCATGCAGCAAACGACGACGAACTGGGAGACTCTATCCGGCGAATACTGTAGAGATCCGCCGGAACGATCCAGGCAGCGGAACCGTTGCTTGAGGACGCCAATCGTTTGCTCTATGATGTTCCTTGTGGCTTGATGGCTTTCATTGTATGCCTCCTCAGCAGGGGTCCTGGGCGCGCGGAGCGGGGTCATGAGCCATGTACACAAAGGATAGCCTTTGTCCCCGATAAGCCATCCTCTTGGGGGAGGCTGTGCCTGGAACATGTCAGCCACAGTAGTCTGGCGCAGGATAAATGCATCGTGGCTGCTTCCTGGAAAGCGGGCATTGACAGCTAGGATGCGCTGCCTGTGGTCACACACCAGCTGTACATTGAGGGAATGGTAGCCCTTCCGGTTGCGGTAATCCTCGGCATTGTCGATAGGTGCCCGCATAGCCACATGCATGCAGTCAATAGCGCCCTGCACCATGGGGAAGTCGGCGATCCTTGCAAATCCGACTGCACGCTGCTCCTGCCTCTCTAGGGTCATGGGGAAGGAGATGAATTGGTGTCTCCTTGCGAAAAGGGCATCGGTGACCTGCCGGATGCAGCAATGCACGGTGAACTGGGAGATGTTCGCTATGTCCCCAGCAGCGGCTTGGAAGGAGCCGCTTGCATAAAAGTTCAGAGCCACCGTGACCTTCACTTCCACTGGCAGAGACGTCCTGCACATCAACTGTGGACGCAGATCTCTGTGAAGCAGCTGGCGGATCTCTGCAACCACCTCCCTTCTGAAGCGCAGCCTCTTAACACACTGCGCGGCAGTCATGGTGAGATAGGACACCTGCTGGCGGTATTCCCTGAGTGGGTAAGGCCTACGTTGCCGACGCCTGATGGCCCCTCTGCGTCTAGGCATGGCTGCCCCTCTCACACAGCGTCTGCGAGCCCTTCGCACATAATGCTGGAACTGAGGGTTGGAACCCCATGCAGCCCCCATAATATACTTGCAAACAGTGAAATCACAATGAGACAAATTTGCAAGCTCTGGCCAGAAGCCAAAAATACCTCTCCTATGTTGGCCCAATTCAGTAAGGTCTCTTCCTTGGTCTCTGTCCAGAAATCCGTAGCACTAAAGTCATTGCAGCAAAATGGCTGGCCTTTATAGTTCAGTCTAAGTGCCCTTTAATTAGCGCTCCCCGAGGCCCGCAGGGCCTCTGCTGCGTTCCACTTCACAGTTCTTAACAGCGCCACGCCCACATTGGGCGGGCGCCACTGAAGTTCCGGTTTGGGGCGCACAAACGGCGTTGCACGACGAAATGACGTCATAAACTGCGCGCGCAGCTGAGCGCGCGCAAACACTTTGCGCCGGCGCTAAATGTCAACTGAAGTTGGGCGTAGGCGCAGATCGGTCTGCGCCCGGGCGCTAAGTGCCTAGCGCTCGAAATCTACCCCTCTTATGGCGCTAACGGCTGGCGAACGCAACTGAATTTCTAGGCCTGTATCTTTTACTGTTTCTTCTGCTATTTGCTTTGATTTTGTGTCTGACACAGGCAGCGCAGCAGTGACCATACTCACATGAACATCCACGTCTTCTTCAGAAGAGCTCACATGACTCATTGTGGGTGCTCGTGATAGTGCATCTGCTAACACTATGTATTTGCCTGGTGTGTAGATCAGTTCAAAGTCATATCTTTGCAGCTTCATCATGATTCGTTGAATCCTTGGAGACATCTCATTCAGGTTATTTTTTATGATGGCAACCAGAGGGCTGTGGTCTGTCTCAACTGTGAAGGTGGGAAGTCCATATATGTAGCCATGAAACTTTTCTAGTCCAACTACCAAGCCTAGACATTCCTTTTCAATCTGGCCGTATCGACACTCAGTATCAGTCATAGACCTGGAGGCATAGGCAACAGGCTTCCAATCTTCACCCTCTGCTTGTAGCAAGACCGCACCTAGGCCATCTTTTGATGCATCCATTGACACTTTGATTCTTTTTGTTGGGTCAAAGAAGGTGAGTACAGGTGTGGTTGTCAGCACTGTTTTGAGGTTTATCCACTCTTGTTCATGTCTTTCTGTCCATGCGAACTCATTTGTTTTATGTAGCAGGTCTCGCAGACAGGCTGTCTTGGCTGACAAGTTAGGAATGAACTTTCCAATGAAGTTTATCATCCCCATGATGCGTAGCACTCCTTTTTTGTCAGTGGGTCGGGGCATTTTGAGTATGGCGTTTACTTTTTCCATATCTGGCTCTATTCCTTTACCAGATAGATTATCTCCTAGGAAAGTGACTTCCTGGACGCCAAACTGACACTTGGCTTTGTTGAGCTTCAGTCCATTCCGGCGTATGCTCTGTAGCACTTTAGTCAGTCTCTCATTGTGTTCTTTCAGTGTGGAGCCCCAGATGATGATGTCATCAACATAGACCCAAACTCCTTCCAGACCTTCAATTATGTGTTCCATCGCTCTATGAAAGATTTCAGATGCAGATATTATCCTGAAAGGCATTCTGAGGAAACAATACCTGCCAAATAGTGTGTTGAAGGTACAGTATTTGGTGCTCTCTTCATTCAGTTTTAGTTGCCAAAATCCTTGTGAGGCATTGAGCTTTGTAAAGTATCTGGCACCTGACATTTCACTGGTGATTTCTTCTCGCTTGGGAATCTGGTAGTGTTCACGTTTTATGTTTGCATTTAAGTCCTTTGGATCCATGCATATTCTTAGGTCATTGTTCTTTTTCTGTACACATACCATGGAGTTAACCCAGTCTGTTGGCTCTTCGACTTTCCTGATGACTCCTAGTGTGGTCATTCTGTCCAGTTCATTCTTGAGCCGGTCACGCAGGGGTGCTGGAACTCTTTGTGGAGCATGTACCACTGGCTGAGCATCCTCCTTTAGCTGGATCTTGGAAGTGAATGGTAGAACTCCAAATCCTTTGAACACATCCTGGAAATTATTCACTACAGAATCCACCGAGTCATCTGGTCTGCTTATGGCACAGTTTATACAGTAGACTCTCTTGACCAGTTCTAAGTCCTCACAAGCTTTGTCACCCAGTAGTGAATCAAGTCTTTCAGCCACAACAGAAAACATGAGATGATGCACTTTGTCTTTGACTGTCACTTTAAGTCTGCATACACCTAAGCTATCTATTTTCTGTCCATTATAGTCCTTCAGTAGTACTGACTTTTTCTGTATTTTGGGCTTTTCTTTCATATTGTTAATGTCACTCATACGGATTAAGTTTGCTTTTGCCCCAGTGTCTAGTTTCAGGGTAACTAATGCTCCATTTACCTGCAGTGGGATCATCCATTTGCCCTCTTTTACTGCATTAACTTTATGTTCAGCATTGTCCATTTCTGAGGGCTGCACATTTTCTGTATCCTTTTTGATATTGTCACATGACATCATTCCTACAAAAAATGTCGCACTTAAATCAGTGTCCTCAATTACATTAACTCGTTGCCCTTTCTTAGTTTTTACTTTGGAAAAGCATTGTTTGGCAAAGTGATTCTTTCCATTACACTTTGTGCACATTTTTCCAAATGCTGGGCATTGTCTTAACTGGTGTTTGTAACCACAGCGTTTACAATTAAAAATTTCATCCTCCGATTGCTTTTCATTTCTGTTCTGCCCACGTTTCTTTCCCTTGTAGGACACAGCACCGACAGCAGCATTATCACTCATTACAATCGCATCATTATTGATTTCACTGAAAGTCTTCGCGTGCTTTCGAGCTAGCTCACTGGCTTGGCATATTTTCACAGCATTTTCCAAATTTAGTTCGGTTTCTCTCAACAGACGTTCCCTGACTTTTTTTATCATGAATACCAAACACAATCTGGTCACGAATCATGGATGCTTTGAGCTCAGAGAAATTACATGTCTGTGCTTTCAGTTTCAGATCAGTTATAAAGCTATCAAAAGTCTCATTTTGCTGCTGTGTCCGAGAACGGAAGATGTATCTTTCATAGGTCTCATTCTTTTTGGGAGAGCAATGTGCATCAATTTTTTTTAGCACATCTTCTAATTTTTCTCTGTTCTCCTCTGGATTAAATACAAATGTATTATATACTTCTATCGCCTGTGGGCCTGCAACCGTAAGCAGCAACGCTATCTTCCTTGCATCTGGCTTCGTACCGAATCCGATGGCTGCAATGTAGAGTTCGAATTGTTGTTTAAAAGTCTGCCAATTGTAGTCGATATTTCCTGTGAGTTTCAAACGCTCTGGTGGCTTCAAATTCTCCATGTCGTTTTTCAGAATTTTCAGCAGATCTTCATCCACTCTGGTACCATCTTATGTTCATTAATAAATAGACATTCTTATTATGAACACAGCTAGCTTTTGCTAGACACTTTATTGAGCACATGTGGGCTAGGTACAGTATCTGTAGAGGCATCCATCTTGACTGCTGCCTTGTGGGTAGCCTAGTGCCTCATGGGTAATGTAGTCTTAATATACATACAGCTGGGTAGTGTAGTCTTAAATACATACAGCTATATACAGCTCTACACAGCTCTACGGCTCCACCTAGTGTCCACTATAGAATGACATGTTATTGATCATTACAGAGGGGTTACATAAGTCCCCTGAAAAGATTGAGGCAGTAGTCAAGGCTCCAGCACCGGAAAATGTGTCACAACTGAGGTCGTTCCTCGGGCTGGTGAACTATTACCATAAGTTCTTGCCAAATTTGTCTACCGTACTACACCCACTGAACACCCTACTGCAAACGGGGGTACCTTGGAAGTGGAACGACAAATGTAAATGAGCTTTCCAGAAGAGCAAAGAATTGATCACATCAAAAGAGGTGTTGGCTCATTTCAACCCAGCACTACCAATTCGGTTGGCGTGTGATGCATCATCCTATGGCATTGGAGCGGTGCTGTCGCACAAATTCTCGGACGGCTCAGAGAGGCCAATAGCCTTTGCATCACGATCACTAACCTCAGCTGAGCGTAACTACGCCCAGATTGACAGGGAGGCCCTCAACCTAGTGTGGGGAGTGAAAAGTTCAACCACTATCTGCACGGGCAGAAGTTCACCTTGCTGACTGACCACTAACCACTTGTCTCCATCTTTAATCCAAAGAAGGGCGTTCCGTTGATGACTGCGCAACGGCTACAAAGATGGTCCCTTTTCCTAGGGGCGAACCAATATGAAATCAAGTATAAGGGCATGAAACAGCATGGAAATGCTGATGGGCTATCACGCCTGCCACTGCCTACTGCGGAGGAAGCACCAGCAGTGGACCCTGTCGAAATATTTCATTCGACTATAATTGAACGCTTGCCTGTAACTAACGCTGAGATAGAGAAGGAGACCCGAAATGACCCGACACTGTCTCGGGTATATGACTTGACGGTGAAGGGATGGCCAACACATGGCGACTCACTGTTGCCAGCATTTTCATCCAGAAGAGAACAGCTGTCAGTATGCCAGGGGACCTTGATGTGTGGATCCCGAGTGGTAATTCCACCCAAGTTAAGGGACAGAGTGCTCAATGAGCTTCACGAAGGCCAGCTGGGAGGGGTGAAAATGAAAAGCCTTGCTGGGGCTTATGTGTGGTGGCCAGGGATCAATCAGCAAATCGAGGACCTGACAAAGAGCTGCTCAGGATGCCAGAAGGTCCAAAATGCACCACCACATGCCCCTCTACACCCATGGGAGTGGCCCTCATCTCCATGGCAACGGGTGCATATTTATTTTGCTGGTCCATTCATGGACTCAATGTTTTTAATAGCCGTGGATGCGCACTTGAAATGGCCTGAGGTGATCAAAATGTCCTCCACCACCACGGAGAAAACTATTGCAGTCCTATGGACCATATTTGCCAGGAAAGGCTTGCCAGAGCAGATTTGCTCTGATAACGGAGCACAGTTTGTGACCGAGGAGTTTCGAAGATTTATGAAGAGGAATGGAGTAAAGCATTACACATCCGCCCCGTATCATCCAGCCACAACTGGATTGGCTGAGAGGTTCGTACAAACCTTTAAGAAAGCAGTAAGGGCCATGTGCGATGACGACATTCCACTGCGGCACAAGGTGGACAATTTCCTGTTAGCCTACAGAAATGCGACACATGCAGTCACCAACCAGACCCCGGCCATGATGTTCTTCAACCGAAGGTTGAGATCTCGTATGGATTTGCTCAGACCAAATGTACGAAGAGATGTTGAGAATAAGCAATTCCAGCACATCAAAGAGAAGCCGACAAGGAGCTTCAATGTAGGGCAACCAGTCTTGGCCCACGACTACCAAACAGAGAAATGGCAACCAGGAACGATATGCACACGGCAGGGGCCACTAATGTACACAGTGGATGCTGGGGAGAACATTGTGAGACGCCATGTTGACCAGATCCTAGAGTCACAGGAACGAGTCAACCCCATGTCTCGCGTACCTGGTGATGAACCCGATATACAGGTAGCATCTACCCCAGAAACAGTAGCATCGGAAGCTGATGAACCAACTGACGACAGGGGGCCAGAATCGCCTCCGCACCAAGAGCAAGACACTCAGGAAAGGCGCTTTCCAGAAAGGATCAGGAAGCCGCCCCAAAGACTGAATTTATAAATGGACTATTTTCAGTTAATGTTGCATGTTAAAAGTGTTAATTGTTAAATGAATGTTGTGGTACTGTTAATCTAAAAGGGGAGGAATTGTAGTGTATGTACCTTTAAGGGGAGAACTACTTTTTACAGCTCCTGTATACTGTAGTACCGGCAGTGACCACACCTGTATATAAACCCTGAGTAGGGATCTGTACTATTAGTTTTAGAGTAACCCTCATCCAGTAAACACCATTGATTGTTCCTCTGCAGTCTCTGTCTATTTATTGAAGGACACCATACATCAAGATTCACGGATTTAACATGACCAACTGATTAAACGTGATACCCACGACGTCCTCAGCATCACGAATGGTCCAGTATGTATCCAATCGCAGCTCCAGCACCATAATGCGGTCTGCCAGTAGCTGCAGCTGGACACACTTCCTGAACAAATGGTCGTCAGGGACACAGGAAGTGTCCCTGAGTTCCCACATAGCGCAGAAGGAGCATACCATGGGGCTGAGCTCTCCTGCCATGACTTACCCTTTAATTAATTCAAATTATATTAAATCAAATCAATCCCACCAATTACACTACAGTTAAATGATATACTTAAGGGCCCTGGTTTACCAACAATCCCCGCTACACCACAGAGACCTTAGAAACTATAAACCACAGACTTTAGGTTTGGAAAAAGAGAGAAATACTCACCATCCAATCACTTACCTGCTTTCTTGTGGCGTCACACTTCGATTACTTTTTACTTCTCTCTCTCCCGCTCTGAGTTTGGGAAGCCTACCTGGTCCGCCGCCGCTGTGGGGCCTACCTGGTCTGCCGCCGCTGTGGGGCCTACCTGGTCTGCCACCGCTGTGGGGCCTACCTGGTCTGTTCGCCACTTTTAACCTCGCTCCTCTGCCGCCACCGCCTCACCCAGGTCTGCCGTTGCGGTGCGGCCTACCTGGTCTGCTCGCCGCTTTTAACCTCGCTCCTCTGCCGCTGCTGCCTCACCCAGGTCCGCCGCCGTTATTTTGATATGATTTTACACGGAGGATCACTGCATTCAGTGCATTGCATTGCTACTTTAAGCTAATCTTCCAGACATTGTACTCAAGGGAAACGGTTTTCTAAATTGTGCTTTTTGAAAATACGCAGAAAGAGAAAGAGAGAAATGGAAAAAGGAGAGAAGCGGGTTTTCTGCTAAGTAAACACATTAAAAACGTCTTGAATTCTCCATTGAGAGAATTAATTGAGACATTGAAGTGCATCATTTTAATGCTATTCAGTTGAATTGAGTGAAACAGAGTTTAATTAGAGTTCAAGGAAAGATGAATAACAATTGATTTTTCAGCTTCATTTGTCGGTGATTGATATGGGAACAGACTCACGGAATTCCTATCAGAATCTAACTACCTTCCTGAAGAATCATCTCCTTTTGAAGCAGGCAAATCACTGCAGGACCATCTCGAAACAAGGCTTACCACCTACTCTTTGCATTTCAAAGAGGCACCTTGGTCCATTTATGTATTGCCACTTCCCTGCTTACGCCTAAAAATCAGGTGGTAGCGGGACGAAAATCAGCAACAAGTATTTATCCAATTCCCTTTTGAAAGTTATTATTGAATCTGCTTCCACCACCCTTTCAGGCAGTGCATTCCAGATCACAACAACTCGCTGCATAAAATAAATTCTCCTCATCTCCCCTCTGTTTCTTTCGCCAATGTGAAGTGTTTGGTCAAACACTTTATCCCAATCATGGCTCCTTTAACAAATATGTATCCAATTCCCTTTTGAAAGTCACTATTGATTTTTCAGCTTCCCTATTGAATCTGCCATGACCACCCTTTCCGGGAATGCCAATTCTGGCTGATCTCCCGTTGCATTGCTCACCCGTAGTCTGTGGTCTCGACCAACGTTCCCTTTAAGCTGTGCGGCCGCGCAGCCGGTGAGCCAGTTTTTAAATGGAAAAACCTCGCATGCGCGGAATTTTGAATGGCCCACACAGCCCATTAAAGGGGGCGCACGGGCCAACAAATAATTCAGGGAACATTGGTCTGGACCATGGTTGTGATGTTTAGCTGCTAAGCTGGTTTAAACAGGCCTGCACCTTTAAGGCCACTGCTAAGGTACTCCCAGTGGTGAAGTGGTCTTTTAAAAATATTTTTGACATTTTTAGGTGCACACTTGACAGAAGACCCTAAAACGTAAATAATCAAAATCCTATCTCAATCTGTATGTTGTGCTTGGCCAGCTGGGTGTCTAACATAACTTAACATGGTAAAGTAGTAACAGTTTCAGACAGAGGAAGCCCTTCGGTCCATCTGCCCCACTTATCCAAGAACAAGAATGAACCTGGGGTTAATTTTGACTTTGTGTAATAGTGTAAAAGTGGTGGTAACGAATCAGCAGCCCGTTTTACATCTCTCCCCATTTTTATTTCCATTGACTTCTTAACCTATCTGGTACTGAATCTCACACTCCTATATCCCCCGCCCTTGCAAACCTCTTGGCTCCCAGATTTCTGCACAAGGTCACAATTACTCCAGTAAATGGATTATTGTGAGTAAGGATAATTGTTGATCCCTAGAATCCCACAATTCTACAAGGTAGCTTCGATAAATAGCACCACTTCCAGGTTCAGGGCAGCTAGGTCTGTTATCTATATCATAGCATCCACCAAACAAATTTTTAGGAACTTCGACTGATAAAACTGGGGGTGAAATTGTTGTTCGGCTGTAGCACAAAACAGGCGCTAATCAATCATGTGTAAAACAGGCGGCCAATTCGTTATTGCCCATTTCATCCCCCAAAAAGGGAATTGGATAAATACTTGAAAAGGAGAATTTTGTAGGGCAATGGGGAAAGAGCAGGGGAGAGTGGGACTTATTGGATAGCTCTACCACAGAGCCAGCACAAGCTCGCTGGGCCGAATGGCCCCTTCTGTGTTGTATAAAAGAAAGAAAGACTTGCATTTATACAGCAAAACCACTGAACATCTCAAAGCACTTTACAGCCAATTAAGTATTTTTTAAAGTTTTGTAATGTAGGAAATGCGGCTGTCAATTTGCGCGCAGCAAGCTCCCATAAATAGCAATGTGATAATGACCAGATAATCTGTTTTTTTGTGATGTTGATTGAGGAGTAAATATTGGCCAGGACACCGGGGGGAACTCCCCTGCTCTTCTTCGAAATAGTGTTGTGGGATCTTTTACCTGAGAGAGCAAATAGAGCCTTGGTTTAACGTCTCATCTGAAAGATGGCACTTTCGACAGTGCAGCACTCCCTCAGCACTTCACTGGATTTTTGTGCTCAAGTCAGGAGTGGGACTTGAACCTTCTAACTCAGGGGTGAGAGTGCTACCCACTGAGCCAGGGCTGACACACTATGATTCTATTTTGTGCTATTACCAAAGACCAGTTTTACCACCCCCCCCCATGTCTATAAACCTGAGTAATGTCTTGTCTTTGTTTAAATAAAGGGGGGTGACTGAAGCTGTGGTCAATTATGGAGGTTTTGAGAGCGATAACAAGATTCAGGAAGACAATCCCAGTGTGTAGCGGCCAATGGCTCTGTCACCTGTGTTGGAAAGCAGGGAGTGGGGGGCACACTGGGCTGGAGGGCATGGTGTGGTGGAATGAGACTGCAAATGGATCTGAAGATGATTTTGAAAATGATATGCTGGGAGAAAGGGAGCAGCAGCAGTTACAAGGAATGATGGGCGTGCCATATTTTGTGACAGGATGTGATACAGTGTGCAGGATTCTGGATGAACTGTGTAGGTTGAAGCAGGAGAGGCTGGAGGGGAGTGCATTATGCTTACGTCATGCATTTTATTTCTCCCTATATAACTTTTATCTGCCATTTTTCTATCCTTTTACTCAAATTGTGGGAGAAATGGGTTTCAATTCCTGGGGCACTGTCCCCAGTATTGGGGAAAATGGGATCTGTATCGTTGGGACAGTCTCCAGGGACGGTCTTCACCTGAACCATGCTGGGACCAGTGTTCTGTCGAGTCGTATAACTAGGGCGGTAGAGAGGGCTTTAAACTAAATATTGGGGGCATGGGATCAAATTTGGGAAGATGTGGTAATTCAAAGATTAGAGACAAGGCAATAGAGAAAGGTATTAATATGGGAAATGATAAACAGACCGTGACAGGAAGGGACAGAGAGTATAAATCTAAGAGTAAATCAACAGATAAGACTAGAGGTTACAAAAATAATAAAAGGACAAAACTAAAGGCTCTGCATCTGAATGCACATAGCATTCGAAACAAAACAGATGAACTGATAGCGCAAATAGAAATAAATAAATATGATCTGATAGCCATTACAGAAATATGGCTGCATTTAGGGAGGAGAGGAAGGTGGGAAAAGATGGAGGGGTGGCTCTGTTAATTAATGATGGTATTAGCACAATAGAGAGGGATGACCTAAGTTCAGGAAACCAGGATGTAGAAGCGGTTTGGGTAGAGATGAGAAATAATAAAGGTAAGAAGTCACTTGTGGGAGTGGTGTACAGGCCCCCTAACAGTAACCACATGGTAGGATGGAGTATAAAGGAAGAAATAATGGGAGCTTGGTAGAAGGGTACAGCAATAATCATGGGGGATTTTAATCTGCATATAGACTGAAAAAATCAGATGGGCAAAGGTAGCATAGATGAGGAGTTTGTGGAATGTTTTCAGGATAGTTTCTTACAACAGCACGTTCTGGAGCCAACCAGAGAGCAGGCTATACTAGACCTGGTATTGTGCAACGAGATAGGATTAATTAATGACCTCATAGTGAAGGCACCCCTAGGTAGCAGCGATCATAATATGATTGAATTTTAAATTCAGTTTGAGAGAGAGAAGAGTGGGTCCAGGACTAGTATTTTAAACTTAAATAAGGGCAATTATGAGGGCATGAAAGCAGAGCTAGCTAAAGTGAACTGGCAAATTAGGTTAAGGGATAGGTCAATAGAGTTGCAGTGGCAGACATTTAAGGGATATTTCAAAATACACAGAATATATACATTCCAACAAGAAAAATTCCAAGGGGAGGACCCACCATCCGTGGTTAACTAAAAAAGTTAAAGATAGTATTAAACTTAAAGAAAAAGCATATAATTGCGCAAAGATGGGTGGCAGGTCAAAAGATTGGACAGAATATAAAAAACAGCAAAGAATGACTAAAAGATTAATAAGGAGAGAAAAATTAGAGTATGAGAGAAAGCTAGCTAGGAATATAAAAACAGATAGTAAGAGTTTTTATAGATATTTTAAAAAGAAGAGTTAACAAAGTGAGCGTTGGTCCTATAAAAAGTGAGTCTGGGGAATTAATAATGAAAAATAAGGAGATGGCAGTTGGATTGAACAGGTATTTTGCATCGGTCTTCACTATAGAGGATACAAGTAACATCCCAGAAATAGCTGTAAATCAGGAAATGGAAGGGAGGGAGGAACTCAAGAAAATTATAATCACCAGGGAAGTGGTACTGAACAAATTGTTGGAGCTGCGGGCTGACAAGTCTCTGGGTTCTGATGGACTTCATCCTAGGGTCTTAAAAGAAGTGGCTAGTGAGATAGTTGATGCATTGATTTTAATTTTCCAAAATTCCCTAGATTCGGGGAAGGTTCCATTAGATTGGAAAATAGCGAATGTAACTCATTTATTCAAAAAGGGAGGGAGACAGAAAGCAGGAAACTACAGAGCAGTTAGATTAACATCTGTCATAGGGAAGATGTAAGAAGCTATTATTAAAGATGTTATAGCAGGGCATTTAGAAAAGTTCAAAGTAATCCGGCAGAGTCAACATGGTTTTGTGCAAGGGAAATCATGTCTAAACAATTTATTGGAGTTCTTTGAAGAAGTAACATGTGCTGTGGATAAAGGGGAACTGGTGGATGTACTGTACTTAGATTTCCAGAAGGCATTTGATAAGGTGCCACATCAAAGGTTATTGCAGAAAATAAAACTCATGGTGTAGGGGGTAACATATTGGCATGGATAGAGGATTGGCTAACTAACAGAAAACAGAGAGTAAGCATAAATGGGTAATTTTCTGATTGTCAAGATGTAACAAGTGGTGTGCCACAGGGATCAGTACTGGGGTCTCAACTTTTTACAATTTATATAAGTGACTTGGATGAAGGGATCGAAGGTATGGTTGCTAAATTTGCTGATGACACAAAGATAGGTAGGAAAGTAAATTGTGAAGAGGACATAAGGAGGCTACAAAGGGATATAGATAAGTTAAGTGAGTGGGCAAAGATCTGGCAAATGGAGTATAATGTGGGAAAGTGTGAAGTTGCCCATTTTGGCAGGAAGAATAAAAAAGAAGCATATTATCTAAATGGTGAGAGATTGCAGAGCTCTGAGATGCAGAGGGATCTGAGTGTCCTAGTGCATGAATCACAAAAGGTTACTATGCAGGTACAGCAAGTAATTAGGGAAGCTAATAGAATGTTATCATTTATTGCGAGGGGAATTGAATACAAAAGTAGGGAGGTTATGCTTCAGTTATACAGGGCAATGGTGAGACCACATCTGGAGTACTGTGTACAGTATTGGTCTCCTTATTTAAGGAAGAATGTAAATGCGTTGCAAGCAGGTCAGAGAAGGTTTACTAAACTAATACCTGGAATGGGCGGGTTGTCTTATGAGGAAAGGTTGGACGGGCTAGGCTTGTATCTGCTGGAGTTTAGAAGAGTAAGAGGTGACTTGATAGAAACATATAAAATCCTGAGGGGTCTGGACAGGGTGGATGTGGAGAGGATGTTTCCTCTTGTGGGAGAATCTAGAACTAGGGGTCACTGTTTAAAAATAAGGGGTCGCCCATTTAAGACAGAGATGAGAAATTTTTTCTCACAGAGGGTCGTGAGTCTTTCGAACTCTTCCTCAGAGGGCAGTGGAAGTAGAGTCTTTGAATATTTTTTAAGGCAGAGGTAGATTCTTGGTAAGCAAGGGGGTGAAAAGTTATTGGGTGTAGGCGGGAATGTGGAATAATCAGATCAGCCATGATCTTATTGAATGGCGGTGCAGGCTCGAAGGGCCGAGTGGCCTACTCCTGCTGTATGTTCGTATGTTGTTGTCTCACTCATTTCACACAGTTCCTGAATTGCCTCATCAGATTCAACTGCCTCTATTAGTTTGGTCTATTTGGTTAATATGTATTGAATGTCTAACTCTAAGTCATTAATGTGAATTATAAACAGTAGGCGTCCAAATACAGACCCGGAGGCACTCCACTTAACACTTCCCACTGCTTTAAGGTTAAGTATTAACCTTTCATGAGGAATTTCATGAAATGTTTTTAGAAGTCTCGGGACAACACATTGAACCGCATTCCCTGCCCACTTGGGCCATCATTCCCACATGAAAGATCAAGGAGGTTTGGCCGACAGGCTCTCCCCTGTTTTAAATTAGTGTTGGCTGTGATTTACTGGGTTTTTATACAGGTGATTCTCAAGCTTATTCCTGGTAATCAATGCCATTATTTTACTTGCTACTGACGTAAGACTGGTTGGACTGTAGGCCAGATTTTTTAAAATTTGTACCACGTTTGCCCATTTATAATTTAGCAGGACCCCCCCAACATTTATCACTTCATAATAATGATCACCAACAGCTCAAGAATCTCATCCCTTGCCTCTCAGTGCTCTAGGGTATGCGCTATCCATCTGTGGAGATTTATTTATTTTTGCATCTGTTGAGCCTGTTTAAGATTTTCATCTCATTTATCTCCAAGTCATTAATTTCATTAGCACTAGTTACAGAGGGTGTGTTTGCTCATGCCTTCCCCAGCATGTTGACTATTTTATGTTCATTCTCTTATGACCATTCTGTGGTCACTCTCCCTGTGGGATGCCATGTCTTCCTATTATCTTCTTCAATGCTTCTCATCTGTTCTCTTACTTGTTCGTGACTGTTCTGTTATTGCATTGAAAGAATTTCTCACTGTTGAAGGCTCTGTTTGTTTTCCTGCTATTTCCAAGTTAGCCTTTTAAAACATTCTATACTTGGCTGCTGGCCCTCGGTATTTCCACATCCCAGATCTGTGGTCACTTTCGTCATGGATGCCCCGATTTCTGTTTCATGAATGTTATACGATCCATTTACCATTATTGTAGTGTATGTACCTTTAAGAGGAACTATGTTTTTGAAGCCCCTGTATACTGTAGTACCCGTAGTGACCACTCGGGTATATAAGCCTGTGTAGCGTCTTGTGTAGTTAGTTCACCTCCAGACTTTGTTCAGTAAACACTTGTTAAATCAACTCCTGCATTCCGTGTCTCCATTAACACACGGATCTAACAGTGGCGACGAGTTAGAAATGAACTTACCTGCAATTCGGCAGCACCTCAAGGGGATCGATTACTCAGACGAAGGTCGAAGCCAGAAGCAAGAAGAAAAAAGAAAAAACTGTGGTTTCACCAGCTAAACGGGCTGGCAGCAGGTAGTGCACTGATCCTTCCTGGGCTGCGGCGGGCTAGAGCTCGATCGGGTGGCTCTGCAACGGGGCCGGGCAGCGAGTCGGGAAGCAGAAGCAAAGAGAGAGAGAGGGTGGAGCACTCAGGGCGCGGACGGTGCTGCAAAGCAGGTCGGCGTTCGGACCGAGCAGAGGGAGGGGAAAGTCCCAGAGGGTCCGCTCCACGACGGGAATGGTTCTCCAAGTAACGGAGAAACTATTGAAGCGATATATATAAAAAAAAATAGAAATACCGCGAAAAGCTGCAGGTCGCAATGGGAATCGAGGAGAACAGCGTTGGCAGCAGCGGCAGCGGCGGGAAAGTGCAGGAGATGCCATCTTAACTCAGCGGGGAAGAAAAAAAAGCGCGGGAGGCACCATTTTGATCCATCGGGGACGGAGGAAAAGCGCGGGAAGCGCCATTTTTGATTTTCAAGATGCCGAAGACTGGCAATATTACTGCTTTCGATAGTGATATAGAAGATTGGACCACATATGTGGAAAGAGTGGAGGTATATTGCAAGGCGAATGAAGTAGCGGATGATAAAAAGGCATCGGTACTTCTAAATCTGATGGGCGCAAGGACATACGGGCTGTTATGAAACTTGATCACTCCAGCCAAACCGATGGACAAGAATTTTAAGGAGATTGTTGATACCTTACAGGAGCACTTAAACCCAACACCGCTGCTGATAGCGGAACGATTCAAATTCTTCAGGAGGAATCAGCACAAGAATGAAAGTAACGCTGATTACCTCACCGAATTACGAAAGCTGTCAAAGCACTGCCAATTCGGGGCAGGACTGGCAGATTCTCTACGAGACAAATTCGTCTGCGGTCTCCTAAGCGAAGGAACACAGAAAAGACTACTTTCTGAGAAAGATTTGACACTGGACAAGGCTTTCAGTGTGGCTGTATCATACGAAGCAGCAGCAAGAGGAGCTGCAGAGATACAGCAAAAGCCACAGGACTTCGGCACCCATGAAACGACACGGGGTTTTGAGAGATGTTATCGCTGCGGCAGATCCACCCATGACCAGAAGGACTGCTGGTTCAAGGACAAAGCATGCAGGCAATGCGGAAAGATGGGACACATTGCATGTGTATGCAGATCTGGAAAGAAATCCGCTGACAGTAAAAATGTCAATAAGGAAAAATACAGAAAGGTATAAATGATGACGGACAGTAGCTCCGAAGACCAGAAGAGCGATAGCGACTCCGGAAACAAGAGACTAAGCTGTCTCAAATTACAGAATGTAATTGCCAAAGAAGATTACCAGACCATTTGGGTTACCCTCACGATAGCGGGGTCCCCAGTCAAAATGGAGCTAGATACAGGATCAGCTCTGACCGTCATGAGTCGACGGGATTACGAGCGGCTATTTCCGCATATACCTTTGAAAGACACATCCATTATCTTGAAGACATATACGGGGCAGAAAGTATACCCCAGAGGGAAAATAAGGGTGCCTGTTGTATACAACAGCAAGGAAATACAGAAGTTGTATTTATACGTTCTGCAAGATGGTGGTCCACCGTTGTTGGGACGTGAATGGATCAGAAAGATACGTTTAGACTGGCACTCCATTTAGGCACTGACGGTGACCAGTAAGGAAAAAAACGATGATGACGTCATACCTGGACGATTAAAAGAAATCTTGGCTAACACCTAAGAAGTGTTTCAACAGGAACTAGGAACCCTGAAAGGCGCCACCGCCTCAATAAAAGTGGAAGATGAGGCAATTCCCAAGTTTCTTAAGGCAAGGCCGGTGCCATATGCAATTCATCCAGCCGTCGAGGCAGAGCTGGAGAATTTGGAAAAAGCAGGCGTGTTATCCAAGGTAGATTGGAGCGAGTGGGCAACACCCATCGTCCCGGTCATGAAGAAAACGTTGAATAATGATAAATCTGAAGAACAGAGAAAAGGTCGCATCTGTGGGGACTTCAAGGTGACTGTAAACCCGGTTCTTCACACGGTACAGTATACTCTTCCGAGGATAGAAGATATTTTCGCCTCACTATCCGGAGGGAAACGTTTCACCAAAATTGACTTAGCACAGGCATATCTACAGATGGAGGTTGAGGAGGCTTCTAAAAAGTATCTCACGATAAACACACACAAAGGCCTGTACCAGTACAATCGACTGGTTTTCGGAGTGGCATCAGCTCCGGCTATCTGGCAAAGAGCTATGGAGCAAGTCCTGCAAGGGATTCCGGGGACTCAATGCTACCTAGACGACATCCTTGTAACAGGAGTAAACGACAACGAGCACCTTGCCAACTTGGAGCAGGTGCTCACGAGGCTGAAAGAACAGGGCCTACGAGCAAATCGCCCCAAGTGTGAATTTTTCCAGAAACAAATATCATATTGTGGCCATGTCATTAACGAAGAAGGGTTGCATAAGTCACCTGAAAAAATTGAAGCGCTCGTAAAGGCCCCAGCGCCTGAAAATGTCTCACAATTAAGGCCGTTCCTGGGATTAGTAAATTACTATCATAAATTTTTACCAAACTTGTCAACGGTTCTGCACCCTCTTAACGCACTGCTACAAACGGGAGTAGTTTGGAAATGGAGCGAATACTGTAAACGTGCCTTCCATAAATGCAAAAGCTTGATCACGTCAAGGGAAGTGTTGGCTCAGTACAACCCATCACTGCCAATCAGACTGGCGTGCGATGCATCCCCTTACGGCGTGGGAGCGGTATTATCGCATAGATTCCCTGATGGCTCGGAGCGGCCGATAGCTTTTGCGTCACGCTCATTGAACTCAGCTGAGCGTAACTATGCCCAGATTGACAGGGAGGCACTCAGCCTGGTGTGGGGGGTGAAGAAATTCAACCATTACCTACACGGACAAAAATTTACCTTGTTGACTGACCATCAACCCCTCGTCTCCATATTCAACCCTAAAAAGGGCGTTCCCATTATGACAGCGCAAAGGCTACAGAGGTGGTCCCTTTTCCTAGGGGCACACCAATATGACATAGAATACAAAGGAACAAAACAGCATGGGAATGCTGATGGGTTATTGCGCCTACCGTTGCCAACGGTGGAAGAGGTGCCTACAGTGGACCCAGTGGAGATGTTCCACTCGACCATAGTGGAATGTCTACCGGTGACAAATTCTACCATTGAAAAGGAAACGCGAAATGACCCAACTCTCTCACGAGTCTACGATTTAATGGTGAAGGGATGGTCAGTACATGGCGAACCACTGTTGCCAGCATTCTCGCAAAGAAGAGAACAGCTGTCAGTATGCCGAGGAACCTTGATGTGCGGATCCAGAGTGGTGATTCCACCCAAACGCAAGGATAGAGTGCTAAAGGAGCTTCACGAGGGGCATCTGGGTGGAGTGAAAATGAAGAACTTAGCCAGAGCGTTTGTGTGGTGGCCAGGTATCGATGGAGACATCGAAGAAATGACCAAGAGCTGTCTAGGATTCCAGAAGGTCCAAAACGCCCCACCACAAGCCCCTCTACATCCATGGGAGTGGCCCTCATCTCCATGGCAAAGGGTACATATCGACTTTGCTGGTCCATTTATGGACTCAATGTTCTTAATCGTGGTGGATGCACACTCCAAGTGGCCGGAGGTAATAAAGATGTCCTCCACCACCACGGAAAAAACCATCACAGTATTAAGGACCATATTCGCCAGGAATGGGCTGCCTGAACAGATCTGTTCTGATAATGGGCCGCAATTTGTATCCGAAGAATTCAGGAAGTTCTTAAAAAGCAATGGGGTTAAGCACTACACGTCCGCCCCATACCATCCCGCCACCAATGGATTGGCTGAAAGGTTTGTCCAGACCTTCAAGAAGGCCATAAAGGCCATGGGTAATGAAGACATAAATCTACAACATAAGGTAGATAACTTCTTGTTTGCGTACAGGAATGCAACACATGTGGTTACAAACCAAACCCCCGCCATGATGTTTTTCAATAGAAGCCTAAGATGCCGGCTGGATTTGGTCAAGCTAAACGTCAGAAGGGACGTAGAGAACCGACAATTTCAAAGCATGAATGAAAGGCCAACTAGAACTTTCCAGATAGGTCAACCAGTTTTGGCCCGGGACTACCGTACTGAGAAATGGCAGCCTGGAACTATTTGCACACGACTAGGACCGCTGATGTATACCGTGGACATTGGAGAAAGCATAATAAGGCGCCATGCTGACCAGATCATAGAGTCATCCGAAAAAGGACAACCTACACCACAACTCTAAATGCCTAGTGATGAAGCAGAGATACCCATAGTATCTACCTCCGATCCGGTGATACTGGAACCAGATGAACCCGACACTGGCATTGAAGCCGAATCGACCTTGCCAAAAGAACCTACTACACCACCGAGGCGTTATCCGGACCGAGTCAGGAAGCCTCCAGAGAGACTGAATTTGTAATTGATTAACTTCAGCAAATGTGTATATTATTGTTCTTGTAAAAATGTTATTTAATGATTACTTAGAATGTTATGTACTATTTATCTAAAAGGGGAGGAATTGTAGTGTATGTACCTTTAAGAGGAACTGGGCGAAAAATTCAGTTTGGGGCGCCAAGCTCGCCTGGGCGCCGGAATTACCGCTGCGTGCGGAGCCACTTGCGCCATCTGGATATTCAGTTTCTGTGCCCCAAATGGAAGTGTGCCGCTAAACGAGGCTTCCCGCGCCCCGCTTGGGACGCTGAAACTGAATTTCGGCGTGCTAAGGGCCGCAGCGCCACACGCTGTGGCATGGCAGGCTGCGGTACTGCAGGCCTTCCTCCCACTGTTAAGGGGGAGTTGCCTGCAACAGCGCGATCCCCGCTCGCGAGTGCCGGCAAATGAGCCCGGCACCAAGGAGAAGTGCCGGGCTCTCGGGAAACAGCCGGCAATGCCGCGGGGGGGGTGCTGTCGGTGGCCGGGGACGGAGGTGCGGGCAGGCGGGTGCCGAAAAAGCGGCCGGCCGCACCTCCACCTTAACTAGCGCCACTACCGCCACAGGTAGGCCCCTGTGTACCGGTCGCTATTTGCGGCCGGCGCTGAAGAGGCGGGCACGACCAAATATGGCCATCGGGGCGATAGCGGGGTGCTGCACACACCGATGATGTCATCGGTGGCGGAGCAGCGCTACAGGCTAACGCCGCCATTAGCGCCCCGCTAAATATCGCGGTAGGTGTGGCCAGTGGCGCAAAAGCCACTGAGTGCCCTCTTTGGGCGCAAACTGGTGGCGCAGGCCACTGAATTTCTAGGCCACTATGTTTTTGAAGCCCCTGTATACTGTAGTATCAGTAGTGACCACTCGGGTATATAAGCCTGTGTAGCGCCTTGTGTAGTTAGTTCACCTCCAGACTTTGTTCAGTAAACACTTGTTAAATCAACTCCTGCATTCCGTGTCTCCATTAACACATGGATCTAACAATTATAGTGTCGCAATTTGGACTCCCTCCCAATATCTTAGTTTCCCTAAGCAGATCTGTATGGGCTGAAGCTTGCACCCTCAAGCATGACATGAATGGAACAGTGTGCCATAGAATGAGCAATTAGCATGGTATTATGGAATTATGCAATGAGGAATACACAGGCTCCCCATTGCATAATCCGGCCCAATCCAAAATATAGTAACTATCACTATCGGGCTAAGCTAATAGATTTATTTACAAGTAAGATAACTACACAGAAGCAGAGATGCACAGCAAGAAGCCAGCAGTGTAATACTTGACTTACACAACAAGTAAACCGTTTCAAAAACAATAAAGGGTGTGGCACCTTTAGAAGTTCATTTCAAGGGCTTTGAACTGAGCCTGTGGTGAACTGTTGCAAGGAGCCCATGCCATGATAAAGATGCAGGGCCTTGGGGAAGCACTCCTGCTCCTTCTGGCCCACAAGGAGTTCTGACTGAAGTAATTTTTTTACAATTTACCATGGCCCATTCTGTCGCGTCAAGGTTATGCTGCCTGGCCCCAGACAGTGTGGGATTCTCCCTGTTCAGATGACATCGCAGTGCTGATGACATCATCGGGCTCAGAATGTAAAGGAGGCCCTGACTGCCTGTAGCAGGAGCCTCAGCCCACTTGAAAGTCGGCAAAGATAAGTATTTAAAAAAAACTTACCTTTTCAGTGGTGACCTCCAGTGGTCCCTTTAAGGAATGCCGGTCAGGCCACTTGTACACCTGGTTTTCCTGAACACAGCCTGCCTGCCATGTTAAAATTGGGCCCATGTCCTGGATGGCTTTCAGCTGCCTTCTTCAGAGCTTCCCAAACACCACTTCCCTCCTTAGTGCTCCAAGAACCCGTGTTCTCCCCTCACTGCTCTCTTCTGCCTCCTCAGTATTCCCAGAGTCCCACCCTCTTCCAGCACCTCCCTCCCGTACTTCCCTCGAGTGCCTGCAGCCCTCAGCACTCTCAGCATCCCAACTTCCTGAGCCCTTCCAGTCTCCAAGTGATTTTTCAATTTTTTTTTAATGGTTTCCTCTGGCCTCTAGGGCCTCCCTTGCCCTGAGCTTGCCTCTCCCTCCCCCAATTACGATCACCTATCGACTCCCCCCCCACTCCGCCCCCCAATCTCTGACCCACATACCTGACGGCCAGGGTCCATTCCCGCGGGTCCCTGGCTGAGGCGTCCGCTTGCCGCCCTCACATGATTGACGCTGGGTTCAGGTGGGAGCAGGGCCTGCTCTATTTAAATGAGGCCTGGGCTTCGTGTCGGGGAGACTTGACGTTCCTGGCTCGGCCAGAGTTAAAAAAATGGGGCTTCAGAGTGGGAAAGAAGCTGAGAA
The DNA here is from genome assembly GCF_052327205.1 of Somniosus microcephalus. NCBI lineage: Eukaryota > Metazoa > Chordata > Chondrichthyes > Squaliformes > Somniosidae > Somniosus > Somniosus microcephalus. The sequence continues at coordinate 331,316,449 of NC_140987.1, read as the reverse complement.
TCACTAACTGGGAGATTAATAGGCCAGGAATTTCATTGGAGTTGCTCCCGCTCTACTGTCCTAACTTGGCCGGAAGCGGAAATTCCTGTCCTTAGTTTTTCTAAATCCATAAGCAATGCTTTGCGAGAGCCACTATACTATAACACACTGTGCGTTACCTGGTGAAACATCCCCTGTCATTATAAAATGGAGGGACCACCAACTTATGGGGAGCAATGCCACGGGAGATCTGCTGTCTTTCAGAGTGTGAGCGGCAATATAACAGAATGTCTGCACCTGACTGGCAGACAGAGAGGACACTGACATGCAAAGCAAAAAAGTTGACAAATGCTGGAAATACACAGCAATGTCAATCAGCATCCATGGAGAGAAGAGAGAACAGAGAGTTTGGTGTTTAGAGGGCCGCTTTTCATCTGAACTATGAGAAGAGAAAATCAACATTAGGCTGTGGATGTTGGGGGACAATTGGAGCTTTCAAGACTGAGATTGATAGATTTTGCTCAGTAAGGATATCAAGGGATATGGAGATAAGGTGGGAAAATGGAGCCATGATCTAATTGAATGGCAGTGCTGGCCCAAGAGGCTGAATGGCCTCCTCCTGTTCCTTATGTCCCTAACAACAGATATTCCAGTCCCAGGAAGTTAACGGACTAAGTGATCTTCAACTTATTTACTTACTGGAGACAGTTCAGAGGAGGTTCACTAGGTTGATTCCTGGGATGGAAGGGGTTGTCTTATGAGGAAAGGTTGAGCAGTTTGGGACTATACTCATTGGAGTTTAGAAGACTGACAGGTGATCTTATTGAAACATATAAGATTCTGAGGGGGTTGGACAGGGTAGCTGCTGAGAGGATGTTTCCCCTCGTCAGGGAATCTAGAACAAGGGGGCATAGTTTCAGAATAAGGGGTCACCAATTTAAGACGGAGATGAGAAAGAACTTCTTCCCTCAGAGGGTCGTAAACCTTTGGTGTTCTTTACCCCAGAGAGCTGTGGAAGCTGAGTCATTGAATATATTCAAGGCTGAGATAGACAGATTTTTGAGCAACAGGGGAGTCAAGGGTTATGGGGAGTGGGCAGGAAAGTGGAGTTGAGGCCAAAATCAGATCAGCCATGATCTCATTAAATGGCGGAGCAGGCTTATGGGGCCAAATGTTACTTAACAGAAAAGCAGGAGATTCTTGTATTTTGTTAAAAATCATCTCTGTCAAGAAGATATTAAAAGATCGTGCAAATAACTAAGGCACCAATTTGAAAGGCCCACACAAGGAAAAAAACAAGTGAAATTGGAGGAAACACAAACAGGGAATACATACTCAATTGACTTCTATTTCTTGCTAGCGCTGCCTCGTCCTTTGTAACTGATTGCTCTCTCCATCTGCTTAACTCTTCATCCTGAATGGTTCGTGTCTGGTCTCACAGATTGCTGCAAAGTACAAGATAATCTTCTGTGATTAGGTGGTGTAGACTGTCGCCTTCTGGCTGAAACTAGCACAGCAGCACTGCAGCAGGACAAGGTGTTGAGACCTTTGTAGAGTGAGGCTGAATGAACCACAGCACCTGGGTCTACAAATTCACAGCCAGGATAAGGGAATATCTGTAGCACTTACCCTGGATTTCTAGGCTTTCCTCAGCTCTTCTGTCAAAGCTATGAGGGCCGAGTGGGAGGAGCCCCATGGAAATTAAATGCTCCAGGTGCAGAGCTTTGGATGACGGGTGAACATATCGGCAGTGGAGCTGCGGGAGTCATCATCCTAGACTGAGTGTTTTTAGTTGTGTTTCTTAGTTCTACATCCACCAGGGTACATTGAGGTTCTGCCGCGAACTTAACATTTTGAGTTGCAGTTCTGAGTCTCCCACTTAGGGAGGGTGGTCAGGCGCTGGTGTGCTTTCGCACCCAGGCTGCGACTTTCCTTCTTCAGACCCTGCCAAGATACCTGTACGTTGAGGATCCCCCAGGTGTTGTACGCTGCCAATGATTTTCTTCTGCCAAATGCATGGCCTGAGCTATGACTGGCAGCTCCATTTCTTCAAGTTCCATGGCGTGGCCTTGTGGGAGTTGCCTGTCTTTTATCAAGGTCTTATCAGGGTCTGGAACATGGTTGCCTCCAGCTGGAGCTCTCCTTCATCAGAAGTAGCGGCTATGTTGGTGGAACTGCTACTCTGCAATCAACACCTCCACGTGGCTGGCTGGGGTGACACGGAGCTGACAGAGCAGAGAGCTTGGGCTGCGAGGGTAACCAGAGTCAGGGACATACTGGATGGCAGAACAGAGGGTCCGGGTTGTGTAAGAATAAGCCATTTGCTGTAAATTTTGCTGTAACTTGAGCAAACTTAAAAGTTGACCAAATTTAATATACCAGCATGCTTCGAGAGGCTGAAAGGTTGGTTCCTGTGGGAACTTTGTATGAAAACTGTTCACAGATAAAGAAGACCTTGGATAGAAACAGAGAACTTCTGCTGAAATGTAAAACAGACTGCTATGGTTGTAAGATGTAAAGGCTGCCGGCTGCCTTTTGACAGATAAGGGACACAGACCTTGAAAGTTCTGTGGAGAAGAAGCTATTGAACTGTTAAGCCATTGCAAAAACAGGAATATCCTCAGACTTTGGAATGTAACCAGCCTTGCGGCCCACTGAATGACTGACTGACTGACCACTGATTAGAAGAAGAGAAAAACTACTGCTGACTATTCTTTGTATAAGTTTGGGGACACATATGCTGTCGGAGGGTTGCCAGGTTTTAAGGTAAAACGATGCTATAAGAAGACACTCGGGGCTGCAGCCGGGTAACCTGGTCAGTTGCCAGTTAAAGTCATATGTCTAGTCATCACCGAATTGACCACTCACTGGTGTTAGTACGTATGTAGTGTTGGCTTATTATCGCTTGATCTTAAAGTAAGGGAATAAACCTGTGTATGTTTAGAAATAATCAGGAGTATTTAATGCAAATGTTTTCTGTGAGCTTCTGTGAGGGTAACCGGAATCAGGGACCTATTTGATGATGGAGCAGAGGGTTTGAGCTGCGAAGATTACTGTATTGATTTCTTTGTGGGTTCAATGATGAGACATTTATGAAAGAGAATGTCTTTTAATCCAAAGCTTGTTCAACTCAGTTTAACAGCATTTACAGGAGACACCATCTTAGAGATTTACATCTAAAATGAAACTAAAACTAAACTGCTTGTCTCTGTGACATGCCCTCTGCTGGTCAGGCATAAGTAATCAATCAGGCAACTATGCTGGTAAGGCATCATAATCAAACAGGCAAATACCATCACTATTTGCTGATATCATTACATCTCCATTTCTTAAAACAAAAGTATTTTACTTTTAACTAACAACATGTTTTCTTTGTATTAATCTGCATTTTAACTGTAACACTTAATGAACTTACATTATCATTATCATGATCAAAGTTTTTTAACCTTGCTTTGTGTGTTCACATGAAATATGTCAATACACTAGAACTTGAAGAAAGAATAAGGTAACATTACTTCCTTCTATAACAATAGTCCTTAAATTTGCTCAATGAGTCTCTCAGGAGGCTTCATGTGTCTTGAGGATTTTCTGATTGATTGTCCTTGAATCTGAGTTGTTGCCTCAGATGATGTGTTCTCAGCTGTGTGATCAGGTTGTTCAACAGCATCAGTCTTTTGACCTGCTGTGTGATCAGGTTGTTCAACAGTATCAGTCTTTTGACCTGCTGTGGCTGGTCCCATGAGAAGATCTCGATGATTTCTTCTCAGAACAGCACCCTCATCTGTCTGAATGGTGTATGATCTTGGTTGAACTTCACTCAGGACAGTTCCCTTCTGAGTCCATGTGTTTGTTTTGTCTTTGAACCTTACTTGGTCACCAGTGTGGAGTTCAGGTAGGTTTTGTGTTCCTCTGTCATAGTAGTACTTTTGCTTTTCTTTCTGTTGCTCTTTGAACTTCCTCACTTTCTCCCCCTCTTTTGTTTTCAGGAGGTTCTCCGGGATGGGTAGGTTTGACCTTAGCCGACGTCCCATAAGGAGTTGGGCTGGTGACTTACCACACTCGAGCGGCGTTGTGCGGTATACAAGCATGCTCTGGTAGAAGTCAGTTCCACTGTCTTTTGCCTTGTACATCAGTCTTTTCACTGTCTGGACCGATTTTTCCACTAGTCCATTGGACTGTGGAAAGTGAGGACTTGACGTTGTGTGGACAAAGTCCCACTCTTTGGCAAAGTGTCGGAAACTTGCATTGTAAAACTGAGGTCCGTTGTCTGTGAAGACCTCGCTTGCCATGCCATGTCTGGAGAATATGGCTTTCATACATGTTATCACAGCATCTGCAGTGGTGGTGTGCAGTCTACAAACCTCTGGATACAGGGAGTAATAGTCTGTGACTACAAGATAGTCCTTCCCTTGACATATGAATAGGTCAGCGCCTACCTTCTGTTAAGGTCTGTCTGGTGCTGGGTGTGGCTTTAGTGGTTCTACCGGATTGCCTGCTCGATATTTCAGGCATATTGTGCAGTTTGACACCTCATTTGTCACATCTTGGTTCATTCATGGCCAGTACATCACCTCTCGTGCTCTTTTCTTACACTTTTCGATTCCCAGATGTCCTCCATGGATTCTTTTTAGCATCTGTTTTCTCAGACTCTTTGGGATAACTATTTTACTTCCTTTGTAGATGATGTCTTCGACCACTGATAGTTCCGCCCTGCAGTTCCAGTACTCTGCCATGTCAGGTGAGCAGTCTTGCTTCATGTTGGGCCATCCATCCAAGATGCTTTTCCTCAGTCGTCTCATTGTTTCATCTTTGTTTGTCTCAGTCTTTATGAGCTCCATTTTTGCATCTGGTATGGGCAGTGCACTTGTGATCATGTCCACGTAGGCGTTCACTTTTTCATCCATTGTGGTGTTTGCGGGCTCACTTGGGTCAACAGCTCTGGACAACGTGTCTGCTGTATACATCAGCTTACCCGGTGTGTACGCAACATTCAGTGTATAGCATTGCAGCCTGATCATCATTCTTTGTATTCTAAGCGGACAGCTATTTAGTGGCTTTTGGAACAATGCAATCAAGGGCTTATGGTCAGTCTCTACACTGATTGCTTGTCCAGCCACAAACTGGTGAAACCTTTCACAGGCGTATGTGATGCTGAGCAGCTCCTTTTCTATTTGAGCATATCGCGTCTCCTCGTCTGTCATTGAGCGCGATGCATATGCAATAGGTTGCCAGTAGTCATATTTTTGCAGAAGAATGGCACCGAGCCCACTCTGTGATGCATCTGATGATATCTTGATGGGTCTCGCTGGGTCATAAAACCTCAGAACTGGTTCCTCTGTGAGCAGTTTCTTTAGATCGCTCCATGACTTCTCATGCTCATGATTCTATTCCCATTCTATGTTCTTTTCAGTTAGTCTTCTCAGTGGCGCCATCTTTTCTGAGAGGTTGGATATGAATTTACCCATGTAGTTGATCATTCCATTAAACCTCTGCACGTCCTTTTTGCATTGTGGCTTTGGCATATTCTCAATGGCGGACACCTTTCTGGGATCTGGTCTGATGCCCTCACTGCTAAGGGTATCTCCCACGAATGTCAGTTCTGTCACCCCGAGCTGGCATTTCTCTCTATTCAGCTTCAGGTTTATTTTCGTTGTTGCTTCCAGCACTTTTTTCAGTCTCTCGTCATGCTCAGTTCTCGTGGTTCCCCATACTATGATGTCATCCATTGATGTATCAACTCCCTCCAGGTGCTCATAGATCATATGGATAATTTTGTGATACACTTCAGGAGCTGAGGCAATGCCAAATGGTAACCTTAGGAATCTGTATCTGCCAAATGGACTGTTGAACGTGCACAGTCTTGAACTTGCCTCGTCCAGCTTCATCTGCCAAAATCCTGATGATGCATCTAACTTGCTGAAATACTTTGCATTTGCAAACTGTGCCATGGTTTCCTCACGTGTAGGAAGCTTGAAGTGCTCTCTCTTTATTGCTCTGTTTAGATCTCTTGGATCCAGGCAAATTCTGAGCTTTCCATTCTTTTTGTCCACAATGACGAGGGAACTCACCCACTCAGTTGGCTCATCTATCTTCTGAATCACATTCAGGCTTTCCATCCTGTCCAACTCTGCCTTCAGTTGCTTTTGAAGAGCAAACGGAAATTTCTGCATGGATGTATGACCGTTGGCATACTTTTATCTACTCTGATCGTGTGTTCTCCTGGAATGCAGCCTAGACCCTTAAATAGGTCTTTGTACTCTTTCATGAGTTCATCATAGACTGTCTCTCCTTCGCTTTCCACAACGAGGACTCTCTTTACCAGGTTCAGTCTCTCACAGGCTTTTAAACCTAGTATGGCTTGCACATCCTTTGGCACCACGATTAATGCTAGCGTGTGCTCTCTGTCCTTGTGTGTCACTTTGACAATGCATCTTCCTTTCACTGGTATATCAGTACCTGAGTATCCTGTCACTTTCACTTTTATTCCATGTATCTTTGGTCTGGGTCTAATTTTCTTAAAATCATTCTCTGATATCACATTAACTTGTGCTCCAGTATCCAATTTAAATGGAATGTGTATGTCATTCACTTTTAGTGTCAACATCCAGTCTCTTTCTTCTTTTTTGTTTTCAGACACAACATCCACATTGAACTCCTCTATCCCGCTTTCATCTACTGCATGGACCTTGCTTTGTTGCGCTTGGTTCTTACAGCAACAGGCATAATGATTGTTTTTGTTGCAACTATTGCATGTTTTACCATATGCTGGACACTTTTTTGGTGTATGCTGTGTACCGCATCGACTACATGACTTTCGATTGCCCCTTTCATTTTTGTTCGCTGGCCACGCCTCTTTTTTCACATTGGCGCTCTTTTTGTTAAACGGTTTGTGTCCGTTCATTCTCACTGCATCCACGTTGCAGCTACTGTCACTGAACAGCTCCTTTGCCTGCAACTTCACAGTCTCTGTAGCCCTACACAGTGCTATGGCTTTTCCTAGGTCTAGATCTTGCTCTCTTAGCAGTCTTTCCCTTAGACCATTATCTGGAATACCACACACCAGTCTGTCTTTTATCAGCGAGTCTGTCAGTCCCCCAAATTCACATGTTTTGCTTCGGTTTCTCAGTTCAGTCACATACTGATTAATAGTCTCACCCATTTTCTGTACACATGTGAAAAATCTGTGCCTCTCAAACGTCACGTCACGTTTAGTTATGCAGTAGGCCTCAAACTGTTTCATTATTTTATCTAGCTTCATTTTGTCTCCATCAGCAGCGAATGTGAAGTTATTATACACCTCCAGCGCTTCATCACCCACGACATGTAAGAACACTGATGATTCTGTTTATCACTTTTCTCGTCAGCTCCAATTGCCGCTAAATACAACTCTAAAAGTTGTTTGAATCTCCTCCAAATTTCAGCCACATTACCTGTCAACTGAAGCTTCGCCGGTGGGTGTAATCCTTCCATTTTTCACTTCGTTAGCTATTCTCCAATGGTAAGTAACGATGTTCTCTTTTGGCTTGCTAATATGTGGAGAGCTGATTTAACTTCAGATTTTTCCTCTTCATCTCTTTCAATCACTTCTGACACCATGTATTGATTTCTTTGTGGGTTCAATGATGAGACATTTATGAAAGAGAATGTCTTTTAATCCAAAGCTTGTTCAACTCAGTTTAACAGCATTTACAGGAGACACCATCTTAGAGATCTACATCTAAAATGAAACTAAAACTAAACTGCTTGTCTCTGTGACATGCCCTCTGCTGGTCAGGCATAAGTAATCAATCAGGCAACTATGCTGGTAAGGCATCATAATCAAACAGGCAAATACCATCACTATTTGCTGATATCATTACAATTACCAGAGTCAAGGATGTAATGGATGGCAGCGGAGCAGGCTGGATGTCACTGGTGCATCAGCTGTTGTGGCACTGCACCCAGCCCGCAGCCACAGTCATCCAGTTGCTGCTCGGCCCAGACCCCGTTAGGTGTATTGAGGAGGCTTCAGAGTGTGCAGGGATCCCACCCAATCTTACCCCCGTTCAGGTGACGTTTCTCATCGGTGTGAAGCCCCGAAACCTCCCACAGGAACTTGCCCCTCACAACTTGAGCCGTCTCACGGAAATTCCCTCCATGCCACTTCACACTGCGCGGAGGGGTTTCCTGTACAGGCTGCTCCTGCACACTCTCCACTGGCAGGTCACCTTGCTGCTTGTTGGAGGCAGGGGGGGGCAATACCCAGTGGAGGGTTCTCTATGCAGGAGTCCTTCTCTGCACCGTTGGGGATCTGGGGTGGAGAGTGTTGCACGGAGCAGTAGCATGCAATAGTTTTTTAAGCACATTCACGGACTCCCAAGCCGCATGTGAGTCCATGGTCCATGTAGATATTCAGTGTGAGAGGTTGCAGCCCCTGTATAGTTATCTGAAGGGGCTGCTCCTCAAATTTGGTTGCACTTTAGGCCCACGTTCCAATCTTTGGCCTTCCGGTGTGGAGGTGGGGTGGCTAAGTCGGAGGATTTCCTCCTGGCCCTGCTGGTGTGCGTGGCTTAAACAGCAATTTGTAGGTGTAGGATGGGTGGGGCCCATGGGGATGGGGTGTCGCTCTGACTGCCTGCCTCTCTTCTGCGGTCTTGTTTGGTTGGCCCTGCAGAGGGAACATGTGGTGTTCACCGGTATGCTTGATGCTTTCTCCGACCGGTGAGCACCGCAAGAAAGAAAGACTTGCATTTAGAAAGCGCCTTTCATGAGCACCGGACGTCTCAAAGCGCTTTACAGCCAATTAAGTTCTTTTGAAGTGGAGTCACTGTTGTAATGTAGGAAATGCGGAAGCCAGTTTGCGCACAGCAAGCGCCCACGGGCAGCAATGTGAAAATGACCAGATAATCTGTGTAATAATAATAAATAACTTCCGGATGAAGTTATGTGCACATCACTTCCTTTGAACTGTGAACTGTGAACTCTGTGCATACATCACTTCCTGTGCATACGTCACTTCCTGTGTTTGGACTAGTATAAATACTGAACTGCTCAGTATGGTAAAAGGGCTTCTCCTAGAGGCATGGTGAAGACCGCTCTTGTATATAGCATGATTATAAGTTGCTTAAAGCTTACTTTAAAGTTCCTTGATGTGTGAGACTCCTTTTTTACATCAATTTAAGCAACTTAGTATTTACACTCACAAATACTAGACCTTCGGACAAACTCGGAGTTAAGGATCCAGGGAACCACCCATCATGGAAAACATCCTTAAACCTACTCGTCTGGACTTGGACCCAAACGCACCAGCAGCTGGCAGGGTATGGAAGCATTGGTACCGTACTTTTGAGAATTTTCTTGATGAATGTAAAGCAAATGCTTCTACTAAACTGAGGATACTTATCAACTATGTGACCCCAACAGTGTTTGAATATGTTGATGAATGGGATACTTACGATGAGGTGATCCGGGCACTTAAAAAATTATATGCCAAGACCGCAAATGAGGTCTATGCTAGACATCTACTGGCCACAGCCCGACAAGGGCCAGGGGAATCGATTAACGAATTCCTTCAAGAACTTCGTAGGCTCAGCATAGATTGTAACTTTCAGGCAGCCTCGGCTGAGCTGTACCGCGAAGAAATGATTCGTGATGCTTTCATCTGCGGGATTGCCTCTCCATTTATACGCCAGCGTCTACTAGAAAGTAAAACACTTGAGCTACAAAAGGCTTTTGACCTGGCTTGTTCTCTGGATTTGGCAAAGAAAAATGCAGACCTCTATCAGCTGCCCAGATCTCGATCTGCTGCTGTAACTGCAACCAGACGATTCAAGTGGCCTCAGGTGAACCTTATCATGGTGGAATCTAATCCTGATGATACTTCTGATGAAGAAGAGGAGGATGACCCCACTTTAGCAGCCTCTTGGCAATCTAGGAAGGAATGCTTCTTTTGTGGAGATTCTTTTCACCCGAGGAAATTCTGCCCTGCTCGCAATGCGATCTGCAGTCATTGCGATAAAAAGGGACACTTTGCAAAAGTTTTCCAATCAAAAGCCTCTACGAGGGCCTATCCAGCTAAGTCCTACCGAACTGCCCCAATTAGGGCCTATCAAGATGCTTCGGCTAGGACCTATCAAGCTTCCTCTCGAGCTCTCTCCCGAAGAAGCACACCTAGAGTTTCAGCCACTCTCTGTGCAACCACACCAATTACAGCTGCTTGCCCACAGAACCTGTTTCATGCAGCTACAAAAGTTTCAATTAATGGGCATACCTTAGATGCCTTAATTGACTCAGGAAGTACTGATAGTTTCATTAGAGAACAGATTGTTGCGAAATTGAAACTACATATCTTCCCATCGGACCAGGCAATTGCGATGGCTCAGTCATCACTTAATACCAGAATCTCCGGCTTTTGTATTATTGATATGACACTTAATGGTCGCATGTATCCCTCCACCCGACTTTCGGTGCTCAAGGACTTATGTAGTGATCTCATCTTAGGGCTGGATTTTCAAAAACAGCATAAGAAACTCACCATTGAGTTCGGCGGATCCAAACCTGGACTTACTATTTCTAATATACTGTCTAAATTACCGTTTTGTGCATTATCAGCAGCTTCACTTGATGAACCCTCATTATTTGCCAGTATCCCTCCTCGATGCAAACCAATAATAACGAAATCGCGGCGCTTTAGTCAGGAAGACCAATCTTTTATTGAGGCTGAAATCTCTCGACTTTTAGCAGAGGATATCATTGAACCATGTTCGTCGCCCTGGCGGGCTCAAGTCATCATCGTCAAGAACCCTCTAAAACCTCACAAACAACGACTATGCATTGATTATTCGCAAACCATCAATCAATATACTGAATTGGACGCCTACCCATTGCCACGCATTGATGATATGGTTAATAAACTGGCCGAATACAAAGTGTTCTCAACTTACGATTTAAAAAGTGCCTATCATCAGGTACCCCTGAAGGTCTCAGATAAGCAGTACACGGCCTTTGAGACTAATGGACGGCTGTACCAATTTCGTCGCCTCCCATTCGGGGTTACTAATGGAGTGGCTGTCTTCCAATGGGCAATGGATGGCCTGGTTAAGCAGGAAAACTTAAAGGACACTTTTCCCTATCTTGATAACATTACTATTGCAGGTCACGATCAACAGGAACATGACGCCAACCTCCAAAAATTTCGGGATGCCCTCCATCACCGTAACTTAACTTTGAATGAATCTAAATCTGTTGAGTCGCAACCGACCATCAACATCCTTGGCTACTGCGTAGGCAATGGTATCATTAAGCCAGACCCAGAAAGACTTCGCCCACTCCAAGAGCTCCCGTCACCTAAGAATCCGGCTTCTTTACGTCGGGCTCTCGGTCTGTTTGCATACTACGCTAAATGGATTCCTCATTTTTCAGACAAAATCCAACCCTTGCTGCATGCTCGATCATTTCCATTGGAAACAGCGGCTGTTGCAGCCTTTAACCTTCTTAAAAAAACAGTTGGAGAAAGCGGCTCTTCACTCCATCGATGAGAATCTCCCTTTCATAGTCGAATGTGATGCCTCGGAGGTGGCGATCTCGGCTACTCTAAATCAGGAAGGTCGTCCTGTAGCATTTATGTCCAGGACCTTACACGGTGCCAAGCTACATTATCCTCCAGTTGAGAAGGAAGCCACAGCCATCATAGAGGCGGTACGGAAGTGAAACCATTTCCTAGCTCGCCAGCACTTTACATTAATCACGGACCAGCGATCAGTCGCCTTCATGCTCGATAATCGAAAACGAACCAAAATTAAGAATAATAAAATACAGCTTTGGAGGATGGAGCTGGCCTCTTTTGGTTACACCATTCACTATCGACCTGGCAAGGAGAATGTGGCCCCGGATACCCTCACACGAGCATTCTGCTCCACTATGTCGTCCTCTACTCTCATAGATGTCCATAATGGATTGTGTCATCCTGGCGTTACGCGCATGCTACATTTCGTACGATCACAGAGTCTCCCTTTTTCTACTGGAGATGTAAAGAAAACGTGCTCAGCATGCCGGCTTTGTGCAGAATTAAAACCTCAGTTCTTCCGCCCCTCAGATGGTATGCTCATACACGCAACCCAACCGATGCAACAACTTAGCATCGATTTTAAGGGCCCAGTGCCCTCTTCAACTCGGAACACATATTTGCTCACCATGATTGATGAATATTCACGTTTTCCGTTTGCCTTCCCCTGCTCCAATATGCTGGCGTCCACAGTAATCTGCTGCCTTGAGCAGGTATTTTCTCTCTGTGGCATGGCAGCTTACATTCACTCGGATCGGGGTCCATCCTTTATGTCAAGGGAACTCAAGGACTACCTCTCAGAACGGGGAATTGCTACAAGCAAAACGACGCCATATCATCCCATCGGAAATGGGCAGGTAGAGAGGTATAACGGTATCATCTGGAATTCCGTACATCTTGCTTTAAGATCTCGGGGCCTACCAAACCAGCAATGGGAAGCAGTGCTTCCGGATGCATTGCACTCTATACGGTCCCTTCTTTCTACAGCCACAAGTACTACACCTCATGAGCGGTTCTTTGGATTCCAGCGGCGCTCATTTTATGGGACATCCCTCCCATCATGGCTAACTACTCCTGGACCTGTACTACTCCGGAGATATGTTCGGACGTCTAAAAATGACCCTCTCGTAGCCGAGGTCGAACTAACCGAATCTAACCCCACCTATGCATACATACGATATCCCGATGACCGAGAATCTACCGTATCATTACGGGATCTGGCTCCCTGCCCACCAGGACCTAGTGGGACATCGAGTGATGGTATTTTACCAGGAGCCTCTTGGAACCTACCGGGTACCCCTCTCCAGGATCCTGATCTGACACCAACTAGCTTGGTGCCGGAAGAACCCCGTACTCAAAGTTGCAACCCTCCCAGTACCGCGCACCAAAGTACTGATCCGCCACAGACCAGCTCTGCACCTCCCTCTGAACAGAGACAAACCAACTCTGCACCTATTGGGGCTCGTACACGAAGCCATGATCTCCCCGACCCTTCACAGGGTAATCCAGGCCACACAGACTCTGACCAATGGCCAACAGCATGTAAGCGGACCAGAGACCCTCTACGACGGGAACCCAAACGGGTGCGACTCTTCCTCGTTCGGTGGCTGCGGAATAAAAGGAAGACCACAGCCTTCTAATCTCGCAGGAGGGAAGAATGTAATAATAATAAATAACTTCCGGATGAAGTTATGTGCACATCACTTCCTGTGAACTGTGAACTCTGCGCATACATCACTTCCTGTGCATACATCACTTCCTGTGTTTGCACTAGTATAAATACTGGACTGCTCAGTATGGTAAAAGGGCTTCTCCTAGAGGCATGGTGAAGACCGCTCTTGTATCTAATATAATTATAAGTTGCTTAAAGCTTACTTTAAAGTTCCTTGATGTGTGAGACTCCTTTTTTACATCAATCTGTTTTTGTTATGTTGGATGAGGGATAAATATTGGCCAGGAAACCGGGGATAACTCCCCTGCTCTTCTTCAAAATTGCACCATGGCACCTTTCACGTCCACCTGAGAGAGTAGACAGGGTCTCGGTTTAATGTTTCATCCGAAAGATGGCACCTCCGACAGTGCGGCACTCCCTCAGCACTGCACTGGAGTGTTAGCCTAGATTTGTGTGCGCAAGTCCCTGGAGTGAGACTTGAACCCACAACCTTCTGACTCAGAGGTGAGTGAGTATACTACCCACTGAGCCACAGCTAATTCAGGGTATTGGGCTAAAAATTCGGTGGTGCCCTGTTTGGGATACCAGTCTCGCCTGGGCGCCGGAAGTCCCACCCCGGAAGGAGCCGGGAGCGCCAGCCCGATATTCAGTTTCAGCGCCCCAAATGGAAATGGGGCGCTGCTCGAGGCACCCTGCGTCCGTCTTGGGGCGCTGATACTGAATATCGCAGCGATACGTGCCACAGCACCACAAGCTGAGGCACGGCACGCTGCAGTGCTGAAGGCCTTCCCTTCTTAAAGGGGAGAGGCCAGCACCAGCGCGATCCGAGATTGCGAGTGCCGGCAAAAGAGCCCGGCACCGAGAAGAAGTGCCAGGCTCTTGGGACAAAGCTGGCACTGCCCTTGGGGGGGTGGGCTCAGGAGGCCGGGGACGGCGGCGCAAGGAGTCGATGGCAGGCGGCCAGCAAAAAAAAGGCCGCCCCGCACCTATCCTTTAATTTGCGCCACTACTGCCACAGGTAGGCCCCCCTGACCCGGTCGCAAATTGCGACTGGCGTTACAGCGGGGGGCGCAACCAAATAACACGATCGGGGCGGTAGCGGGGCACTACGCACACCGATGACGTCATCAGTGGTGGCGCAGCGCTACAGGCTAACGCTGCCATTAGCGCCCCACTAAATTTCACGGGAGACATGGCCAGTGGTGCTAAAATCACTAAGGGCCCTCTTTAGGTGCTAACTAGTGGTGCAGCCCACCGAATTTCTAGGCCATTGTGTCATAAAGACATTTTTAGCAACATTATGATTTAATTGGGAAGGTTCCCTTTGATTTGTTGGGACTTTTTTGCTTATTTTGGCTTCTTTAGTTGGATTGGATCATGTGTTTGTTTCCTATGGTGGTGGTGCCCTAAAATAGGCTCTGGTTGCGATGATTCTTGTTGTGATGATTCTTGTTGTGATGATTCTTGTTGTGATGATTCTTGTTCTGATGATTCTTGTTGTGATGATTCTTGTTGCGATGATTCTTGTTGTGATGATTCTTGTTCTGATGATTCTTGTTCTGATGATTCTTGTTGTGATGATTCTTGTTGTGATGATTCTTGTTGTGATGATTCTTGTTGTGATGATTCTTGTGATGATTCTTGTTCTGATGATTCTTGTTGTGATGATTCTTGTTGTGATGATTCTTGTTCTGATGATTCTTGTTGTGATGATTCTTGTTGTGATGATTCTTGTTCTGATGATTCTTGTTCTGATGATTCTTGTTGTGATGATTCTTGTTGTGATGATTCTTGTTGTGATGATTCTTGTTGTGATGATTCTTGTGATGATTCTTGTTCTGATGATTCTTGTGATGATTCTTGTTCTGATGATTCTTGTTGTGATGATTCTTGTTGTGATGATTCTTGTTCTGATGATTCTTGTTGTGATGATTCTTGTGATGATTCTTGTTGTGATGATTCTTGTTGTGATGATTTTTGTTGCGATGATTCTTGTTGTGATGATTCTTGTTGTGATGATTGTTGTTCTGATGATTCTTGTTGTGATGATTCTTGTTGCGATGATTCTTGTTGCGATGATTCTTGTTGCGATGATTCTTGTTGCGATGATTCTTGTTGTGATGATTCTTGTTGTGATGATTCTTGTGTTGATGATTCTTGTTCTGATGATTCTTGTTGTGATGATTCTTGTTGTGATGATTCTTGTTGTGATGATTCTTGTTCTGATGATTCTTGTTGTGATGATTCTTGTTGTGCTGATTCTTGTGGTGATGATTCTTGCTCTGATGTTTCTTGTGATGATTCTTGTTGTGATGATTCTTGTTGTGATGATTCTTGTTGTGATGATTCTTGTTGTGATGATTCTTGTGGTGATGATTCTTGTTGTGATGATTCTTGTTGTGATGATTCTTGTTGTGATGATTCTTGTTGCGATGATTCTTGTGATGATTCTTGTTGTGATGATTGTTGTTGTGATGATTCTTGTTGTGATGATTCTTGTTGCGATGATTCTTGTTGCGATGATTCTTGTGATGATTCTTGTTGTGATGATTCTTGTTTTGATGATTCTTGTTGTGATGATTCTTGTGAGGATTCTTGTTGTGATGATTGTTGTTGTGATGATTGTTGTTGTGATGATTCTTGTTCTGATGATTCTTGTTGTGATGATTGTTGTTGTGATGATTCTTGTTGTGATGATTCTTGTTGTGATGATTCTTGTGATGATTCTTGTTGTGATGATTCTTTTTCTGATGATTCTTGTTGTGATGATTCTTGTTGTGATGATTCTTGTGATGATTCTTGTTGTGATGATTCTTGTGATGATTCTTGTTGTGGTGATTCTTGTTGTGATGATTCTAGTTCTGATGATTCTTGTTGTGATGATTCTTGTTCTGATGATTCTTGTTCTGATGATTCTTGTTCTGATGATTCTTGTGATGATTCTTGTTGTGATGATTCTTGTTGTGATGATTCTTGTTGTGATGATTCTTGTTGTGATGATTCTTGTTGCGATGATTCTTGTGATGATTCTTGTTGTGAAGATTCTTGTTCTGATGATTCTTGTTGTGATGATTCTTGTTGTGATGATTCTTGTTGTGATGATTCTTGTGATGATTCTTGTGATGATTCTTGTTGCGATGATTCTTGTTGTGTCGATTCTTGTTGTGAAGATTCTTGTTGTGATAATTCTTGTTCTGATGATTCTTGTGATGATTCTTGTTGCGATGATTCTTGTTGTGATTATTCTTGTTGTGATGATTCTTGTTGTGGTGATTCTTGTTGTGATGATTCTTGTTCTGATGATTCTTGTGATGATTCTTGTTGCGATGATTCTTGTTGTGATGATTCTTGTTCTGATGATTTTTGTTGTGATGATTCTTGTTGTGATGATTCTTGTTGTGATGATTCTTGTGATGATTCTTGTTGCGATGATTCTTGTTTTGATGATTATTGTTGTGATGATTCTTGTTGTGATGATTCTTGTTGTGATGATTCTTGTTGTGATGATTCTTGTTCTGATGATTCTTGTTGTGAGGATTCTTGTTCTCATGATTCTTGTGATGATTCTTGTTGTGATGATTCTTGTTGTGATGATTCTTGTTGTGATGATTCTTGTTCTGTTGATTCTTGTTGTGATGATTCTTGTTGTGATGATTCTTGTTGAGATGATTCTTGTTCTCATGATTCTTGTTGTGATGATTCTTGTTGTGATGATTCTTGTTGTGATGATTCTTGTGATGATTCTTGTGATGATTCTTGTTGTGTTGATTCTTGTTGTGATGATTCTTGTTGTGATGATTCTTGTTGTGATGATTCTTGTTGTGATGATTCTTGTTGTGATGATACTTGTTGTGATGATTCTTGTTGTGATGATTCTTATTGTGATGATTCTTGTGATGGTTCTTGTTCTGATGATTCTTGTGGTGATGATTCTTGTTGTGATGATTCTTGTTCTGATGATTCTTGTTGCGATGATTCTTGTTGTGATGATTCTTGTTCTGATGATTCTTGTTGTGATGATTCTTGTTGTGATGATTCTTGTTGTGATGATTCTTGTTGTGATGATTCTTGTTGTGATGATTCTTGTGATGATTCTTGTTCTGATGATTCTTGTGATGATTCTTGTTCTGATGATTCTTGTTGTGATGATTCTTGTTGTGATGATTCTTGTTCTGATGATTCTTGTTGTGATGATTTTTGTGATGATTCTTGTTGTGATGATTCTTGTTGTGATGATTTTTGTTCTGATGATTCTTGTGATGATTCTTGTTGTGATGATTCCTGTTGCGATGATTCTTGTTGTGATGATACTTGTTGTGGTGATTCTTGTTCCGATGATTCTTGTGATGATTCTTGTTGTGATGATTCTTGTTGTGATGATTCATGTTGTGATGATTCTTGTTCTGATGATTCTTGTTTTGATGATTCTTGTTGTGATGCTTCTTGTTCTGATGATTCTTGTTGCGATGATTCTTGTTGTGCTGATTCTTGAGGTGATGATTCTTGCTCTGATATTTCTTGTGATGATTCTTGTTGTGATGATTCTTGTTGTGATGATTCTTGTTGTGATGATTCTTGTTGTGGTGATTCTTGTTGCGATGATTCTTTTTGCGATGGTTCTTGTTGCGATGATTCTTGTTGCGATGATTCTTGTTGCGATGATTCTTGTTGCGATGATTCTTGTTGTGATGATTCTTGTTGTGATGATTATTGTATTGATGATTCTTGTTGTGATTGTTCTTGTTGTGATGATTCTTGTTGTGATGATTCTTGTTGTGATGATTCTTGTTGTGATGATTCTTGTTGCAATGATTCTTGTTGTGATGATTCTTGTTGTGAGGATTGTTGTGATGATTCTTGTGATGATTCTTGTTGCGATGATTCTTTTTGCGATGATTGTTGTTGTGATGATTCTTATTGTGATGATTCTTGTTGCGATGATTCTTGTTGTGATGATTCTTGTTGTGAGGTTTCTTGTTGTGATGATTTTTGCTGTGAAGATTCTTGTTGTGATGATTCTTGTTCTGATAATTCTTGTTGTGATGATTGTTGTTGTGATGATTCTTTTTGTGATGATTCTTGTTGTGATGATTCTTGTGATGATTCTTGTTGTGATGATTCTTGTTGTGATGATTCTTTTTCTGATGATTCTTGTGATGATTCTTGTTGTGATGATTCTTTTTGTGATGATTCTTGTGATGATTCTTGTGATGATTCTTGTTATGATGATTCTTGTTGTGATGATTCTTGTGATGATTCTAGTTCTGATGATTCTTGTTGTGATGTTTCTTTTTCTGAGGATTCTTGCTCTCATGATTCTTGTGATGATTCTTGTTGTGATGATTCTTGTTGTGATGATTCTTGTTGTGATGATTCTTGTTGTGATGATTCTTGTTGTGATGATTCTTGTTCTGATGATTCTTGTTTTGATGATTCTTGTTGTGATGCTTCTTGTTCTGATGATTCTTGTTGCGATGATTCTTGTTGTGCTGATTCTTGAGGTGATGATTGTTGTTGTGATGATTGTTGTGATGATTCTTGTTGTGATGATTCTTGTTGCGATGATTCTTGTTGCGATGATTGTTGTTGTGATGATTCTTATTGTGATGATTTTTGTTGCGATGATTCTTGTTCTGATAATTCTTGTTGTGATGATTTTTGTTGTGATGTTTCTTTTTGTGATGATTCTTGTTGTGATGATTCTTGTTGTGATGATTCTTGTTGTGATGATTCTTGTTGTGATGATTCTTTTTCTGATGATTCTTGTTGTGATGATTCTTGTTGTGATGATTCTTGTTGTGATGACTCTTGTGATGATTCTTGTGATGATTCTTGTTATGATGATACTTGTTGTGATGATTCTTGTGATGATTCTAGTTCTGATGATTCTTGTTGCAATGATTCTTTTTGTGAGGATTCTTGTTCTCATGGTTCTTGTGATGATTCTTGTTGTGATGATTCTTGTTGAGATGATTCTTGTTCTCATGATTCTTGTTGCGATGATTGTTGTTGTGATGATTCTTGTTGTGAAGATTCTTGTGATGATTCTTGTTGTGATGATTCTTGTGATGATTCTTGTTCTGATGATTCTTGTTGTGATGATTCTTGTTGTGAGGTTTCTTGTTCTCATGATTCTTGTGATGATTCTTGTTGTGATGATTCTTGTTGTGATGATTCTTGTTGTGATGATTCTTGTTCTGTTGATTCTTGTTGTGATGATTCTTGTTGTGATCATTCTTGTTGAGATGATTCTTGTTCTCATGATTCTTGTTGTGATGTTTCTTGTTGTGATGATTCTTGTTGTGATGATTCTTGTGATGATTCTTGTTGTGATGATTCTTGTGTTAATTCTTGTTGTGATGATTCTTGTTGTGATGATTCTTGTTGTGATGATTCTTGTTGTGATGATTCTTGTGATGATTTTAGTTCTAATGATTCTTGTTGTGATGATTCTTTTTGTGAGGATTCTTGTTCTCATGATTCTTGTGATGATTCTTGTTGTGATGATTCTTGTTGTGATGATTCTTGTTGTGATGATTCTTGTTCTGTTGATTCTTGTTGTGATGATTCTTGTTGTGATGATTCTTGTTGAGATGATCCTTTTTTCATGATTCTTGTTGTGATGATTCTTGTTGTGATGATTCTTGTTGTGAAGATTCTTGTGATGATTCTTGTTGTGATTATTCTTGTGATGATTCTTGTTCTGATGATTCTTGTTGTGATGATTCTTGTTGTGAGGTTTCTTGTTCTCATGATTCTTGTGATGATTCTTGTTGTGATGATTCTTGTTGTGATGATTCTTGTTGTGATAATTCTTGTTCTGTTGATTCTTGTTGTGATGATTCTTGTTGTGATCATTCTTGTTGAGATGATTCTTGTTCTCATGATTCTTGTTGTGATGATTCTTGTTGTGATGATTCTTGTTGTGATGATTCTTGTGATGATTCTTGTTGTGATGATTCTTGTGTTAATTCTTGTTGTGATGATTCTTGTTGTGATGTTTCTTGTTGTGATGATTCTTGTTGTGATGATTCTTGTTGTGATGATTCTTGTTGTGATGATTCTTGTGATGATTCTTATTGTGATGATTCTTGTGATGGTTCTTGTTCTGATGATTCTTGTTGTGATGATTCTTGTGATGATTCTTGTTCTGATGATTCTTGTTGTGATGATTCTTGTTGTGATGATTCTTGTTCTGATGATTCTTGTTGTGATGATTTTGTTGTGATGATTCTTGTTGTGATGATTCTTGTTGTGATGATTCTTGTTGTGATGATTCTTGTGATGATTCTTGTTCTGATGATTCTTGTGATGATTCTTGTTCTGATGATTCTTGTTGTGATGATTCTTGTTGTGATGATTCTTGTTGTGATGATTCTTGTTGTGATGATTCTTGTTGTGATGATTCTTGTTGTGATGATTCTTGTTGTGATGATTCTTGTGATGATTCTTGTTCTGATGATTCTTGTTGTGATGATTCTTGTTGTGATGATTCTTGTTCTGATGATTCTTGTTGTGATGATTCTTGTGATGATTCTTGTTGTGATGATTCTTGTTGTGATGATTTTTGTGATGATTCTTGTTGTGATGATTCCTGTTGCAATGATTCTTGTTGTGATGATACTTGTTGTGGTGATTGTTGTTCTGATGATTCTTGTGATGATTCTTGTTGTGATGATTCTTGTAGTGATGATTCTTGTTGTGATGATTCTTGTTCTGATGATTCTTGTTTTGATGATTCTTGTTGTGATGCTTCTTGTTCTGATGATTCTTGTTGCGATGATTCTTGTTGTGCTGATTCTTGAGGTGATGATTCTTGCTCTGATGTTTCTTGTGATGATTCTTGTTGTGATGATTCTTGTTGAGATGATTCTTGTTGCGATGATTCTTGTTGCGATGATTCTTGTTGCGATGATTCTTGTTGCGATGATTCTTGTTGCGATGATTCTTGTTGCGATGATTCTTGTTGCGATGATTCTTGTTGCGATGATTCTTGTTGCGATGATTCTTGTTGTGATGATTCTTGTTGTGATGATTCTTGTTGTGATGATTCTTGTTGTGATGATTCTTGTGATGATTCTTGTTGTGATGATTCTTGTTGCGATGATTCTTGTTGTGATGATTCTTGTTGTGATGATTGTTGTTGTGATGATTCTTGTTGTGATGATTCTTGTTGCGATGATTCTTGTTGCGATGATTGTTGTTGTGATGATTCTTGTTGTGATGATTCTTGTTGCGATGATTCTTGTGATGAATCTTGTTGTGAGGATTCTTGTTGTGATGATTGTTGCTGTGAATATTCTTGTTGTGATGATTCTTGTTCTGATAATTCTTGTTGTGATGATTGTTGTTGTGATGATTCTTTTTGTGATGATTCTTGTTGTGATGTTTCTTGTGATGATTCTTGTTGTGATGATTCTTGTTGTGATGATTCTTTTTCTGATGATTCTTGTTGTGATGATTCTTGTTGTGATGATTCTTGTTGTGATGATTCTTGTGATGATTTTTGTTATGATGATTCTTGTTGTGATGATTCTTGTGATGATTCTAGTTCTGATGATTCTTTTTCTGATGATCCTTGTTCTGATGATTCTTGTGATGATTCTTGTTGTGATGATTCTTGTTGTGATGATTCTTGTTGTGATGATTCTTGTTGTGATGATTCTTGTTGCGATGATTCTTGTGATGATTCTTGTTGTGAAGATTCTTGTTGTGATGATTATTGTTGTGATGATTCTTGTTGTGATGATTCTTGTTGTGATGATTCTTGTTGTGATGATTCTTGTTGTGATGATTCTTGTTGCGATGATTCTTGTTGTGTTGATTCTTGTTGTGAAGATTCTTGTTGTGATGATTCTTTTTGTGATGATTCTTGTGATGATTCTTGTTGCGATGATTCTTGTTGTGATGATTCTTGTTCTGATGATTTTTGTTGTGATGATTCTTGTTGTGATGATTCTTGTTCTGATGATTCTTGTGATGATTCTTGTTGTGATGATTCTTGTGATGATTCTTGTTCTGATGATTCTTGTTGTGATGATTCTTGTTGTGAGGATTCTTGTTGTCATGATTCTTGTGATGAATCTTGTTGTGATGATTCTTGTTGTGATGATTCTTTTTGTGATGATTCTTGTTCTGTTGATTCTTGTTATGATGATTCTTGTTGTGATGATTCTTGTTGTGATGATTCTTGTTGTGATAATTCTTGTGATGATTCTTGTTGTGATGATTCTTGTGATGATTCTTGTTGTGATGATTCTTGTTGTGATGATTCTTGTTGTGATGATTGTTGTTGTGATGCTTCTTGTTGCGATGATTCTTGTTGCGATGATTCTTCTTGCGATGATTGTTGTTGTGATGATTCTTGTTGTGATGATTCTTGTTGCGATGATTCTTGTGATGATTCTTGTTGTGAGGATTCTTGTTGTGATGATTGTTGCTGTGAAGATTCTTGTTTTGATGATTCTTGTTCTGATAATTCTTGTTGTGATGATTGTTGTTGTGATGATACTCATTGTGATGATTCTTGTTGTGATGTTTTTTGTTGTGAAGATTCTTGTTGTGATGATTCTTGTTCTGATGATTCTTGTGATGATTCTTGTTGCGATGATTCTTGTTGTGATGATTCTTGTTGCGATGATTCTTGTTGTGTTGATTCTTGTTGTGAAGATTCTTGTTGTGATGATTCTTGTTCTGATGATTCTTGTGATGATTCTTGTTGCGATGATTCTTGTTGTGATGATTCTTGTTGTGATGATTCTTGTTGTGATGATTCTTGTTGTGATGATGCTTTTGATGATTCTTGTTGCGATGATTCTTGTTGTGATGATTCTTGTTCTGATGGTTTTTGTTGTGATGATTCTTGTGATGATTCTTGTTCTGATGATTCTTGTGATGATTCTTGTTGTGATGATTCTTGTTGTGATGATTCTTGTTGTGATGATTCTTGTTGTGATGATTCTTGTTGTGATGATTCTTGTTCTGATGATTCTTGTTGTGATGATTCTCGTGAGGATTCTTGTTGTCATGATTCTTGTGATGAATCTTGTTGTGATGATTCTTGTTGTGATGATTCTTTTTGTGATGATTCTTGTTCTGTTGATTCTTGTTATGATGATTCTTGTTGTGATGATTCTTGTTCTCATGATTCTTGTTGTGATGATTCTTGTTGTGATGATTCTTGTGATGATTCTTGTTGTGATGATTCTTGTGATGATTCTTGTTGTGATGATTCTTGTTGTGATAATTCTTGTTGTGATGATTCTTGTTGTGATGATTCTTGTGATGATTCTTGTTGTGATGAATCTTGTTGTGATGCTTCTTGTTCTGATGATTCTTGTTGCGATGATTCTTGTTGTGCTGATTCTTGTGGTGATGATTCTTGCTCTGATGTTTCTTGTGATGATTCTTGTTGTGATGATTCTTGTTGTGATGATTCTTGTTGTGATGATTCTTGTTGCGATGATTCTTGTTGCGATGATTCTTGTTGCGATGATTCTTGTTGCGAAGATTCTTGTTGCGATGATTCTTGTTGCGATGATTCTTGTTGCGATGATTCTTGTTGCAATGATTCTTGTTGCGATGATTCTTGTTGCGATGATTCTTGTTGCGATGATTCTTGTTGTGATGATTCTTGTTGTGATGATTCTTGTTGTGATGATTCTTGTTGTGATGATTCTTATTGTGATGATTCTTGTTGCGATGATTCTTGTTGTGGTGATTCTTGTTGTGATGATTGTTGTTGTGATGATTCTTGTTGTGATGATTCTTGTTGCGATGATTCTTGTTGCGATGATTGTTGTTGTGATGATTCTTGTTGTGATGATTCTTGTTATGATGATTCTTGTTGTGATGATTCTTGTTGTGAGGATTCTTGTTGTGATGATTGTTGTTGTGATGATTCTTGTTGTGATGATTCTTGTTCTGATAATACTTGTTGTGATGATTGTTGTTGTGATGATTCTTTTTGTGATGATTCTTGTTGTGATGATTCTTGTTGTGATGATTCTTGTTGTGATGATTCTTGTTGTGATGATTCTTTTTCTGATGATTCTTGTTGTGATGATTCTTGTGATGATTCTTGTTATGATGATTCTTGTGATGATTCTTGTGATGATTCTTGTTATGATGATTCTTGTTGTGATGATTCTTGTTGTGATGATTCTTGTTGTGAGGATTCTTGTTGTGATGATTCTTGTTGCGATGATTCTTGTGATGATTCTTGTTGTGAAGATTCTTGTTGTGATGATTCTTGTTGTGATGATTCTTGTTCTGATGATTCTTGTTGTGATGATTCTTGTTGTGATGATTCTTGTTGTGATGATTTTTGTTGTGTTGATTCTTGTTGTGAAGATTCTTGTTGTGATGATTCTTGTTCTGATGATTCTTGTGATGATTCTTGTTGCGATGATTCTTGTTGTGATGATTCTTGTTGTGATGATTCTTGTTGTGATGATTCTTGTTGCGATGATTCTTGTTGCGATGATTCTTGTTGCGATGATTCTTGTTGCGTTGATTCTTGTTGCGATGATTCTTGTTGTGATGATTCTTGTTGCGATGATTCTTGTTGTGATGATTCTCGTTGTGATGATTCTTGTTGTGATGATTCTTGTTGTGATGATTCTTGTTGTGATGATTCTTGTTGTGATGATTCTTGTTGTGATGATTCTTGTTGCGATGATTCTTATTGTGATGATTCTTGTTGTGATGATTGTTGTTGTGATGATTCTTGTTGTGATGATTCTTGTTGCGCCGATTCTTGTTGCGATGATTGTTGTTGTGATGATTCTTGTTGTGATGATTCTTGTGATGATTCTTGTTGTGATGATTCTTGTTGTGATGATTCTTGTTGTGAGGATTCTTGTTGTGATGATTCTTGTTGCGATGATTCTTGTGATGATTCTTGTTGTGAAGATTCTTGTTGTGAGGATTCTTGTTGTGATGATTCTTGTTGCGATGATTCTTGTGATGATTCTTGTTGTGAAGATTCTTGTTGTGATGATTCTTGTTGTGATGATTCTTGTTCTGATGATTCTTGTTGTGATGATTCTTGTTGTGATGATTCTTGTTGTGATGATTTTTGTTGTGTTGATTCTTGTTGTGAAGATTCTTGTTGTGATGATTCTTGTTCTGATGATTCTTGTGATGATTCTTGTTGCGATGATTCTTGTTGTGATGATTCTTGTTGTGATGATTCTTGTTGTGATGATTCTTGTTGCGATGATTCTTGTTGCGATGATTCTTGTTGCGATGATTCTTGTTGCGTTGATTCTTGTTGCGATGATTCTTGTTGTGATGATTCTTGTTGCGATGATTCTTGTTGTGATGATTCTCGTTGTGATGATTCTTGTTGTGATGATTCTTGTTGTGATGATTCTTGTTGTGATGATTCTTGTTGTGATGATTCTTGTTGTGATGATTCTTGTTGCGATGATTCTTATTGTGATGATTCTTGTTGTGATGATTGTTGTTGTGATGATTCTTGTTGTGATGATTCTTGTTGCGCCGATTCTTGTTGCGATGATTGTTGTTGTGATGATTCTTGTTGTGATGATTCTTGTGATGATTCTTGTTGTGATGATTCTTGTTGTGAGTATTCTTGTTGTGATGATTGTTGTTATGATGATTCTTGTTGTGATGATTCTTGTTGTGATGATTCTTGTTGTGATGATTCTTGTGAGGATTCTTGTTGTGTTGATTCTTGTGATGATTCTTGTTGTGATGATTCTTGTTGTGATGATTCTTGTTGTGATGATTGTTGTTGTGATGATTCTTGTTGCGATGATTCTTGTTGCGATGATTCTTCTTGTGATGATTGTTGTTGTGATGATTCTTGTTGTGATGATTCTTGTTGCGATGATTCTTGTGATGATTCTTGTTGTGAGGATTCTTGTTGTGATGATTGTTGCTGTGAAGATTCTTGTTTTGATGATTCTTGTTCTGATAATTCTTGTTGTGATGATTGTTGTTGTGATGATACTCATTGTGATGATTCTTGTTGTGATGTTTTTTGTTGTGAAGATTCTTGTTGTGATGATTCTTGTTCTGATGATTCTTGTGATGATTCTTGTTGCGATGATTCTTGTTGTGATGATTCTTGTTGCGATGATTCTTGTTGTGTTGATTCTTATTGTGAAGATTCTTGTTGTGATGATTCTTGTTCTGATGATTCTTGTGATGATTCTTGTTGCGATGATTCTTGTTGTGATGATTCTTGTTGTGATGATTCTTGTTGTGATGATTCTTGTTGTGATGATGCTTTTGATGATTCTTGTTGCGATGATTCTTGTTGTGATGATTCTTGTTCTGATGGTTTTTGTTGTGATGATTCTTGTTGTGATGATTCTTGTTCTGATGATTCTTGTGATGATTCTTGTTGTGATGATTCTTGTTGTGATGATTCTTGTTGTGATGATTCTTGTTGTGAGGATTCTTGTTGTCATGATTCTTGTGATGAATCTTGTTGTGATGATTCTTGTTGTGATGATTCTTTTTGTGATGATTCTTGTTCTGTTGATTCTTGTTATGATGATTCTTGTTGTGATGATTCTTGTTCTCATGATTCTTGTTGTGATGATTCTTGTTGTGATGATTCTTGTGATGATTCTTGTTGTGATGATTCTTGTGATGATTCTTGTGATGATTCTTGTTGTGATAATTCTTGTTGTGATGATTCTTGTTGTGATGATTCTTGTGATGATTCTTGTTGTGATGAATCTTGTTGTGATGCTTCTTGTTCTGATGATTCTTGTTGCAATGATTCTTGTTGTGCTGATTCTTGTGGTGACGATCCTTGCTCTGATGTTTCTTGTGATGATTCTTGTTGTGATGATTCTTGTTGTGATGATTCTTGTTGTGATGATTCTTGTGATGATTCTTGTTCTGATGATTCTTGTGATGATTCTTGTTCTGATGATTCTTGTTGTGATGATTCTTGTTGTGATGATTCTTGTTCTGATGATTCTTGTTGTGATGATTTTTGTGATGATTCTTGTTGTGATGATACTTGTTGTGATGATTTTTGTTCTGATGATTCTTGTGATGATTCTTGTTGTGATGATTCCTGTTGCGATGATTCTTGTTGTGATGATACTTGTTGTGGTGATTCTTGTTCTGATGATTCTTGTGATGATTCTTGTTGTGATGATTCTTGTTGTGATGATTCATGTTGTGATGATTCTTGTTCTGATGATTCTTGTTTTGATGATTCTTGTTGTGATGCTTCTTGTTCTGATGATTCTTGTTGCGATGATTCTTGTTGTGCTGATTCTTGAGGTGATGATTCTTGCTCTGATATTTCTTGTGATGATTCTTGTTGTGATGATTCTTGTTGTGATGATTCTTGTTGTGATGATTCTTGTTGTGGTGATTCTTGTTGCGATGATTCTTTTTGCGATGGTTCTTGTTGCGATGATTCTTGTTGCGATGATTCTTGTTGCGATGATTCTTGTTGCGATGATTCTTGTTGTGATGATTCTTGTTGTGATGATTATTGTATTGATGATTCTTGTTGTGATGGTTCTTGTTGTGATGATTCTTGTTGTGATGATTCTTGTTGTGATGATTCTTGTTGTGATGATTCTTGTTGCAATGATTCTTGTTGTGATGATTCTTGTTGTGAGGATTGTTGTGATGATTCTTGTGATGATTCTTGTTGCGATGATTCTTTTTGCGATGATTGTTGTTGTGATGATTCTTATTGTGATTATTCTTGTTGCGATGATTCTTGTTGTGATGATTCTTGTTGTGATGATTGTTGTTGTGATGATTCTTTTTGTGATGATTCTTGTTGTGATGTTTCTTGTGATGATTCTTGTTGTGATGATTCTTGTTGTGATGATTCTTTTTCAGTTGATTCTTGTTGTGATCATTCTTGTTGTGATGATTCTTGTTGTGATGATTCTTGTGATGATTTTTGTTATGATGATACTTGTTGTGATGATTCTTGTGATGATTCTAGTTCTGATGATTCTTGTTCTGATGATTCTTGTTCTGATGATTCTTGTTGTGATGATTCTTGTTGTGATGATTCTTGTTGTGATGATTCTTGTTGTGATGATTCTTGTTGCGATGATTCTTGTGATGATTCTTGTTGTGAAGATTCTTGTTGTGATGATTATTGTTGTGATGATTCTTGTTGTGATGATTCTTGTGATGATTCTTGTTGTGATGATTCTTGTTGTGATGATTCTTGTTGCGATGATTCTTGTTGTGTTGATTCTTGTTGTGAAGATTCTTGTTGTGATGATTCTTGTTGTGATGATTCTTGTGATGATTCTTGTTGCGATGATTCTTGTTGTGATGATTCTTGTTCTGATGATTTTTGTTGTGATGATTCTTGTTGTGATGATTCTTGTTCTGATGATTCTTGTGATGATTCTTGTTGTGATGATTCTTGTGATGATTCTTGTTCTGATGATTCTTGTTGTGATGATTCTTGTTGTGAGGATTCTTGTTGTCATGATTCTTGTGATGAATCTTGTTGTGATGATTCTTGTTGTGATGATTCTTTTTGTGATGATTCTTGTTCTGTTGATTCTTGTTATGATGATTCTTGTTGTGATGCTTCTTGTTGTGATGATTCTTGTGATGATTCTTGTTGTGATGATTCTTGTGATGATTCTTGTTGTGATGATTCTTGTTGTGATGATTCTTGTTGTGATGATTGTTGTTGTGATGATTCTTGTTGCGATGATTCTTGTTGCGATGATTCTTCTTGCGATGATTGTTGTTGTGATGATTCTTGTTGTGATGATTCTTGTTGCGATGATTCTTGTGATGATTCTTGTTGTGAGGATTCTTGTTGTGATGATTGTTGCTGTGAAGATTCTTGTTTTGATGATTCTTGTTCTGATAATTCTTGTTGTGATGATTGTTGTTGTGATGATACTCATTGTGATGATTCTTGTTGTGATGTTTTTTGTTGTGAAGATTCTTGTTGTGATGATTCTTGTTCTGATGATTCTTGTGATGATTCTTGTTGCGATGATTCTTGTTGTGATGATTCTTGTTGCGATGATTCTTGTTGTGTTGATTCTTGTTGTGAAGATTCTTGTTGTGATGATTCTTGTTCTGATGATTCTTGTGATGATTCTTGTTGCGATGATTCTTGTTGTGATGATTCTTGTTGCAATGATTCTTGTTGTGATGATTCTTGTTGCGATGATTCTTGTTGTGATGATTCTTGTTGTGATGATTCTTGTTGTGATGATTCTTGTTGTGATGATGCTTTTGATGATTCTTGTTGCGATGATTCTTGTTGTGATGATTCTTGTTCTGATGGTTTTTGTTGTGATGATTCTTGTTGTGATGATTCTTGTTCTGATGATTCTTGTGATGATTCTTGTTGTGATGATTCTTGTTGTGATGATTCTTGTGATGATTCTTGTTGTGATGATTCTTGTTGTGATGATTCTTGTTGTGATGATTCTTGTTGTGATGATTCTTGTTGTGAGGATTCTTGTTGTCATGATTCTTGTGATGAATCTTGTTGTGATGATTCTTGTTGTGATGATTCTTTTTGTGATGATTCTTGTTCTGTTGATTCTTGTTATGATGATTCTTGTTGTGATGATTCTTGTTCTCATGATTCTTGTTGTGATGATTCTTGTTGTGATGATTCTTGTGATGATTCTTGTTGTGATGATTCTTGTGATGATTCTTGTTGTGATGATTCTTGTTGTGATAATTCTTGTTGTGATGATTCTTGTTGTGATGATTCTTGTGATGATTCTTGTTGTGATGAATCTTGTTGTGATGCTTCTTGTTCTGATGATTCTTGTTGCGATGATTCTTGTTGTGCTGATTCTTGTGGTGATGATTCTTGCTCTGATGTTTCTTGTGATGATTCTTGTTGTGATGATTCTTGTTGTGATGATTCTTGTTGTGATGATTCTTGTTGCGATGATTCTTGTTGCGATGATTCTTGTTGCGATGATTCTTGTTGCGAAGATTCTTGTTGCGATGATTCTTGTTGCGATGATTCTTGTTGCGATGATTCTTGTTGCGATGATTCTTGTTGCGATGATTCTTGTTGCGATGATTCTTGTTGCGATGATTCTTGTTGTGATGATTCTTGTTGTGATGATTCTTGTTGTGATGATTCTTGTTGTGATGATTCTTATTGTGATGATTCTTGTTGCGATGATTCTTGTTGTGGTGATTCTTGTTGTGATGATTGTTGTTGTGATGATTCTTGTTGTGATGATTCTTGTTGCGATGATTCTTGTTGCGATGATTGTTGTTGTGATGATTCTTGTTGTGATGATTCTTGTTGTGATGATTCTTGTGATGATTCTTGTTGTGAGGATTCTTGTTGTGATGATTGTTGTTGTGATGATTCTTGTTCTGATAATACTTGTTGTGTTGATTGTTGTTGTGATGATTCTTTTTGTGATGATTCTTGTTGTGATGATTCTTGTTGTGATGATTCTTGTTGTGATGATTCTTGTTGTGATGATTCTTTTTCTGATGATTCTTGTTGTGATGATTCTTGTGATGATTCTTGTTATGATGATTCTTGTTGTGATGATTCTTGTGATGATTCTTGTTATGATGATTCTTGTTGTGATGATTCTTGTTGTGATGATTCTAGTTCTGATGATTCTTGTTCTGATGATTCTTGTTCTGATGATTCTTGTGATGATTCTTGTTGTGATGATTCTTGTTGTGATGATTCTTGTTGTGAGGATTCTTGTTGTGATGATTCTTGTTGCGATGATTCTTGTGATGATTCTTGTTGTGAAGATTCTTGTTGTGATGATTCTTGTTGTGATGATTCTTGTTCTGATGATTCTTGTTGTGATGATTCTTGTTGTGATGATTCTTGTTGCGATGATTTTTGTTGTGTTGATTCTTGTTGTGAAGATTCTTGTTGTGATGATTCTTGTTGTGATGATTCTTGTGATGATTCTTGTTGTGATGATTCTTGTTGTGATGATTCTTGTTGTGATGATTCTTGTTGTGATGATTCTTGTTGTGAGGATTCTTGTTGTCATGATTCTTGTGATGAATCTTGTTGTGATGATTCTTGTTGTGATGATTCTTTTTGTGATGATTCTTGTTCTGTTGATTCTTGTTATGATGATTCTTGTTGTGATGATTCTTGTTCTCATGATTCTTGTTGTGATGATTCTTGTTGTGATGATTCTTGTGATGATTCTTGTTGTGATGATTCTTGTGATGATTCTTGTTGTGATGATTCTTGTTGTGATAATTCTTGTTGTGATGATTCTTGTTGTGATGATTCTTGTGATGATTCTTGTTGTGATGAATCTTGTTGTGATGCTTCTTGTTCTGATGATTCTTGTTGCGATGATTCTTGTTGTGCTGATTCTTGTGGTGATGATTCTTGCTCTGATGTTTCTTGTGATGATTCTTGTTGTGATGATTCTTGTTGTGATGATTCTTGTTGTGATGATTCTTGTTGCGATGATTCTTGTTGCGATGATTCTTGTTGCGATGATTCTTGTTGCGAAGATTCTTGTTGCGATGATTCTTGTTGCGATGATTCTTGTTGCGATGATTCTTGTTGCGATGATTCTTGTTGCGATGATTCTTGTTGCGATGATTCTTGTTGCGATGATTCTTGTTGTGATGATTCTTGTTGTGATGATTCTTGTTGTGATGATTCTTGTTGTGATGATTCTTATTGTGATGATTCTTGTTGCGATGATTCTTGTTGTGGTGATTCTTGTTGTGATGATTGTTGTTGTGATGATTCTTGTTGTGATGATTCTTGTTGCGATGATTCTTGTTGCGATGATTGTTGTTGTGATGATTCTTGTTGTGATGATTCTTGTTGTGATGATTCTTGTGATGATTCTTGTTGTGAGGATTCTTGTTGTGATGATTGTTGTTGTGATGATTCTTGTTGTGATGATTCTTGTTCTGATAATACTTGTTGTGTTGATTGTTGTTGTGATGATTCTTTTTGTGATGATTCTTGTTGTGATGATTCTTGTTGTGATGATTCTTGTTGTGATGATTCTTGTTGTGATGATTCTTTTTCTGATGATTCTTGTTGTGATGATTCTTGTGATGATTCTTGTTATGATGATTCTTGTTGTGATGATTCTTGTGATGATTCTTGTTATGATGATTCTTGTTGTGATGATTCTTGTTGTGATGATTCTAGTTCTGATGATTCTTGTTCTGATGATTCTTGTTCTGATGATTCTTGTGATGATTCTTGTTGTGATGATTCTTGTTGTGATGATTCTTGTTGTGAGGATTCTTGTTGTGATGATTCTTGTTGCGATGATTCTTGTGATGATTCTTGTTGTGAAGATTCTTGTTGTGATGATTCTTGTTGTGATGATTCTTGTTCTGATGATTCTTGTTGTGATGATTCTTGTTGTGATGATTCTTGTTGCGATGATTTTTGTTGTGTTGATTCTTGTTGTGAAGATTCTTGTTGTGATGATTCTTGTTCTGATGATTCTTGTGATGATTCTTGTTGCGATGATTCTTGTTGTGATGATTCTTGTTGTGATGATTCTTGTTGTGATGATTCTTGTTGCGATGATTCTTGTTGCGATGATTCTTGTTGCGATGATTCTTGTTGCGTTGATTCTTGTTGCGATGATTCTTGTTGTGATGATACTTGTTGCGATGATTCTTGTTGTGATGATTCTCGTTGTGATGATTCTTGTTGTGATGATTCTTGTTGTGATGATTCTTGTTGTGATGATTCTTGTTGTGATGATTCTTGTTGTGATGATTCTTGTTGCGATGATTCTTATTGTGATGATTCTTGTTGTGATGATTGTTGTTGTGATGATTCTTGTTGTGATGATTCTTGTTGCGCCGATTCTTGTTGCGATGATTGTTGTTGTGATGATTCTTGTTGTGATGATTCTTGTGATGATTCTTGTTGTGATGATTCTTGTTGTGAGTATTCTTGTTGTGATGATTGTTGTTATGATGATTCTTGTTGTGATGATTCTTGTTGTGATGATTCTTGTTGTGATGATTCTTGTGATGATTCTTGTTGTGATGATTCTTGTGATGATTCTTGTTGTGATGATTCTTGTTGTGATGATTCTTGTTGTGATGATTGTTGTTGTGATGATTCTTGTTGCGATGATTCTTGTTGCGATGATTCTTCTTGCGATGATTGTTGTTGTGATGATTCTTGTTGTGATGATTCTTGTTGCGATGATTCTTGTGATGATTCTTGTTGTGAGGATTCTTGTTGTGATGATTGTTGCTGTGAAGATTCTTGTTTTGATGATTCTTGTTCTGATAATTCTTGTTGTGATGATTGTTGTTGTGATGATACTCATTGTGATGATTCTTGTTGTGATGTTTTTTGTTGTGAAGATTCTTGTTGTGATGATTCTTGTTCTGATGATTCTTGTGATGATTCTTGTTGCGATGATTCTTGTTGTGATGATTCTTGTTGCGATGATTCTTGTTGTGTTGATTCTTGTTGTGAAGATTCTTGTTGTGATGATTCTTGTTCTGATGATTCTTGTGATGATTCTTGTTGCGATGATTCTTGTTGTGATGATTCTTGTTGTGATGATTCTTGTTGTGATGATTCTTGTTGTGATGATGCTTTTGATGATTCTTGTTGCGATGATTCTTGTTGTGATGATTCTTGTTCTGATGGTTTTTGTTGTGATGATTCTTGTTGTGATGATTCTTGTTCTGATGATTCTTGTTGTGATGATTGTTGTGATGATTCTTGTTGTGATGATTCTTGTTGTGATGATTCTTGTTGTGATGATTCTTGTTGTGATGATTCTTGTTCTGATGATTCTTGTTGTGATGATTCTTGTTGTGAGGATTCTTGTTGTCATGATTCTTGTGATGAATCTTGTTGTGATGATTCTTGTTGTGATGATTCTTTTTGTGATGATTCTTGTTCTGTTGATTCTTGTTATGATGATTCTTGTTGTGATGATTCTTGTTCTCATGATTCTTGTTGTGATGATTCTTGTTGTGATGATTCTTGTGATGATTCTTGTTGTGATGATTCTTGTGATGATTCTTGTTGTGATGATTCTTGTTGTGATAATTCTTGTTGTGATGATTCTTGTTGTGATGATTCTTGTGATGATTCTTGTTGTGATGAATCTTGTTGTGATGCTTCTTGTTCTGATGATTCTTGTTGCGATGATTCTTGTTGTGCTGATTCTTGTGGTGACGATTCTTGCTCTGATGTTTCTTGTGATGATTCTTGTTGTGATGATTCTTGTTGTGATGATTCGTGTTGTGATGATTCTTGTTGCGATGATTCTTGTTGCGATGATTCTTGTTGTGATGATTCTTGTTGCGAAGATTCTTGTTGCGATGATTCTTGTTGCGATGATTCTTGTTGCGATGATTCTTGTTGCGATGATTCTTGTTGCGATGATTCTTGTTGCGATGATTCTTGTTGCGATGATTCTTGTTGTGATGATTCTTGTTGTGATGATTCTTGTTGTGATGATTCTTGTTGTGATGATTCTTATTGTGATGATTCTTGTTGCGATGATTCTTGTTGTGGTGATTCTTGTTGTGATGATTGTTGTTGTGATGATTCTTGTTGTGATGATTCTTGTTGCGATGATTCTTGTTGCGATGATTGTTGTTGTGATGATTCTTGTTGTGATGATTCTTGTTGCGATGATTCTTGTTGTGATGATTCTTGTTGTGAGGATTCTTGTTGTGATGATTGTTGTTGTGATGATTCTTTTTGTGATGATTCTTGTTCTGATTATACTTGTTGTGATGATTGTTGTTGTGATGATTCTTTTTGTGATGATTCTTGTTGTGATGATTCTTGTTGTGATGATTCTTGTTGTGATGATTCTTGTTGTGATGATTCTTTTTCTGATGATTCTTGTTGTGATGATTCTTGTGATGATTCTTGTTATGATGATTCTTGTTGTGATGATTCTTGTGATGATTCTTGTTATGATGATTCTTGTTGTGATGTTTCTTGTTGTGATGATTCTAGTTCTGATGATTCTTGTTCTGATGATTCTTGTTCTGATGATTCTTGTGATGATTCTTGTTGTGATGATTCTTGTTGTGATGATTCTTGTTGTGAGGATTCTTGTGATGATTCTTGTTGCGATGATTCTTGTGATGATTCTTGTTGTGAAGATTCTTGTTGTGATGATTCTTGTTGTGATGATTCTTGTTCTGATGATTCTTGTTGTGATGATTCTTGTTGTGATGATTCTTGTTGCGATGATTTTTGTTGTGTTGATTCTTGTTGTGAAGATTCTTGTTGTGATGATTCTTGTTCTGATGATTCTTGTGATGATTCTTGTTGCGATGATTCTTTTTGTGATGATTCTTGTTGTGATGATTCTTGTTGTGATGATTCTTGTTGCGATGATTCTTGTTGCGATGATTCTTGTTGCGATGATTCTTGTTGCGTTGATTCTTGTTGCGATGATTCTTGTTGTGATGATTCTTGTTGCGATGATTCTTGTTGTGATGATTCTCGTTGTGATGATTCTTGTTGTGATGATTCTTGTTGTGATGATTCTTGTTGTGATGATTCTTGTTGTGATGATTCTTGTTGTGATGATTCTTGTTGCAATGATTCTTATTGTGATGATTCTTGTTGTGATGATTGTTGTTGTGATGATTCTTGTTGTGATGATTCTTGTTGCGCCGATTCTTGTTGCGATGATTGTTGTTGTGATGATTCTTGTTGTGATGATTCTTGTGATGATTCTTGTTGTGATGATTCTTGTTGTGAGTATTCTTGTTGTGATGATTGTTGTTATGATGATTCTTGTGATGATTCTTGTTCTGATAATTCTTGTTGTGATGATTGTTGTTGTGATGATTCTTTTTGTGATGATTCTTGTTGTGATGATTCTTGTTGTGATGATTCTTGTTGTGATGATTCTTGTTGTGATGATTCTTGTTCTGATGATTCTTGTTGTGATGATTCTTGTTGTGATGATTCTTGTTGTGATGATTCTTGTTGTGATGATTCTTGTGATGATTCTTGTTGTGATGATTCTTGTTGTGATGATTCTTGTTGTGATGATTCTAGTTCTGATGATTCTTATTCTGATGATTCTTGTTCTGATGATTCTTGTGATGATTCTTGTTGTGATGATTCTTGTTGTGATGATTCTTGTTGTGATGATTCTTGTTGTGATGATTCTTGTTGCGATGATTCTTGTGATGATTCTTGTTGTGAAGTTTCTTGTTGTGATGATTCTTGTTGTGATGATTCTTGTTGTGATGATTCTTGTTGTGATGATTCTTGTTGCGATGATTCTTGTTGTGTTGATTCTTCTTGTGAAGATTCTTGTTGTGATGATTCTTGTTCTGATGATTCTTGTGATAATTCTTGTTGCGATGATTCTTGTTGCGATGATTCTTGTTGTGATGATTCTTGTTGTGATGATTCTTGTTGTGATGATTCTTGTTCTGATGATTCTTGTGATGATTCTTGTTGTGATGATTCTTGTTGTGATGATTCTTGTTCTGATGATTTTTCTTGTGATGATTCTTGTTTTGATGATTCTTGTTCTGATGGTTATTGTGATGATTCTAGTTGTGCTGATTCTTGTGGTGATGATTCTTGCTCTGATGGTTCTTGTGATGATTCTTGTTGTGATGATTCTTGTTGTGATGATTCTTGTTGTGATGATTCTTGTTGCGATGATTCTTGTTGCGATGATTCTTGTTGCGATGATTCTTGTTGCGATGATTCTTTTTGCGATGATTCTTGTTGCGATGATTCTTGTTGCGATGATTCTTGTTGCGATGATTCTTGTTGCGATGAATCTTGTTGCGATGATTCTTGTTGTGATGATTGTTGTTGTGATGATTCTTGTTGTGATGATTCTTGTTGTGATGATTCTTATTGTGATGATTCTTTTTGCGATGATTCTTGTTGTGGTGATTCTTGTTGTGATGATTGTTGTTGTGATGATTCTTGTTGTGATGATTCTTGTTGCGATGATTCTTGTTGCGATGATTGTTGTTGTGATGATTCTTGTTGTGATGATTCTTGTTGTGATGATTCTTGTTGTGATGATTCTTGTTGTGAGGATTCTTGTTGTGATGATTGTTGTTGTGATGATTCTTGTTGTGATGCTTCTTGTTCTGATAATACTTGTTGTGATGATTGTTGTTGTGATGATTCTTTTTGTGATGATTCTTGTGATGATTCTTGTTGTGATGATTCTTGTGATGATTCTTGTTGTGATGATTCTTTTTCTGATGATTCTTGTTGTGATGATTCTTGTGATGATTCTTGTTGTGATGATTCTTGTTGTGATGATTCTTGTGATGATTCTTGTTATGATGATTCTTGTTGTGATGATTCTTGTTGTGATGATTCTAGTTCTGATGATTCTTGTTCTGATGATTCTTGTTCTGATGATTCTTGTGATGATTCTTGTTGTGATGATTCTTGTTGTGATGAATCTTGTTGTGAGGATTCTTGTTGTGATGATTCTTGTTGCGATGATTTTTGTGATGATTCTTGTTTTGGAGATTCTTGTTGTGATGATTCTTGTTGTGATGATTCTTGTTCTGATGATTCTTGTTGTGATGATTCTTGTTGTCATGATTCTTGTTGCGATGATTCTTGTTGTGTTAATTCTTGTTGTGAAGATTCTTGTTGTGATGATTCTTGTTCTGATGATTCTTGTGATGATTCTTGTTGCGATGATTCTTGTTGTGATGATTCTTGTTGTGATGATTCTTGTTGTGATGATTCTTGTTGCGATGATTCTTGTTGCGATGATTCTTGTTGCGATGATTCTTGTTGCGATGATTCTTGTTGCGATGATTCTTGTTGTGATGATTCTTGTTGTGATGATTCTTGTTGTGATGATTCTCGTTGTGATGATTCTTGTTGTGATGATTCTTGTTGTGATGATTCTTGTTGTGATGATTCTTGTTGTGATGATTCTTGTTGTGATGATTCTTGTTGTGATGATTCTTGTTGTGATGATTCTCGTTGTGATGATTCTTGTTGTGATGATTCTTGTTGCGATGATTCTTATTGTGATGATTCTTGTTGTGATGATTGTTGTTGTGATGATTCTTGTTGAGATGATTCTTGTTGCACTGATTCTTGTTGCGATGATTGTTGTTGTGATGATTCTTGTGATGATTCTTGTGATGATTCTTGTTGTGATGATTCTTGTTGTGAGTATTCTTGTTGTGATGATTGTTGTTGTGATGATTCTTGTTGTGATGATTCTTGTTCTGATAATTCTTGTTTTGATGATTGTTTTTGTGATGATTCTTTTTGTGATGATTCTTGTTGTGATGATTCTTGTTGTGATGATTCTTGTTGTGATGATTCTTTTTCTGATGATTCTTGTTGTGATGATTCTTGTTGTGATGATTCTTGTTGTGATGATTATTGTGATGATTCTTGTGATGATTCTTGTTGTGATGTTTCTTGTTGTGATGATTCTTGTTGTGATGATTCTAGTTCTGATGATTCTTGTTCTGATGATTCTTGTTCTGATGATTCTTGTGATGATTCTTGTTGTGATGATTCTTGTTGTGATGATTCTTGTTGTGTTGATTCTTGTTGTGATGATTCTTGTTGCGATGATTCTTGTGATGATTCTTGTTGTGAAGATTCTTGTTGTGATGATTCTTGTTGTGATGATTCTTGTTGCGATGATTCTTGTTGTGTTGATTCTTCTTGTGAAGATTCTTGTTGTGATGATTCTTGTTCTGATGATTCTTGTGATGATTCTTGTTGCGATGATTCTTGTTGCGATGATTCTTGTTGTGATGATTCTTGTTGTGATGATTCTTGTTGTGATGATTCTTGTTCTGATGATTCTTGTGATGATTCTTGTTGTGATGATTCTTGTTGTGATGATTCTTGTTCTGATGATTTTTGTTGTGATGATTCTTGTTTTGAAGGTTCTTGTTCTGATGATTCTTGTGATGATTCTTGTTGCGATGATTCTTGTTGTGATGATTCTTGTTCTGATGATTCTTGTTGTGATGATTCTTGTTCTGATGATTCTTGTTGTGATGTTTCTTGTTGTGAGGATTCTTGTTGTCATGATTCTTGTGATGATTCTTGTTGTGATGATTCTTTTTGTGATGATTCTTGTTGTGATGATTCTTGTTCTGTTGATTCTTGTTATGATGATTCTTGTTGTGATGATTCTTGTTCTCATGATTCTTGTTGTGATGATTCTTGTTGTGATGATTCTTGTGATGATTCTTGTTGTGATGATTCTTGTTGTGATGATTCTTGTTGTGATGATTCTTGTTGTGATGATTCTTGTTGTGATGATACTTGTTGTGATGATTCTTGTTCTGATGATTCTTGTTCTGATGATTCTTGTTCTGATGATACTTGTGATGATTTTTGTTGTGATGATTCTTGTGATGATTCTTGTTGTGATGATTCTTGTTGTGATGATTCTTGTGATGATTCTTGTTGTGAAGATTCTTGTTCTGATTATTCTTGTTGTGATGATTCTTGTTGTGATGATTCTTGTTCTGATGGTTATTGTTGTGATGATTCTTGTTGTGATGATACTCGTTGCGATGATTCTTGTTGTGTTGATTCTTGTTGTGAAGATTCTTGTTGTGATGATTCTTGTTCTGATGATTCTTGTGCTGATTCTTGTTGCGATGATTCTTGTTGTGATGATTCTTGTGATGATTCTTGTTGCGATGATTCTTGTGATGATTCTTGTTATGATGATTCTTGTTGTGATGATTCTTGTGATGATTCTAGTTCTGATGATTCTTGTTCTGATGATTCTTGTTCTGATGATTCTTGTGATGATTCTTGTTGTGATGATTCTTGTTGTGATGATTCTTGTTGTGATGATTCTTGTTGCGATGATTCTTGTGATGATTCTTGTTGTGAAGATTCTTGTTGTGATGATTCTTGTTGTGATGATTCTTGTTGTGATGATTCTTGTTGTGATGATTCTTGTTGTGATGATTCTTGTTGCGATGATTCTTGTTGTGTTGATTCTTGTTGTGAAGATTCTTGTTGTGATGATTCTTGTTCTGATGATTCTTGTGATGATTCTTGTTGCGATGGTTCTTGTTGTGATGATTCTTGTTGTGATGATTCTTGCGATGATTCTTGTTCCGATGATTCTTGTTGCGATGATTCTTGTGATGATTCTTGTTGCGATGATTCTTGTTGCGATGATTCTTGTTGCGATGATTCTTGTTGTGATGATTCTTGTTGTGATGATTCTTGTTGTGATGATTCTTGTTGTGATGATTCTTGTTGTGATGATTCTTGTTGTGATGATTCTTGTTGTGATGATTCTTGTTGCGTTGATTCTTATTGTGATGATTCTTGTTGTGATGATTGTTGTTGTGATGATTCTTGTTGTGATGATTCTTGTTGCGATGATTCTTGTTGCGATGATTGTTGTTGTGATGATTCTTGTTGTGATGATTCTTGTTGTGATGATTCTTGTTGTGATGATTCTTGTTGTGAGGATTCTTGTTGTGATGATTGTTGTTGTGATGATTCTTGTTGTGATGATTCTTGTTCTGATAATTCTTGTTGTGATGATTGTTGTTGTGATAATCCTTTTTGTGATGATTCTTGTGTTGATTCTTGTTGTGATGATTCTTGTTGTGATGATTCTTGTTGTGATGATTCTTTTTCTGATGATTCTTGTTGTGATGATTCTTGTTGTGATGATTCTTGTTGTGATGATTCTTGTTGTGATGATTCTTGTGATGATTCTAGTTCTGATGATTCTTGTTCTGATGATTCTTGTTCTGATGATTCTTGTGATGATTCTTGTTGTGATGATTCTTGTTGTGATGATTCTTGTTGTGATGATTCTTGTTGCGATGATTCTTGTGATGATTCTTGTTGTGAAGATTCTTGTTGTGATGATTCTTGTTGTGATGATTCTTGTTGTGATGATTCTTGTTGTGATGATTCTTGTTGTGATGATTCTTGTTGCGATGATTCTTGTGTTGATTCTTGTTGTGAAGATTCTTGTTGTGATGATTCTTGTTCTGATGATTCTTGTGATGATTCTTGTTGCGATGGTTCTTGTTTTGATGATTCTTGTTGTGATGATTCTTGTGATGATTCTTGTTGCGATGATTCTTGTTCCGATGATTCTTGTTGCGATGATTCTTGTGATGATTCTTGTTGCGATGATTCTTGTTGCGATGATTCTTGTTGCGATGATTCTTGTTGTGATGATTCTTGTTGTGATGATTCTTGTTGTGATGATTCTTGTTGTGATGATTCTTGTTGTGATGATTCTTGTTGTGATGATTCTTGTTGTGATGATTCTTGTTGCGTTGATTCTTATTGTGATGATTCTTGTGATGATTGTTGTTGTGATGATTCTTGTTGTGATGAGTCTTGTTGCGATGATTCTTGTTGCGATGATTGTTGTTGTGATGATTCTTGTTGTGATGATTCTTGTGATGATTCTTGTTGTGATGATTCTTGTTGTGAGGATTCTTGTTGTGATGATTGTTGTTGTGATGATTCTTGTTGTGATGATTCTTGTTCTGATAATTCTTGTTGTGATGATTGTTGTGATAATCCTTTTTGTGATGATTCTTGTTGTCTTGATTCTTGTTGTGATGATTCTTGTTGTGATGATTCTTGTTGTGATGATTCTTTTTCTGATGATTCTTGTTGTGATGATTCTTGTTGTGATGATTCTTGTTGTGATGATTCTTGTTGTGATGATTCTTGTGATGATTCTTGTTATGATGATCCTTGTTGTGATGATTCTTGTTGTGATGATTCTAGTTCTGATGATTCTTGTTCTGATGATTGTTGTTCTGATGATTCCTGTGATGATTCTTGTTGTGATGATTCTTGTTGTGATGATTCTTGTTGTGATGATTCTTGTGATGATTATTGTTGCGATGATTCTTGTGATGATTCTTGTTGTGAACATTCTTGTTGTGATGATTCTTGTTGTGATGATTCTTGTTGTGATGGTTCTTGTTGTGATGATTCTTGTGATGATTCTTGTTGTGATGATTCTTGTTGTGTTGATTCTTGTTGTGAAGATTCTTGTTGTGATGATTCTTGTTCTGATGATTCTTGTGATGATTCTTGTTGCGATGATTCTTGTTGTGATGATTCTTGTTGTGATGATTCTTGTTGTGATGATTCTTGTTGTGATGATTCTTGTTCTGATGATTCTTGTGATGATTCTTGTTGTGATGATTCTTGTTGTGATGATTCTTGTTCTGATGATTTTTGTTGTGATGATTCTTGTTGTGATGATTCTTGTTGTGATGATTCTTGTGATGATTCTTGTTGCGATGATTCTTGTTGTGATGATTCTTGTTCTGATGATTCTTGTTGTGATGATTCTTGTGATGATTCTTGTTGTGAGGATTCTTGTTGTCATGATTCTTGTGATGATTCTTGTTGTGATGATTCTTGTTGTGATGATTCTTGTTGTGAGGATTCTTGTTGTCATGAT
The DNA here is from genome assembly GCF_052327205.1 of Somniosus microcephalus. Taxonomy (NCBI): domain Eukaryota; kingdom Metazoa; phylum Chordata; class Chondrichthyes; order Squaliformes; family Somniosidae; genus Somniosus; species Somniosus microcephalus. The sequence continues at coordinate 331,273,857 of NC_140987.1, read as the reverse complement.
TCTTGTGATGATTCTTGTTGTGATGATTCTTGTTGTGATGATTCTTGTTGTGTTGATTCTTGTTCTGTTGATTCTTGTTATGATGATTCTTGTTGTGATGATTCTTGCTCTCATGATTCTTGTTGTGATGATTCTTGTTGTGATGATTCTTGTGATGATTCTTGTTGTGATGATTCTTGTGATGATTCTTGTTGTGATGATTCTTGTTGTGATGATTCTTGTTGTGATGATTCTTGTTGTGATGATTCTTGTTGTGATGATTCTTGGTCTGATGATTCTTGTTCTGATGATTCTTGTTCTGATGATTCTTGTGATGATTTTTGTTGTGATGATTCTTGTTGTGATGATTCTTGTTGTGATGATTCTTGTTGTGATGATTCTTGTGATGATTCTTGTTGTGAAGATTCTTGTTCTGATGATTCTTGTTGTGATGATTCTTGTTCTGATGGTTATTGTTGTGATGATTCTTGTTGTGATGATACTCGTTGCGATGATTCTTGTTGTGTTGATTCTTGTTGTGAAGATTCTTGTTGTGATGATTCTTGTTCTGGTGATTCTTGTGCTGATTCTTGTTGCGATGATTCTTGTTGTGATGATTCTTGTTGTGATGATTCTTGTTGCGATGATTCTTGTGATGATTCTTGTTATGATGATTCTTGTTGTGATGATTCTTGTGATGATTCTAGTTCTGATGATTCTTGTTCTGATGATTCTTGTTGTGATGCTTCTTGTGATGATTCTTGTTGTGATGATTCTTGTTGTGATGATTCTTGTTGTGATGATTCTTGTTGCGATGATTCTTGTGATAATTCTTGTTGTGAAGATTCTTGTTGTGATGATTCTTGTTGTGATGATTCTTGTTGTGATGATTCTTGTTGTGATGATTCTTGTTGTGATGATTCTTGTTGTGATGATTCTTGTTGCGATGATTCTTGTGTTGATTCTTGTTGTGAAGATTCTTGTTGTGATGATTCTTGTTCTGATGATTCTTGTGATGATTCTTGTTGCGATGATTCTTGTTCTGATGATTCTTGTGATGATTCTTGTTGTGATGATTCTTGTTGTGATGATTCTTGTGATGATTCTTGTTGTGATGATTCTTGTTGTGAGGATTCTTGTTGTGATGATTGTTGTTGTGATGATTCTTGTTGTGATGATTCTTGTTCTGATAATTCTTGTTGTGATGATTGTTGTGATAATCCTTTTTGTGATGATTCTTGTTGTCTTGATTCTTGTTGTGATGATTCTTGTTGTGATGATTCTTGTTGTGATGATTCTTTTTCTGATGATTCTTGTTGTGATGATTCTTGTTGTGATGATTCTTGTTGTGATGATTCTTGTTGGGATGATTCTTGTGATGATTCTTGTTATGATGATCCTTGTTGTGATGATTCTTGTTGTGATGATTCTAGTTCTGATGATTCTTGTTCTGATGATTGTTGTTCTGATGATTCTTGTGATGATTCTTGTTGTGATGATTCTTGTTGTGATGATTCTTGTGATGATTCTTGTGATGATTATTGTTGCGATGATTCTTGTGATGATTCTTGTTGTGAACATTCTTGTTGTGATGATTCTTGTTGTGATGATTCTTGTTGTGATGATTCTTGTTGTGATGATTCTTGTGATGATTCTTGTTGTGATGATTCTTGTTGTGTTGATTCTTGTTGTGAAGATTCTTGTTGTGATGATTCTTGTTCTGATGATTCTTGTGATGATTCTTGTTGCGATGATTCTTGTTGTGATGATTCTTGTTGTGATGATTCTTGTTGTGATGATTCTTGTTGTGATGATTCTTGTTCTGATGATTCTTGTGATGATTCTTGTTGTGATGATTCTTGTTGTGATGATTCTTGTTCTGATGATTTTTGTTGTGATGATTCTTGTTGTGATGATTCTTGTTGTGATGATTCTTGTGATGATTCTTGTTGCGATGATTCTTGTTGTGATGATTCTTGTTCTGATGATTCTTGTTGTGATGATTCTTGTGATGATTCTTGTTGTGAGGATTCTTGTTGTCATGATTCTTGTGATGATTCTTGTTGTGATGATTCTTGTTGTGATGATTCTTGTTGTGAGGATTCTTGTTGTCATGATTCTTGTGATGATTCTTGTTGTGATGATTCTTGTTGTGATGATTCTTGTTGTGTTGATTCTTGTTCTGTTGATTCTTGTTATGATGATTCTTGTTGTGATGATTCTTGCTCTCATGATTCTTGTTGTGATGATTCTTGTTGTGATGATTCTTGTGATGATTCTTGTTGTGATGATTCTTGTGATGATTCTTGTTGTGATGATTCTTGTTGTGATGATTCTTGTTGTGATGATTCTTGTTGTGATGATTCTTGTTGTGATGATTCTTGGTCTGATGGTTCTTGTTCTGATGATTCTTGTTCTGATGATTCTTGTGATGATTTTTGTTGTGATGATTCTTGTTGTGATGATTCTTGTTGTGATGATTCTTGTTGTGATGATTCTTGTGATGATTCTTGTTGTGAAGATTCTTGTTCTGATGATTCTTGTTGTGATGATTCTTGTTGTGATGATTCTTGTTCTGATGGTTATTGTTGTGATGATTCTTGTTGTGATGATACTCGTTGCGATGATTCTTGTGTTGATTCTTGTTGTGAAGATTCTTGTTGTGATGATTCTTGTTCTGGTGATTCTTGTGCTGATTCTTGTTGCGATGATTCTTGTTGTGATGATTCTTGTTGTGATGATTCTTGTTGCGATGATTCTTGTGATGATTCTTGTTATGATGATTCTTGTTGTGATGATTCTTGTGATGATTCTAGTTCTGATGATTCTTGTTCTGATGATTCTTGTTGTGATGCTTCTTGTGATGATTCTTGTTGTGATGATTCTTGTTGTGATGATTCTTGTTGTGATGATTCTTGTTGCGATGATTCTTGTGATAATTCTTGTTGTGAAGATTCTTGTTGTGATGATTCTTGTTGTGATGATTCTTGTTGTGATGATTCTTGTTGTGATGATTCTTGTTGTGATGATTCTTGTTGCGATGATTCTTGTGTTGATTCTTGTGAAGATTCTTGTTGTGATGATTCTTGTTCTGATGATTCTTGTGATGATTCTTGTTGCGATGATTCTTGTTGTGATGATTCTTGTTGTGATGATTCTTGTTGTGATGATTCTTGTTCTGATGATTCTTGTGATGATTCTTGTTGCGATGATTCTTGTTGTGATGATTCTTGTTCTGATGATTTTTGTTGTGATGATTCTTGTTGTGATGATTCTTGTTCTGATGATTCTTGTGATGATTCTTGTTGCGATGATTCTTGTTGTGATGATTCTTGTTGTGATGATTCTTGTTGTGATGATTCTTGTTGTGATGATTCTTGTTGTGATGATTCTTGTTCTGATGATTCTTGTTGTGATGATTCTTGTTGTGAGGATTCTTGTTGTCATGTTTCTTGTGATGATTCTTGTTGTGATGATTCTTGTTGTGATGATTCTTGTTGTGATGATTCTTGTTCTGTTGATTCTTGTTATGATGATTCTTGTTGTGATGATTCTTGTTCTCATGATTCTTGTTGTGATGATTCTTGTTGTGATGATTCTTGTGATGATTCTTGTTGTGATGATTCTTGTGATGATTCTTGTTGTGATGATTCTTGTTGTGATAATTCTTGTTGTGATGATTCTTGTGATGATTCTTGTTCTGATGAATCTTGTTGTGATGCTTCTTGTTCTGATGATTCTTTTTGCGATGATTCTTGTTGTGCTGATTCTTGTGGTGATGATTCTTGCTCTGATGTTTCTTGTGATGATTCTTGTTGTGATGATTCTTGTTGTGATGATTCTTGTTGTGATGATTCTTGTTGTGATGATTCTTGTTGTGATGATTCTTGTTGCGATGATTCTTGTTGCGATGATTCTTGTTGCGATGATTGTTGTTGCGATGATTCTTGTTGCGATGATTCTTGTTGCGATGATTCTTGTTGCGATGATTCTTGTTGCGATGATTCTTGTTGTGATGATTCTTGTTGTGATGATTCTTGTTGTGATGATTCTTGTTGTGATGATTCTTGTTGTGATGATTGTTGTTGTGATGATTCTTTTTGTGATGATTCTTGTTGGATGATTCTTGTTGTGATGATTCTTGTTGTGATGATTCTTGTTGTGATGATTCTTTTTCTGATGATTCTAGTTGTGATGATTCTTGTTGTGATGATTCTTGTTGTGATGATTCTTGTTGTGATGATTCTTGTGATGATTCTTGTTATGATGATTCTTGTTGTGATGATTCTTGTTGTGATGATTCTAGTTCTGATGATTCTTGTTCTGATGATTCTTGTTCTGATGATTCTTGTGATGATTCTTGTTGTGATGATTCTTGTTGTGATGATTCTTGTTGTGATGATTCTTGTTGTGATGATTCTTGTTCTGATGGTTATTGTTGTGATGATTCTTGTTGTGATGATACTCGTTGCGATGATTCTTGTTGTGTTGATTCTTGTTGTGAAGATTCTTGTTGTGATGATTCTTGTTCTGATGATTTTTGTGCTGATTCTTGTTGCGATGATTCTTGTTGTGATGATTCTTGTTGTGATGATTCTTGTTGCGATGATTCTTGTGATGATTCTTATTATGATGATTCTTGTTGTGATGATTCTTGTGATGATTCTAGTTCTGATGATTCTTGTTCTGATGATTATTGTTGTGATGCTTCTTGTCATGATTCTTGTTGTGATGATTCTTGTTGTGATGATTCTTGTTGTGATGATTCTTGTTGTGATGATTCTTGTTGCGATGATTCTTGTGATGATTCTTGTTGTGAAGATTCTTGTTGTGATGATTCTTGTTGTGATGATTCTTGTTGTGATGATTCTTGTTGTGATGATTCTTGTTGTGATGATTCTTGTTGTGATGATTCTTGTTGCGATGATTCTTGTGTTGATTCTTGTTGTGAAGATTCTTGTTGTGATGATTCTTGTTCTGATGATTCTTGTGATGATTCTTGTTGCGATGATTCTTGTTGTGATGATTCTTGTTGTGATGATTCTTGTTGTGATGATTCTTGTTCTGATGATTCTTGTGATGATTCTTGTTGCGATGATTCTTGTAGTGATGATTCTTGTTCTGATGATTTTTGTTGTGATGATTCTTGTTGTGATGATTCTTGTTCTGATGATTCTTGTGATGATTCTTGTTGCGATGATTCTTGTTGTGATGATTCTTGTTGTGATGATTCTTGTTGTGATGATTCTTGTTGTGATGATTCTTGTTGTGATGATTCTTGTTCTGATGATTCTTGTTGTGATGATTCTTGTTGTGAGGATTCTTGTTGTCATGATTCTTGTGATGATTCTTGTTGTGATGATTCTTGTTGTGATGATTCTTGTTGTGATGATTCTTGTTCTGTTGATTCTTGTTATGATGATTCTTGTTGTGATGATTCTTGTTCTCATGATTCTTGTGATGATTCTTGTTGTGATGATTCTTGTGATGATTCTTGTGATGATTCTTGTGATGATTCTTGTTGTGATGATTCTTGTTGTGATAATTCTTGTTGTGATGATTCTTGTTGTGATGATTCTTGTGATGATTCTTGTTCTGATGAATCTTGTTGTGATGCTTCTTGTTCTGATGATTCTTGTTGCGATGATTCTTGTTGTGCTGATTCTTGTGGTGATGATTCTTGCTCTGATGTTTCTTGTGATGATTCTTGTTGTGATGATTCTTGTTGTGATGATTCTTGTTGTGATGATTCTTGTTGTGATGATTCTTGTTGTGATGATTCTTGTTGAGATGATTCTTGTTGCGATGATTCTTGTTGCGATGATTCTTGTTGCGATGATTCTTGTTGCGATGATTCTTGTTGCGATGATTCTTGTAGCGATGATTCTTGTTGCGATGATTCTTGTTGTGATGATTCTTGTTGTGATGATTCTTGTGATGATTCTTGTTGTGATGATTCTTGTTGTGATGATTGTTGTTGTGATGATTCTTTTTGTGATGATTCTTGTTGTGATGATTCTTGTTGTGATGATTCTTGTTGTGATGATTCTTGTTGTGATGATTCTTTTTCTGATGATTCTTGTTGTGATGATTCTTGTTGTGATAATTCTTGTTGTGATGATTCTTGTTGTGATGATTCTTGTGATGATTCTTGTTATGATGATTCTTGTTGTGATGATTCTTGTTGTGATGATTCTAGTTCTGATGATTCTTGTTCTGATGATTCTTGTTCTGATGATTCTTGTGATGATTCTTGTTGTGATGATTCTTGTTGTGATGATTCTTGTTGTGATGATTCTTGTTGTGATGATTCTTGTTGCGATGATTCTTGTGATGTTTCTTGTTGTGAAGATTCTTGTTGTGAAGATTCTTGTTGTGATGATTCTTGTTCTGATGATTCTTGTGATGATTCTTGTTGCGATGATTCTTGTTGTGATGATTCTTGTTGTGATGATTCTTGTTGTGATGATTCTTGTTGCGATGATTCTTGTTGCGATGATTCTTGTTGCGATGATTCTTTTTGCGATGATTCTTGTTGCGATGATTCTTGTTGCGATGATTCTTGTTGCGATGATTCTTGTTGTGATGATTCTTGTTGTGATGATTCTTGTTGTGATGATTCTTGTTGTGATGATTCTTGTGATGATTCTTGTTGTGATGATTCTTGTTGTGATGATTCTTGTTGCGATGATTCTTATTGTGATGATTCTTGTTGTGATGATTGTTGTTGTGATGATTCTTGTTGTGGTGATTCTTGTTGCGATGATTCTTGTTGCGATGATTGTTGTTGTGATGATTCTTGTTGTGATGATTCTTGTTGTGATGATTCTTGTTGTGAGGATTCTTGTTGTGATGATTGTTGTTGTGATGATTCTTGTTGTGATGATTTTTGTTCTGATAATTCTTGTTGTGATGATTGTTGTTGTGATGATTCTTTTTGTGATGATTCTTGTTGTGATGATTCTTGTTGTGATGATTCTTGTTGTGATGATTCTTGTCGTGATGATTCTTTTTCTGATGATTCTTGTTGTGATGATTCTTGTGATGATTCTTGTTGTGATGATTCTTGTTGTGATGATTCTTGTGATGATTCTTGTTATGATGATTCTTGTTGTGATGATTCTTGTTGTGATGATTCTTGTGATGATTCTTGTTGTGATGAATCTTGTTGTGATGATTCTTGTTGTGATGATTCTTGTGATGATTCTTGTTGCGATGATTCTTGTGATGATTCTTGTTGTGAAGATTCTTGTTGTGATGATTCTTGTTGTGATGATTCTTGTTGTGATTATTCTTGTTGTGATGATTCTTGTTGCGATGATTCTTGTTGTGTTGATTCTTGTTGTGAAGATTCTTGTTGTGATGATTCTTGTTCTGATGATTCTTGTGATGATTCTTGTTGTGATGATTCTTGTGATGATTCTTGTTGTGATGATTCTTGTTGTGATGATTCTTGTTGTGATGATTCTTGTTGTGATGATTCTTGTGATGATTCTTGTTGTGATGATTCTTGTTGTGATGATTCTTGTTCTGATGATTTTTGTTGTCATGATTCTTTTTGTGATGATTCTTGTTCTGATGATTCTTGTTGCGATGATTCTTGTTGTGATGATTCTTGTTCTGATGATTCTTGTTGTGATGATTCTTGTGATGATTCTTGTTGTGATGATTCTTGTTCTGATGATTCTTGTTGTGATGATTCTTGTTGTGAGGATTCTTGTTGTCATGATTCTTGTGATGATTCTTGTTGTGATGATTCTTGTTGTGATGATTCTTGTTGTGATGATTCTTGTTCTGTTGATTCTTGTTATGATGATTCTTGTTGTGATGATTCTTGTTCTCATGATTCTTGTTGTGATGATTCTTGTTGTGATGATTCTTGTGATGATTCTTGTTGTGATGATTTTTGTGATGATTCTTGTTGTGATGATTCATGTTGTGATGATTCTTGTTGTGATGATTCTTGTTCTGATGATTCTTGTTCTGATGATTCTTGTGATGATTTTTGTTGTGATGATTCTTGTTGTGATGATTCTTGTGATGATTCTTGTTGTGATGATTCTTGTGATGATTCTTGTTGTGAAGATTCTTGTTCTGATGATTCTTCTTGTGATGATTCTTGTTGTGATGATTCTTGTTCTGATGGTTATTGTTGTGATGATTCTTGTTGTGATGATACTCGTTGTGATGATTCTTGTTGTGTTGATTCTTGCTGTGAAGATTCTTGTTGTGATGATTCTTGTTCTGATGATTCTTGTGCTGATTCTTGTTGCGCTGATTCTTGTTGTGATGATTCTTGTTGTGATGATTCTTGTTCTGATGATTCTTCTGATGATTCTTGTTGCGATGATTCTTGTTGTGATGATTCTTGTTCTGATTATTCTTGTGATGATTCTTGTTGTGACGATTCTTGTTGTGATGATTCTTGTTCTGATGATTCTTGTGATGATTCTTGTTGCAATGATTCTTGTTGTGATGATTCTTGTTGTGATGATTCTTGTTGTGATGATTCTTGTGATGATTCTTGTTGTGATGATTCTTGTTGTGATGATTCTTGGTCTGATGATTCTTGTTCTGATGATTCTTGTTGTGATGATTCTTGGTCTGAATATTCTTGTTCTGACGATTCTTGTTCTGATGATTCTTGTGATGATTTTTTTGTTATGATTCTTGTTGTGATGATTCTTGTTGTGATGATTCTTGTTGTGATGATTCTTGTGATGATTCTTGTTGTGAAGATTCTTGTTCTGATGATTCTTGTTGTGATGATTCTTGTTGTGATGAATCTTGTTCTGATGGTTATTGTTGTGATGATTCTTGTTGTGATGATACTCGTTGCGATGATTCTTGTTGTGTTGATTCTTGTTGTGAAGATTCTTGTTGTGATGATTCTTGTTCTGATGATTCTTGTGCTGATTCTTGTTGCGATGATTCTTGTTGTGATGATTCTTGTTGTGATGATTCTTATTGCGATGATTCTTGTGATGATTCTTGTTATGATGATTCTTGTTGTGATGATTCTTGTGATGATTCTAGTTCTGATGATTCTTGTTCTGATGATTCTTGTTCTGATGATTCTTGTGATGATTCTTGTTGTGATGATTCTTGTGATGATTCTTGTTGTGATGATTCTTGTTGTGATGATTCTTGTTGCGATGATTCTTGTGATGATTCTTGTTGTGAAGATTCTTGTTGTGATGATTCTTGTTGTGATGATTCTTGTTGTGATGATTCTTGTTGTGATGATTCTTTTTGTGATTATTCTTGTTGTGATGATTCTTGTTGCGATGATTCTTGTGTTGATTCTTGTTGTGAAGATTCTTGTTGTGATGATTCTTGTTCTGATGATGCTTGTGATGATTCTTGTTGCGATGATTCTTGTTGTGATGATTCTTGTTGTGATGATTCTTGTTGTGATGATTCTTGTTGTGATGATTCTTGTTCTGATGATTCTTGTGATGATTATTGTTGCGATGATTCTTGTTGTGATGATTCTTGTTCTGATGATTTTTGTTGTGATGATTCTTGTTGTGGTGATTCTTGTTCTGATGATTCTTGTGATGATTCTTGTTGCGATGATTCTTGTTGTGATGATTCTTGTTGTGATGATTCTTGTTGTGATGATTCTTGTTGTGATGATTCTTGTTGTGATGATTCTTGTTGTGATGATTCTTGTTGTGATGATTCTTGTTCTGATGATTCTTGTGATGATTCTTGTTGCGATGATTCTTGTTGTGATGATTCTTGTGATGATTCTTGTTGTGATGATTCTTGTTCTGATGATTCTTGTGTTGATTCTTGTTGTGATGATTCTTGTTGTGATGATTCTTGTTCTGATGATTTTTGTTGTGATGATTCTTTTTGTGATGATTCTTGTTCTGATGTTTCTTGTGATGATTCTTGTTGCGATGATTCTTGTTGTGATGATTCTTGTTCTGATGATTCTTGTTGTGATGATTCTTGTGATGATTCTTGTTGTGATGATTCTTGTTCTGATGATTCTTGTTGTGATGATTCTTGTTGTGAGGATTCTTGTTGTCATGATTCTTGTGATGATTCTTGTTGTGATGATTCTTGTTGTGATGATTCTTGTTGTGATGATTCTTGTTCTGTTGATTCTTGTTATGATGATTCTTGTTGTGATGATTCTTGTTCTCATGATTCTTGTTGTGATGATTCTTGTTGTGATGAATCTTGTGATGATTCTTGTTGTGTTGATTTTTGTGATGATTCTTGTTGTGATGATTCTTGTTGTGATGATTCTTGTTGTGATGATTCTTGTTGTGATGATTCTTGTTGTGATGATTCTTGTTCTGATGATTCTTGTGATGATTTTTGTTGTGATGATTCTTGTTGTGATGATTCTTGTGATGATTCTTGTTGTGATGATTCTTGTGATGATTCTTGTTGTGAAGATTCTTGTTCCGATGATTCTTGTTGTGATGATTCTTGTTGTGATGATTCTTGTTCTGATGGTTATTGTTGTGATGATTCTTGTTGTGATGATACTCGTTGTGATGATTCTTGTTGTGTTGATTCTTGCTGTGAAGATTCTTGTTGTGATGATTCTTGTTCTGATGATTCTTGTGCTGATTCTTGTTGCGCTGATTCTTGTTGTGATGATTCTTGTGATGATTCTTGTTCTGATGATTCTTCTGATGATTCTTGTTGCGATGATTCTTGTTGTGATGATTCTTGTTCTGATTATTCTTGTGATGATTCTTGTTGTGATGATTCTTGTTGTGATGATTCTTGTTCTGATGATTCTTGTGATGATTCTTGTTGCAATGATTCTTGTTGTGATGATTCTTGTTGTGATGATTCTTGTTGTGATGATTCTTGTGATGATTCTTGTTGTGATGATTCTTGTTGTGATGATTCTTGGTCTGATGATTCTTGTTCTGATGATTCTTGTTGTGAAGATTCTTGGTCTGAATATTCTTGTTCTGATGATTCTTGTTCTGATGATTCTTGTGATGATTTTTGTTGTGATGATTCTTGTTGTGATGATTCTTGTTGTGATGATTCTTGTTGTGATGATTCTTGTGATGATTCTTGTTGTGAAGATTCTTGTTCTGATGATTCTTGTTGTGATGATTCTTGTTCTGATGGTTATTGTTGTGATGATTCTTGTTGTGATGATACTCGTTGCGATGATTCTTGTTGTGTTGATTCTTGTTGTGAAGATTCTTGTTGTGATGATTCTTGTTCTGATGATTCTTGTGCTGATTCTTGTTGCGATGATTCTTGTTGTGATGATTCTTGTTGTGATGATTCTTATTGCGATGATTCTTGTGATGATTCTTGTTATGATGATTCTTGTTGTGATGATTCTTGTGATGATTCTAGTTCTGATGATTCTTGTTCTGATGATTCTTGTTCTGATGATTCTTGTGATGATTCTTGTTGTGATGATTCTTGTGATGATTCTTGTTGTGATGATTCTTGTTGTGATGATTCTTGTTGCGATGATTCTTGTGATGATTCTTGCTGTGAAGATTCTTGTTGTGATGATTCTTGTTGTGATGATTCTTGTTGTGATGATTCTTGTTGTGATGATTCTTTTTGTGATTATTCTTGTTGTGATGATTCTTGTTGCGATGTTTCTTGTGTTGATTCTTGTTGTGAAGATTCTTGTTGTGATGATTCTTGTTCTGATGATTCTTGTGATGATTCTTGTTGCGATGATTCTTGTTGTGATGATTCTTGTTGTGATGATTCTTGTTGTGATGATTCTTGTTGTGATGATTCTTGTTCTGATGATTCTTGTGATGATTCTTGTTGCGATGATTCTTGTTGTGATGATTCTTGTTCTCATGATTTTTGTTGTGATGATTCTTGTTGTGATGATTCTTGTTCTGATGATTCTTGTGATGATTCTTGTTGCGATGATTCTTGTTGTGATGATTCTTGTTGTGATGATTCTTGTTGTGATGATTCTTGTTGTGATGATTCTTGTTGTGATGATTCTTGTTCTGATGATTCTTGTTGTGATGATTCTTGTTGTGAGGATTCTTGTTGTCATGATTCTTGTTGTGATGATTCTTGTTGTGATGATTCTTGTGATGATTCTTGTTGTGATGATTTTTGTGATGATTCTTGTTGTGATGATTCATGTTGTGATGATTCTTGTTGTGATGATTCTTGTTCTGATGATTCTTGTTCTGATGATTCTTGTGATGATTTTTGTTGTGATGATTCTTGTTGTGATGATTCTTGTGATGATTCTTGTTGTGATGATTCTTGTGATGATTCTTGTTGTGAAGATTCTTGTTCTGATGATTCTTCTTGTGATGATTCTTGTTGTGATGATTCTTGTTCTGATGGTTATTGTTGTGATGATTCTTGTTGTGATGATACTCGTTGTGATGATTCTTGTTGTGTTGATTCTTGCTGTGAAGATTCTTGTTGTGATGATTCTTGTTCTGATGATTCTTGTGCTGATTCTTGTTGCGCTGATTCTTGTTGTGATGATTCTTGTTGTGATGATTCTTGTTCTGATGATTCTTCTGATGATTCTTGTTGCGATGATTCTTGTTGTGATGATTCTTGTTCTGATTATTCTTGTGATGATTCTTGTTGTGACGATTCTTGTTGTGATGATTCTTGTTCTGATGATTCTTGTGATGATTCTTGTTGCAATGATTCTTGTTGTGATGATTCTTGTTGTGATGATTCTTGTTGTGATGATTCTTGTGATGATTCTTGTTGTGATGATTCTTGTTGTGATGATTCTTGGTCTGATGATTCTTGTTCTGATGATTCTTGTTGTGATGATTCTTGGTCTGAATATTCTTGTTCTGACGATTCTTGTTCTGATGATTCTTGTGATGATTTTTGTTGTGATGATTCTTGTTGTGATGATTCTTGTTGTGATGATTCTTGTTGTGATGATTCTTGTGATGATTCTTGTTGTGAAGATTCTTGTTCTGATGATTCTTGTTGTGATGATTCTTGTTGTGATGAATCTTGTTCTGATGGTTATTGTTGTGATGATTCTTGTTGTGATGATACTCGTTGCGATGATTCTTGTTGTGTTGATTCTTGTTGTGAAGATTCTTGTTGTGATGATTCTTGTTCTGATGATTCTTGTGCTGATTCTTGTTGCGATGATTCTTGTTGTGATGATTCTTGTTGTGATGATTCTTATTGCGATGATTCTTGTGATGATTCTTGTTATGATGATTCTTGTTGTGATGATTCTTGTGATGATTCTAGTTCTGATGATTCTTGTTCTGATGATTCTTGTTCTGATGATTCTTGTGATGATTCTTGTTGTGATGATTCTTGTGATGATTCTTGTTGTGATGATTCTTGTTGTGATGATTCTTGTTGCGATGATTCTTGTGATGATTCTTGTTGTGAAGATTCTTGTTGTGATGATTCTTGTTGTGATGATTCTTGTTGTGATGATTCTTGTTGTGATGATTCTTTTTGTGATTATTCTTGTTGTGATGATTCTTGTTGCGATGATTCTTGTGTTGATTCTTGTTGTGAAGATTCTTGTTGTGATGATTCTTGTTCTGATGATGCTTGTGATGATTCTTGTTGCGATGATTCTTGTTGTGATGATTCTTGTTGTGATGATTCTTGTTGTGATGATTCTTGTTGTGATGATTCTTGTTCTGATGATTCTTGTGATGATTATTGTTGCGATGATTCTTGTTGTGATGATTCTTGTTCTGATGATTTTTGTTGTGATGATTCTTGTTGTGGTGATTCTTGTTCTGATGATTCTTGTGATGATTCTTGTTGCGATGATTCTTGTTGTGATGATTCTTGTTGTGATGATTCTTGTTGTGATGATTCTTGTTGTGATGATTCTTGTTGTGATGATTCTTGTTCTGATGATTCTTGTTGTGATGATTCTTGTTCTGATGATTCTTGTGATGATTCTTGTTGCGATGATTCTTGTTGTGATGATTCTTGTTGTGATGATTCTTGTTGTGATGATTCTTGTTCTGATGATTCTTGTGTTGATTCTTGTTGTGATGATTCTTGTTGTGATGATTCTTGTTCTGATGATTTTTGTTGTGATGATTCTTTTTGTGATGATTCTTGTTCTGATGTTTCTTGTGATGATTCTTGTTGCGATGATTCTTGTTGTGATGATTCTTGTTCTGATGATTCTTGTTGTGATGATTCTTGTGATGATTCTTGTTGTGATGATTCTTGTTCTGATGATTCTTGTTGTGATGATTCTTGTTGTGAGGATTCTTGTTGTCATGATTCTTGTGATGATTCTTGTTGTGATGATTCTTGTTGTGATGATTCTTGTTGTGATGATCCTTGTTCTGTTGATTCTTGTTATGATGATTCTTGTTGTGATGATTCTTGTTCTCATGATTCTTGTTGTGATGATTCTTGTTGTGATGAATCTTGTGATGATTCTTGTTGTGTTGATTTTTGTGATGATTCTTGTTGTGATGATTCTTGTTGTGATGATTCTTGTTGTGATGATTCTTGTTGTGATGATTCTTGTTGTGATGATTCTTGTTCTGATGATTCTTGTGATGATTTTTGTTGTGATGATTCTTGTTGTGATGATTCTTGTGATGATTCTTGTTGTGATGATTCTTGTGATGATTCTTGTTGTGAAGATTCTTGTTCCGATGATTCTTGTTGTGATGATTCTTGTTGTGATGATTCTTGTTCTGATGGTTATTGTTGTGATGATTCTTGTTGTGATGATACTCGTTGTGATGATTCTTGTTGTGTTGATTCTTGCTGTGAAGATTCTTGTTGTGATGATTCTTGTTCTGATGATTCTTGTGCTGATTCTTGTTGCGCTGATTCTTGTTGTGATGATTCTTGTGATGATTCTTGTTCTGATGATTCTTCTGATGATTCTTGTTGCGATGATTCTTGTTGTGATGATTCTTGTTCTGATTATTCTTGTGATGATTCTTGTTGTGATGATTCTTGTTGTGATGATTCTTGTTCTGATGATTCTTGTGATGATTCTTGTTGCAATGATTCTTGTTGTGATGATTCTTGTTGTGATGATTCTTGTTGTGATGATTCTTGTGATGATTCTTGTTGTGATGATTCTTGTTGTGATGATTCTTGGTCTGATGATTCTTGTTCTGATGATTCTTGTTGTGAAGATTCTTGGTCTGAATATTCTTGTTCTGATGATTCTTGTTCTGATGATTCTTGTGATGATTTTTGTTGTGATGATTCTTGTTGTGATGATTCTTGTTGTGATGATTCTTGTTGTGATGATTCTTGTGATGATTCTTGTTGTGAAGATTCTTGTTCTGATGATTCTTGTTGTGATGATTCTTGTTCTGATGGTTATTGTTGTGATGATTCTTGTTGTGATGATACTCGTTGCGATGATTCTTGTTGTGTTGATTCTTGTTGTGAAGATTCTTGTTGTGATGATTCTTGTTCTGATGATTCTTGTGCTGATTCTTGTTGCGATGATTCTTGTTGTGATGATTCTTGTTGTGATGATTCTTATTGCGATGATTCTTGTGATGATTCTTGTTATGATGATTCTTGTTGTGATGATTCTTGTGATGATTCTAGTTCTGATGATTCTTGTTCTGATGATTCTTGTTCTGATGATTCTTGTGATGATTCTTGTTGTGATGATTCTTGTGATGATTCTTGTTGTGATGATTCTTGTTGTGATGATTCTTGTTGCGATGATTCTTGTGATGATTCTTGCTGTGAAGATTCTTGTTGTGATGATTCTTGTTGTGATGATTCTTGTTGTGATGATTCTTGTTGTGATGATTCTTTTTGTGATTATTCTTGTTGTGATGATTCTTGTTGCGATGTTTCTTGTGTTGATTCTTGTTGTGAAGATTCTTGTTGTGATGATTCTTGTTCTGATGATTCTTGTGATGATTCTTGTTGCGATGATTCTTGTTGTGATGATTCTTGTTGTGATGATTCTTGTTGTGATGATTCTTGTTGTGATGATTCTTGTTCTGATGATTCTTGTGATGATTCTTGTTGCGATGATTCTTGTTGTGATGATTCTTGTTGTGATGATTCTTGTTGTGATGATTCTTGTTGTGATGATTCTTGTTCTGATGATTCTTGTGATGATTCTTGTTGCGATGATTCTTGTTGTGATGATTCTTGTTGTGATGATTCTTGTTGTGATGATTCTTGTTGTGATGATTCTTGTTGTGATGATTCTTGTTCTGATGATTCTTGTTGTGATGATTCTTGTTGTGAGGATTCTTGTTGTCATGATTCTTGTGATGATTCTTGTTGTGATGATTCTTGTTGTGATGATTCTTGTTGTGATGATTCTTGTTCTGTTGATTCTTGTTATGATGATTCTTGTTGTGATGATTCTTGTTCTCATGATTCTTGTTGTGATGATTCTTGTGATGATTCTTGTGATGATTCTTGTTGTGATGATTCTTGTGATGATTCTTGTTGTGATGATTCTTGTTGTGATAATTCTTGTTGTGATGATTCTTGTTGTGATGATTCTTGTGATGATTCTTGTTCTGATGAATCTTGTTGTGATGCTTCTTGTTCTGATGATTCTTGTTGCGATGATTCTTGTTGTGCTGATTCTTGTGGTGATGATTCTTGCTCTGATGTTTCTTGTGATGATTCTTGTTGTGATGATTCTTGTTGTGATGTTTCTAGTTGTGATGATTCTTGTTGTGATGATTCTTGTTGTGATGATTCTTGTTGCGATGATTCTTGTTGCGATGATTCTTTTTGCGATGATTCTTGTTGCGATGATTCTTGTTGCGATGATTCTTGTTGCGATGATTCTTGTGATGATTCTTGTTGTGATGATTCTTTTTGTGATGGTTCTTGTGATGATTCTTGTTGTGATGATTCTTGTTGTGATGATTCTTGTTGTGATGATTCTTTTTCTGATGATTCTTGTTGTGATGATTCTTGTTGTGATGATTCTTGTTGTGATGATTCTTGTTGTGATGATTCTTGTGATGATTCTTGTTATGATGATTCTTGTTGTGATGATTCTTGTTGTGATGATTCTAGTTCTGATGATTCTTGTTCTGATGATTCTTGTGATGATGATTCTTGTGATGATTCTTGTTGTGATGATTCTTGTTGTGATGATTCTTGTTGTGATGATTCTTGTTGTGATGATTCTTGTTGCGATGATTCTTGTGAGGATTCTTGTTGTGAAATTTCTTGTTGTGATGATTCTTGTTGTGATGATTCTTGTTGTGATGATTCTTGTTGTGATGATTCTTGTTGTGATGATTCTTGTTGCGATGATTCTTGTTGTGTTGATTCTTGTTGTGAAGATCCTTGTTGTGATGATTCTTGTGATGATTCTTGTTGCGATGATTCTTGTTGTGATGATTCTTGTTGTGATGATTCTTGTTGAGATGATTCTTGTTGCGATGATTCTTGTTGCGATGATTCTTGTTGCGATGATTCTTGTTGCGATGATTCTTGTTGCGATGATTCTTGTTGCGATGATTCTTGTTGCGATGATTCTTGTTGTGATGATTCTTGTTGTGATGATTCTTGTTGTGATGATTCTTGTTGTGATGATTCTTGTGATGATTCTTTTTGTGATGATTCTTGTGATGATTCTTGTTGCGATGATTCTTATTGTGATGATTCTTATTGTGATGATTGTTGTTGTGATGATTCTTGTTGTGATGATTCTTGTTGCGATGATTCTTGTTGCGATGATTGTTGTTGTGATGATTCTTGTTGTGATGATTCTTGTTGTGATGATTCTTGTTGTGATGATTCTTGTTGTGAGGATTCTTGTTGTGATGATTGTTGTTGTGATGATTCTTGTGATGATTCTTGTTCTGATAATTCTTGTTGTGATGATTGTTGTTGTGATGATTCTTTTTGTGATGATTCTTGTTGTGATGATTCTTGTTGTGATGATTCTTGTTGTGATGATTCTTGTTGTGATGATTCTTTTTCTGATGATTCTTGTTGTGATGAATCTTGTTGTCATGATTCTTGTTGTGATGATTCTTGTTGTGATGATTCTTGTGATGATTCTTGTTATGATGATTCTTGTTGAGTTGATTCTTGTTGTGATGATTCTAGTTCTGATGATTCTTGTTCTGATGATTCTTGTTCTGATGATTCTTGTGATGATTCTTGTTGTGATGATTCTTGTTGTGATGATTCTTGTTGTGATGATTCTTGTTGCGATGATTCTTGTGATGATTCTTGTTGTGAAGATTCTTGTTGTGATGATTCTTGTTGGGATGATTCTTGTTGTGATGATTCTTGTTGTGATGATTCTTGTTGTGATGATTCTTGTTGCGATGATTCTTGTTGTGTTGATTCTTGTTGTGAAGATTCTTGTTGTGATGATTCTTGTTCTGATGATTCTTGTGATGATTTTTGTTGCGATGATTCTTGTTGTGATGATTCTTGTTGTGATGATTCTTGTTGTGATGATACTTGTTGTGATGATTCTTGTTCTGATGATTCTTGTGATGATTCTTGTTGTGATGATTCTTGTTGTGATGATTCTTGTTCTGATGATTTTTGTTGTGATGATTCTTGTTGTGATGATTCTTGTTCTGATGATTCTTGTGATGATTCTTGTTGCGATGATTCTTGTTGTGATGATTCTTGTTCTGATGATTCTTGTTGTGATGATTCTTGTGATGATTCTTGTTGTGATGATTCTTGTTCTGATGATTCTTGTTGTGATGATTCTTGTTGTGAGGATTCTTGTTGTCATGATTCTTGTGATGATTCTTGTTGTGATGATTCTTGTTGTGATGATTCTTGTTGTGATGATTCTTGTTCTGTTGATTCTTGTTATGATGATTCTTGTTGTGATGATTCTTGTTCTCATGATTCTTGTTGTGATGATTCTTGTTGTGATGATTCTTGTGATGATTCTTGTTGTGATGATTCTTGTGATGATTCTTTTTGTGATGATTCTTGTGATGATTCTTGTTGTGATGATTCTTGTTGTGATGATTCTTGTTCTGATGATTCTTGTTCTGATGATTCTTGTGATGATTTTTGTTGTGATGGTTCTTGTGATGATTCTTATTGTGATGATTCTTGTTGTGATGATTCTTGTGATGATTCTTGTTGTGAAGATTCTTGTTCTGATGATTCTTGTTGTGATGATTCTTGTTGTGATGATTCTTGTTCTGATGGTTATTGTTGTGATGATTCTTGTGATGATACTCGTTGCGATGATTCTTGTGTTGATTCTTGTTGTGAAGATTCTTGTTGTGATGATTCTTGTTCTGATGATTCTTGTGCTGATTCTTGTTGCGATGATTCTTGTTGTGATGATTCTTGTTGTGATGATTCTTGTTCTGATGATTCTTGTGATGATTCTTGTTGCTATGATTCTTGTTGTGATGATTCTTGTTCTGATTATTCTTGTGATGATTCTTGTTGTGATGATTCTTGTTGTGATGATTCTTGTTCTGATGATTCTTGTGATGATTCTTGTTGCAATGATTCTTGTTGTGATGATTCTTGTTCTGATGATTCTTGTTCTGATGATTCTTGTTGTGATGATTCTTGTTGTGATGATTCTTGTTCTGATGATTCTTGTTGTGATGATTCTTGTTGCGATGATTCTTGTGATGATTCTTGTTGTGAAGATTCTTGTTGTGATGATTCTTGTTGTGATGATTCTTGTTGTGATGATTTTTGTTGTGATGATTCTTGTTGTGATGATTCTTGTTGCGATGATTCTTGTGGTGATGATTCTTGCTCTGATGTTTCTTGTGATGATTCTTGTTGTGATAATTCTTGTTGTGATGATTCTTGTTGTGATGATTCTTGTTGCGATGATTCTTGTTGCGATGATTATTGTTGCGATGATTCTTGTTGCGATGATTCTTGTTGCGATGATTCTTGTTGCGATGATTCTTGTTGCGATGATTCTTGTTGCGATGATTCTTGTTGCGATGATTCTTGTTGCGATGATTCTTGTTGTGATGATTCTTGTTGTGATGATTCTTGTTGTGATGATTCTTGTTGCGATGATTCTTGTTGTGATGATTCTTGTTGTGATGATTGTTGTTGTGATGATTCTTGTGATGATTCTTGTTGCGATGATTCTTGTTGCGATGATTGTTGTTGTGATGATTGTTGTTGTGATGATTCTTGTTGTGATGATTCTTGTTGTGATGATTCTTGTTGTGAGGATTTTTGTTGTGATGATTGTTGTTGTGATGATTCTTGTTGTGATGATTCTTGTTCTGATAATTCTTGTTGTGATGATTGTTGTTGTGATAATTCTTTTTGTGATGATTCTTGTTGTGATGATTCTTGTTGTGATGATTCTTGTTGTGATGATTCTTGTAGTGATGATTCTTTTTCTGATGATTCTTGTTGTGATGATTCTTGTGATGATTCTTGTTGTGATGATTCTTGTTGTGATGATTCTTTTTGTGATGATTCTTGTTGTGATTATTCTTGTTGTGATGATTCTTGTTGTGATGATTCTTGTTGTGATGATTCTTTTTCTGATGATTCTTGTTGTGATGAATCTTGTTGTCATGATTCTTGTTGTGATGATTCTTGTTGTGATGATTCTTGTGATGATTCTTGTTATGATGATTCTTGTTGAGTTGATTCTTGTTGTGATGATTCTAGTTCTGATGATTCTTGTTCTGATGATTCTTGTTCTGATGATTCTTGTGATGATTCTTGTTGTGATGATTCTTGTTGTGATGATTCTTGTTGTGATGATTCTTGTTGTGATGATTCTTGTTGCGATGATTCTTGTGATGATTCTTGTTGTGAAGATTCTTGTTGTGATGATTCTTGTTGGGATGATTCTTGTTGTGATGATTCTTGTTGTGATGATTCTTGTTGTGATGATTCTTGTTGCGATGATTCTTGTTGTGTTGATTCTTGTTGTGAAGATTCTTGTTGTGATGATTCTTGTTCTGATGATTCTTGTGATGATTTTTGTTGCGATGATTCTTGTTGTGATGATTCTTGTTGTGATGATTCTTGTTGTGATGATACTTGTTGTGATGATTCTTGTTCTGATGATTCTTGTGATGATTCTTGTTGTGATGATTCTTGTTGTGATGATTCTTGTTCTGATGATTTTTGTTGTGATGATTCTTGTTGTGATGATTCTTGTTCTGATGATTCTTGTGATGATTCTTGTTGCGATGATTCTTGTTGTGATGATTCTTGTTCTGATGATTCTTGTTGTGATGATTCTTGTGATGATTCTTGTTGTGATGATTCTTGTTCTGATGATTCTTGTTGTGATGATTCTTGTTGTGAGGATTCTTGTTGTCATGATTCTTGTGATGATTCTTGTTGTGATGATTCTTGTTGTGATGATTCTTGTTGTGATGATTCTTGTTCTGTTGATTCTTGTTATGATGATTCTTGTTGTGATGATTCTTGTTCTCATGATTCTTGTTGTGATGATTCTTGTTGTGATGATTCTTGTGATGATTCTTGTTGTGATGATTCTTGTGATGATTCTTTTTGTGATGATTCTTGTTGTGATGATTCTTGTTGTGATGATTCTTGTTCTGATGATTCTTGTTCTGATGATTCTTGTGATGATTTTTGTTGTGATGATTCTTGTGATGATTCTTATTGTGATGATTCTTGTTGTGATGATTCTTGTGATGATTCTTGTTGTGAAGATTCTTGTTCTGATGATTCTTGTTGTGATGATTCTTGTTGTGATGATTCTTGTTCTGATGGTTATTGTTGTGATGATTCTTGTGATGATACTCGTTGCGATGATTCTTGTGTTGATTCTTGTTGTGAAGATTCTTGTTGTGATGATTCTTGTTCTGATGATTCTTGTGCTGATTCTTGTTGCGATGATTCTTGTTGTGATGATTCTTGTTGTGATGATTCTTGTTCTGATGATTCTTGTGATGATTCTTGTTGCTATGATTCTTGTTGTGATGATTCTTGTTCTGATTATTCTTGTGATGATTCTTGTTGTGATGATTCTTGTTGTGATGATTCTTGTTCTGATGATTCTTGTGATGATTCTTGTTGCAATGATTCTTGTTGTGATGATTCTTGTTCTGATGATTCTTGTTCTGATGATTCTTGTTGTGATGATTCTTGTTGTGATGATTCTTGTTCTGATGATTCTTGTTGTGATGATTCTTGTTGCGATGATTCTTGTGATGATTCTTGTTGTGAAGATTCTTGTTGTGATGATTCTTGTTGTGATGATTCTTGTTGTGATGATTTTTGTTGTGATGATTCTTGTTGTGATGATTCTTGTTGCGATGATTCTTGTGGTGATGATTCTTGCTCTGATGTTTCTTGTGATGATTCTTGTTGTGATAATTCTTGTTGTGATGATTCTTGTTGTGATGATTCTTGTTGCGATGATTCTTGTTGCGATGATTATTGTTGCGATGATTCTTGTTGCGATGATTCTTGTTGCGATGATTCTTGTTGCGATGATTCTTGTTGCGATGATTCTTGTTGCGATGATTCTTGTTGCGATGATTCTTGTTGCGATGATTCTTGTTGCGATGATTCTTGTTGTGATGATTCTTGTTGTGATGATTCTTGTTGTGATGATTCTTGTTGCGATGATTCTTGTTGTGATGATTCTTGTTGTGATGATTGTTGTTGTGATGATTCTTGTGATGATTCTTGTTGCGATGATTCTTGTTGCGATGATTGTTGTTGTGATGATTGTTGTTGTGATGATTCTTGTTGTGATGATTCTTGTTGTGATGATTCTTGTTGTGAGGATTTTTGTTGTGATGATTGTTGTTGTGATGATTCTTGTTGTGATGATTCTTGTTCTGATAATTCTTGTTGTGATGATTGTTGTTGTGATAATTCTTTTTGTGATGATTCTTGTTGTGATGATTCTTGTTGTGATGATTCTTGTAGTGATGATTCTTTTTCTGATGATTCTTGTTGTGATGATTCTTGTTGTGATGATTCTTGTTGTGATGATTCTTGTTGTGATGATTCTTGTGATGATTCTTGTTATGATGATTCTTGTGATGATTCTTGTTGTGATGATTCTAGTTCTGATGATTCTTGTTCTGATGATTCTTGTTCTGATGATTCTTGTGATGATTCTTGTTGTGATGATTCTTGTTGTGATGATTCTTGTGATGATTCTTGTTGTGATTATCCTTGTTGCGATGATTCTTGTGATGATTCTTGTTGTGAAGATTCTTGTGATGATGCTTGCGATGATTCTTGTTGTGATGATTCTTATTGTGATGATTTTTGTTGTGATGATTCTTGTTGCGATGATTCTTGTTGTGCTGATTCTTGTTGTGATGATTGTTGTTGTGATGATTCTTTTTGTGATGATTCTTGTTGTGATGATTCTTGTTGTGATGATTCTTGTTGTGATGATTCTTGTTGTGATGATTCTTGTTGTGATGATTCTTGTTGTGATGATTCTTGTTGTGAAGATTCTTGTTCTGATGATTCTTGTTGTGATGATTCTTGTTGTGATGATTCTTGTTCTGATGGTTATTGTTGTGATGATTCTTGTTGTGATGATACTCGTTGCGATGATTCTTGTTGTGCTGATTCTTGTTGTGAAGATTCTTGTTGTGATGATTCTTGTTCTGATGATTCTTGTGCTGATTCTTGTTGCGATGATTCTTGTTGCGATGATTCTTGTTGTGATTATTCTTGTTCTGATTATTCTTGTTGTGATGATTCTTGTTGTGATGATTCTTGTTGTGATGATTCTTGTTCTGATGATTCTTGTGATGATTCTTGTTGCAATGATTCTTGCTGTGATGATTCTTGTTCTGATGATTCTTGTTCTGATGATTCTTGTTGTGATGATTCTTGTTGTGATGATTCTTGTTCTGATGATTCTTGTTGTGATGATTCTTGTTGCGATGATTCTTGTGATGATTCTTGTTGTGAAGATTCTTGTTGTGATGATTCTTGTTGCGATGATTCTTGTGGTGATGATTCTTGCTCTGATGTTTCTTGTGATGATTCTTGTTGTGATAATTCTTGTTGTGATGATTCTTGTTGTGATGATTCTTGTTGTGATGATTCTTGTTGTGATGATTCTTGTTGGGATGATTCTTGTTGCGATGATTCTTGTTGCGATGATTCTTGTTGCGATGATTCTTGTTGCGATGATTCTTGTTGCGATGATTCTTGTTGCGATGATTCTTGTTGTGAGGATGCTTGTTGTGATGATTGTTGTGATGATTCTTGTTGTGATGATTCTTGTTGCGATGATTCTTGTTGCGATGATTCTTGTTGCGATGATTCTTGTTGTGATGATTCTTGTGAGGATTCTTGTTGTGATGATTGTTGTTGTCATGATTCTTGTTGTGATGATTCTTGTTCTGATAATTCTTGTTGTGATGATTGTTGTTGTGATGATTCTTTTTGTGATGATTCTTGTTGTGATGATTCTTGTTGTGATGATTCTTGTTGTGATGATTCTTGTTGTGATGATTCTTTTTCTGATGATTCTTGTTGTGATGATTCTTGTTGTGATGATTCTTGTTGTGATGATTCTTGTTGTGATGATTCTTGTGATGATTCTTATTATGATGATTCTTGTTGTGATGATTCTTGTTGTGATGATTCTAGTTCTGATGATTCTTGTTCTGATGATTCTTGTTCTGATGATTCTTGTGATGATTCTTGTTATGATGATTCTTGTTGTGATGATTCTTGTTGTGATGATTCTAGTTCTGATGATTCTTGTTCTGATGATTCTTGTTCTGATGATTCTTGTGATGATTCTTGTTATGATGATTCTTGTTGTGATGATTCTTGTTGTGATGATTCTAGTTCTGATGATTCTTGTTCTGATGATTCTTGTTCTGATGATTCTTGTGATGATTCTTGTTGTGATGATTCTTGATGTGATGATTCTTGTTGTGATGATTCTTGTTGCGATGATTCTTGTGATGATTCTTGTTGTGAAGATTCTTGTGATGATTCTTGCGATGATTCTTGTTGTGATGATTCTTGTTGTGATGATTCTTGTTGTGATGATTCTTGTTGCGATGATTCTTGTGCTGATTCTTGTTGTGATGATTCTTGTTCTGATGATTCTTGTTGTGATGATTCTTGTTGTGATGATTCTTGTTCTGGTGATTCTTGTTGTGATGATTCTTGTTGTGATGATTCTTGTTGTGATGATTCTTGTTGTGATGATTCTTGTTGTGATGATTCTTGTGATGATTCTTGTTCTGATGATTCTTGTGATGATTCTTGTTCTGATGATTCTTGTTGTGATGATTCTTGTTGTGATGATTCTTGTTCTGATGATTCTTGTTGTGATGATTCTTGTGATGATTCTTGTTGTGATGATTCTTGTTGTGATGATTTTTGTTCTGATGATTCTTGTGATGATTCTTGTTGTGATGATTCCTGTTGCGATGATTCTTGTTGTGATGATATTGTTGTGGTGATTCTTGTTCTGATGATTCTTGCGATGATTCTTGTTGTGATGATTCTTGTTGTGATGATTCTTGTTGTGATGATTCTTGTTCTGATGATTCTTGTTTTGATGATTCTTGTTGTGATGCTTCTTGTTCTGATGATTCTTGTTGCGATGATTCTTGTTGTGCTGATTCTTGAGGTGAAGATTCTTGCTCTGATGTTTCTTGTGATGATTCTTGTTGTGATGATTCTTGTTGTGATGATTCTTGTTGTGATGATTCTTGTTGCGATGATTCTTGTTGCGATGATTCTTGTTGCGATGATTCTTCTTGCGATTATTCTTGTTGCGATGATTCTTGTTGCGATGATTCTTGTTGCGATGATTCTTGTTGCGATGATTCTAGTTGCGATGATTCTTGTTGTGATGATTCTTGTTGTGATGATTCTTGTTGTGATGATTCTTATTGTGATGATTCTTGTTGCGATGATTCTTGTTGTGATGATTCTTGTTGAGATGATTGTTGTTGTGATGATTCTTGTTGTGATGATTCTTGTTGCGATGATTCTTGTTGCGATGATTGTTGTTGTGATGATTCTTGTTGTGATGATTCTTGTTGTGATGATTCTTGTTGCGATGATTCTTTTTGTGTTGATTCTTGTTGTGAAGATTCTTGTTGTGATGATTCTTGTTGTGATGATTCTTGTGATGATTCTTGTTGCGATGATTCTTGTTGTGATGATTCTTGTTGTGATGATTCTTGTTGTGATGATTCTTGTTGTGATGATTCTTGTTCTGATGATTCTTGTGATGATTCTTGTTGTGATGATTCTTGTTCTGAAGATTCTTGTTCTGATGATTTTTGTTGTGATGATTCTTGTTGTGATGATTCTTGTTGTGATGATTCTTGTGATGATTCTTGTTGCGATGATTCTTGTTGTGATGATTCTTGTTCTGATGATACTTGTGATGATTCTTGTGATGATTCTTGTTGTGATGATTCTTGTTCTGATGATTCTTGTTGTGATGATTCTAGTTGTGAGGATTCTTGTTGTCATGATTCTTGTGATGATTCTTGTTGTGATGATTCTTGTTGTGATGATTCTTGTTCTGTTGATTCTTGTTATGATGATTCATGTTGTGATGATTCTTGTTCTCATGATTGTTGTTGTGATGTTTCTTGTTGTGATGATTCTTGTGATGATTCTTGTTGTGATGATTCTTGTGATGATTCTTGTTGTGATGATTCTTGTTGTGATGATTCTTGTTGTGATGATTCTTGTTGTGATGATTCTTGTTGTGATGATTCGTGTTCTGATGATTCTTGTTCTGATGATTCTTGTGATGATTTTTGTTGTGATGATTCTTGTGATGATTCTTGTTGTGATGATTCTTGTTGTGATGATTCTTGTGATGATTCTTGTTGCGATGATTCTTGTTGTGATGATTCTTGTTGTGATGATTCTTGTTGTGATGATTCTTGTTGTGATGATTCTTGTTCTGATGATTCTTGTGATGATTCTTGTTGTGATGATTCTTGTTCTGAAGATTCTTGTTCTGATGATTTTTGTTGTGATGATTCTTGTTGTGATGATTCTTGTTCTGATGATTCTTGTGATGATTCTTGTTGCGATGATTCTTGTTGTGATGATTCTTGTTGTGATGATTCTTGTTCTGATGATTCTTGTTCTGATGATTCTTGTGATGATTCTTGTTGTGATGATTCTTGTTCTGAAGATTCTTGTTCTGATGATTTTTGTTGTGATGATTCTTGTTGTGATGATTCTTGTTCTGATGATTCTTGTGATGATTCTTGTTGCGATGATTCTTGTTGTGATGATTCTTGTTGTGATGATTCTTGTTGTGATGATTCTTGTTGTGATGATTGTTGTTCTGATGATTCTTGTTGTGATGATTCTTGCTGTGATGATTCTTGTTGTGATGATTCTTGTTGTGATGATTCTTGTTGTGATGATTCTTGTTGTGATGATTCTTGTTCTGATGATTCTTGTTGTGATGATTCTTGTTGTGCTGATTCTTGTGGTGATGATTCTTGCTCTGATGTTTCTTGTGATGATTCTTGCTGTGATGATTCTTGTTGTGATGATTCTTGTTGTGATGATTCTTGTTGTGATGATTCTTGTGGTGATGATTCTTGTGGTGATGATTCTTGTTGTGATGATTCTTGTTGTGATGATTCTTGTGATGATTCTTGTTGTGATGATTCTTGTGATGATTCTTGTTGTGATGATTCTTGTTGTGATGATTCTTGTTGTGATGATTCTTGTTGTGATGATTCTTGTTGTGATGATTCTTGTTCTGATGATTCTTGTTCTGATGATTCTTGTGATGATTTTTGTTGTGATGATTCTTGTTGTGATGATTCTTGTGATGAGTCTTGTTGTGATGATTCTTGTGATGATTCTTGTTGCGATGATTCTTGTTGTGATGATTCTTGTTGTGATGATTCTTGTTGTGATGATTCTTGTTGTGATGATTCTTGTTCTGATGATTCTTGTGATGATTCTTGTTGTGATGATTCTTGTTCTGAAGATTCTTGTTCTGATGATTTTTGTTGTGATGATTCTTGTTGTGATGATTCTTGTTCTGATGATTCTTGTGATGATTCTTGTTGCGATGATTCTTGTTGTGATGATTCTTGTTGTGATGATTCTTGTTGTGATGATTCTTGTTGTGATGATTCTTGTTCTGATGATTCTTGTGATGATTCTTGTTGTGATGATTCTTGTTCTGAAGATTCTTGTTCTGATGATTTTTGTTGTGATGATTCTTGTTGTGATGATTCTTGTTCTGATGATTCTTGTGATGATTCTTGTTGCGATGATTCTTGTTGTGATGATTCTTGTTGTGATGATTCTTGTTGTGATGATTCTTGTTGTGATGATTGTTGTTCTGATGATTCTTGTTGTGATGATTCTTGCTGTGATGATTCTTGTTGTGATGATTCTTGTTGTGATGATTCTTGTTGTGATGTTTCTTGTTGTGATGATTCTTGTTCTGATGATTCTTGTTGTGATGATTCTTGTTGTGCTGATTCTTGTGGTGATGATTCTTGCTCTGATGTTTCTTGTGATGATTCTTGCTGTGATGATTCTTGTTGTGATGATTCTTGTTGTGATGATTCTTGTTGTGATGATTCTTGTGGTGATGATTCTTGTTGTGATGATTCTTGTTCTGATGATTCTTGTTGTGATGATTCTTGTTGCGATGATTCTTGTTGCGATGATTCTTGTTGCGATGATTCTTGTTGCGATGATTCTTGTTGCAATGATTCTTGTTGTGATGATTCTTGTTGTGATGATTCTTGTTGTGATGATTCTTGTTGTGATGATTCTTGTTGTGATGATTCTTGTGATGATTCTTATTGTGATGATTCTTGTTGTGATGATACTTGTTGCGATGATTCTTGTTGTGATGATTCTTGTTGTGATGATTGTTGTTGTGATGATTCTTGTTGTGATGATTCTTGTTGCGATGATTCTTGTTGCGATGATTTTTGTTGTGATGATTCTTGTTGTGATGATTCTTATTTTGATGATTCTTGTTGTGATGATTCTTGTTGTGAGGATTCTTGTTGTGATGATTGTTGTTGTGATGATTCTTGTTGTGATGATTCTTGTTCTGATGATTCTTCTTGTGATGATTGTTGTTGTGATGATTCTTGTTGTGATGATTCTTGTTGTGATGATTCTTTTTCTGATGATTCTTGTTGTGATGATTCTTGTTGTGATGATTCTTGTTGTGATGATTCTTGTTGTGATGATTCGTGTTGTGATGATTCTTTTTCTGATGATTCTTGTTGTGATGATTCTTGTTGTGATGATTCTTGTTGTGATGATTCTTGTTGTGGTGATTCTTGTTGTGATGATTCTTATTGTGATGATTCTTGTGATGGTTCTTGTTCTGATGATTCTTGTTGTGATGATTCTTGTTGTGATGATTCTTGTTCTGATGATTCTTGTGATGATTCTTGTTGTGATGATTCTTGTTCTGATGATTCTTGTTGTGATGATTCTTGTTGTGATGATTCTTGTTGTGATGATTCTTGTTTTGATGATTCTTGTTGTGATGATTCTTGTGATGATTCTTGTTCTGATTATTCTTGTGATGATTCTTGTTCTGATGATTCTTTATGTGATGATTCTTGTTGTGATGATTCTTGTTCTGATGATTCTTGTTGTGATGATTCGTGTGATGATTCTTGTTGTGATGATTCTTGTTGTGATGATTTTTGTTCTGATGATTCTTGTGATGATTCTTGTTGTGATGATTCCTGTTGCGATGATTCTTGTTGTGATGATACTTGTTGTGGTGATTCTTGTTCTGATGATTCTTGTGATGATTCTTGTTGTGATGATTCTTGTTGTGATGATTCTTGTTGTGATGATTCTTGTTCTGATGATTCTTGTTTTGATGATTCTTGTTGTGATGCTTCTTGTTCTGATGATTCTTGTTGCGATGATTCTTGTTGTGCTGATTCTTGAGGTGATGATTCTTGCTCTGATGTTTCTTGTGATGATTCTTGATGTGATGATTCTTGTTGTGATGATTCTTGTTGTGATGATTCTTGTTGTGATGATTCATGTTGCGATGATTCTTGTTGCGATGATTCTTGTTGCGATGATTCTTGTTGCGATGATTCTTGTTGCGATGATTCTTGTTGCGATGATTCTTGTTGCGATGATTCTTGTTGCGATGATTCTTGTTGTGATGATTCTTGTTGTGATGATTCTTGTTGTGATGATTCTTGTTGTGATGATTCTTGTTGTGATGATTCTTGTTGTGATGATTCTTGTTGCGATGATTCTTGTTGTGATGATTCTTGTTGTGATGATTGTTGTTGTGATGATTCTTGTTGTGATGATTCTTGTTGCGATGATTCTTGTTGCGATGATTGTTGTTGTGATGATTCTTGTTGTGATGACTCTTGTTGCGATGATTCTTGTTGTGATGATTCTTGTTGTGAGGATTCTTGTTGTGATGATTGTTGCTGTGAAGATTCTTGTTGTGATGATTCTTGTTCTGATAATTCTTGTTGTGATGATTGTTGTTGTGATGATTCTTTTTGTGATGATTCTTGTGATGATTCTTATTGTGATGATTCTTGTTGTGATGATTCTTGTTGTGATGATTCTTTTTCTGATGATTCTTGTTGTGATGATTCTTGTTGTGATGATTCTTGTTGTGATGATTCTTGTTGTGATGATTCTTGTGATGATTCTTGTTATGATGATTCTTGTTGTGATAAATTCTTGTGATGATTCTAGTTCTGATGATTCTTGTGATGATTCTTTTTGTGAGGATTCTTGTTCTCATGATTCTTGTGATGATTCTTGTTGTGATGATTCTTGTTGTGATGATTCTTGTTGTGATGATTCTTGTTCTGTTGATTCTTGTTGTGATGAATCTTGTTGTGATGATTCTTGTTGAGATGATTCTTGTTGTGATGATTCTTGTGATGATTCTTGTGATGATTCTTGTTGTGATGATTCTTGTGATGATTCTTGTTCTGATGATTCTTTTTGTGATGATTCTTGTTGTGAGGATTCTTGTTCTCATGATTCTTGTGATGATTCTTGTTGTGATGATTCTTGTTGTGATGATTCTTGTTCTGTTGATTCTTGTTGTGATGATTCTTGTTGTGATGATTCTTGTTGAGATGATTCTTGTTCTCATGATTCTTGTTGTGATGATTCTTGTTGTGATGATTCTTGTTGTGATGATTCTTGTGATGATTCTTGTTGTGATGATTCTTGTTGTGTTGATTCTTGTTGTGATGATTCTTGTTGTGATGATTCTTGTTGTGTCGATTATTGTGATGATTCTTGTTGTGATGATTCTTGTTGTGATGATTCTTGTTGTGATGATTCTTATTGTGATGATTCTTGTGATGGTTCTTGTTCTGATGATTCTTGTGATGATTCTTGTTGTGATGATTCTTGTTCTGATGATTCTTGTTGTGATGATTCTTGTTGTGATGATTCTTGTTCTGATGATTCTTGTTGTGATGATTCTTGTTGTGATGATTCTTGTTGTGATGATTCTCGTTGTGATGATTCTTGTTGTGATGATTCTTGTGATGATTCTTGTTCTGATGATTCTTGTGATGATTCTTGTTCTGATGATTCTTGTTGTGATGATTCTTGTTGAGATGATTCTTGTTGTGATGATTCTTGTGATGATTCTTGTGATGATTCTTGTTTTGATGATTCTTGTGATGATTCTTGTTCTGATGATTCTTTTTGTGATGATTCTTGTTGTGAGGATTCTTGTTCTCATGATTCTTGTGATGATTCTTGTTGTGATGATTCTTGTTGTGATGATTCTTGTTCTGTTGATTCTTGTTGTGATGATTCTTGTTGTGATGATTCTTGTTGTGATGATTCTTATTGTGATGATTCTTGTGATGGTTCTTGTTGTGATGATTCTTTTTGTGATGATTCTTGTGATGATTCTTGTTGTGATGATTCTTGTTGTGATGATTCTTGTTGTGATGATTCTTTTTCTGATGATTCTTGTTGTGATGATTCTTGTTGTGATGATTCTTGTTGTGATGATTCTTGTTGTGATGATTCTTGTGATGATTCTTGTTATGATGATTCTTGTTGTGATGATTCTTGTGATGATTCTAGTTCTGATGATTCTTGTTGTGATGATTCTTTTTGTGAGGATTCTTGTTCTCATGATTCTTGTGATGATTCTTGTTGTGATGATTCTTGTTGTGATGATTCTTGTTGTGATGATTCTTGTTCTGTTGATTCTTGTTGTGATGATTCTTGTTGTGATGATTCTTGTTGAGATGATTCTTGTTGTGATGATTCTTGTGATGATTCTTGTGATGATTCCTGTTGTGATGATTCTTGTGATGATTCTTGTTCTGATGATTCTTTTTGTGATGATTCTTGTTGTGAGGATTCTTGTTCTCATGATTCTTGTGATGATTCTTGTTGTGATGATTCTTGTTGTGATGATTCTTGTTCTGTTGATTCTTGTTGTGATGATTCTTGTTGTGATGATTCTTGTTGAGATGATTCTTGTTCTCATGATTCTTGTTGTGATGATTCTTGTTGTGATGATTCTTGTTGTGATGATTCTTGTGATGATTCTTGTTGTGATGATTCTTGTTGTGTTGATTCTTGTTGTGATGATTCTTGTTGTGATGATTCTTGTTGTGTCGATTATTGCGATGATTCTTGTTGTGATGATTCTTGTTGTGATGATTCTTGTTGTGATGATTCTTATTGTGATGATTCTTGTGATGGTTCTTGTTCTGATGATTCTTGTTGTGATGATTCTTGTTGTGATGATTCTTGTTCTGATGATTCTTGTTGTGATGATTCTTGTTGTGATGATTCTTGTTCTGATGATTCTTGTTGTGATGATTCTTGTTGTGATGATTCTTGTTGTGATGATTCTCGTTGTGATGATTCTTGTTGTGATGATTCTTGTGATGATTCTTGTTCTGATGATTCTTGTGATGATTCTTGTTCTGATGATTCTTGTTGTGATGATTTTGTTGTGATGATTCTTGTTCTGATGATTCTTGTTGTGATGATTCTTGTGATGATTCTTGTTGTGATGATTCTTGTTGTGATGATTTTTGTTCTGATGATTCTTGTGATGATTCTTGTTGTGATGATTCCTGTTGCGATGGTTCTTGTTGTGATGATATTGTTGTGGTGATTCTTGTTCTGATGATTCTTGCGATGATTCTTGTTGTGATGATTCTTGTTGTGATGATTCTTGTTGTGATGATTCTTGTTCTGATGATTCTTGTTTTGATGATTCTTGTTGTGATGCTTCTTGTTCTGATGATTCTTGTTGCGATGATTCTTGTTGTGCTGATTCTTGAGGTGATGATTCTTGCTCTGATGTTTCTTGTGATGATTCTTGTTGTGATGATTCTTGTTGCGATGATTCTTGTTGCGATGATTCTTGTTGCGAAGATTCTTGTTGCGATGATTCTTGTTGCGATGATTCTTGTTGCGATGATTCTTGTTGCGATGATTCTTGTTGCGATGATTCTTGTTGCGATGATTCTTGTTGCGATGATTCTTGTTGCGATGATTCTTGTTGCAATGATTCTTGTTGTGATGATTCTTGTTGTGATGATTCTTGTTGTGATGATTCTTGTTGTGATGATTCTTGTTGTGATGATTCTTGTGATGATTCTTATTGTGATGATTCTTGTTGTGATGATACTTGTTGCGATGATTCTTGTTGTGATGATTCTTGTTGTGATGATTGTTGTTGTGATGATTCTTGTTGTGATGATTCTTGTTGCGATGATTCTTATTGCGATGATTCTTGTTGTGATGATTCTTGTTGTGATGATTCTTGTTTTGATGATTCTTGTTGTGATGATTCTTGTTGTGAGGATTCTTGTTGTGATGATTGTTGTTGTGATGATTCTTGTTGTGATGATTCTTGTTCTAATGATTCTTCTTGTGATGATTGTTGTTGTGATGATTCTTGTTGTGATGATTCTTGTTGTGATGATTCTTTTTCTGATGATTCTTGTTGTGATGATTCTTGTTGTGATGATTCTTGTTGTGATGATTCTTGTTGTGATGATTCTTGTGATGATTCTTGTTGTGATGATTCTTGTTGTGATGATTCTTGTTGTGATGATTCTTGTTGTGATGATTCTTTTTCTGATGATTCTTGTTGTGATGATTCTTGTTGTGATGATTCTTGTTGTGATGATTCTTGTTGTGGTGATTCTTTTTGTGATCATTCTTATTGTGATGATTCTTGTGATGGTTCTTGTTCTGATGATTCTTGTTGTGATGATTCTTGTTGTGATGATTCTTGTTCTGATGATTCTTGTTGTGATGATTCTTGTTGTGATGATTCTTGTTGTGATGATTCTTGTTTTGATGATTCTTGTTGTGATGATTCTTGTGATGATTCTTGTTCTGATGATTCTTGTGATGATTCTTGTTCTGATGATTCTTTATGTGATGATTCTTGTTGTGATGATTCTTGTTCTGATGATTCTTGTTGTGATGATTCTTGTGATGATTCTTGTTGTGATGATTTTTGTTCTGATGATTCTTGTGATGATTCTTGTTGTGATGATTCCTGTTGCGATGATTCTTGTTGTGATGATACTTGTTGTGGTGATTCTTGTTCTGATGATTCTTGTGATGATTCTTGTTGCGATGATTCTTGTTGTGATGATTCTTGTTGTGATGATTCTTGTTCTGATGATTCTTGTTTTGATGATTCTTGTTGTGATGCTTCTTGTTCTGATGATTCTTGTTGCGATGATTCTTGTTGTGCTGATTCTTGAGGTGATGATTCTTGCTCTGATGTTTCTTGTGATGATTCTTGATGTGATGATTCTTGTTGTGATGATTCTTGTTGTGATGATTCTTGTGATGATTCTTGTTGTGATGATTCATGTTGCGATAATTCTTGTTGCGATGATACTTGTTGCGATGATTCTTGTTGCGATGATTCTTGTTGCGATGATTCTTGTTGCGATGATTCTTGTTGCGATGATTCTTGTTGCGATGATTCTTGTTGTGATGATTCTTGTTGTGATGATTCTTGTTGTGATGATTCTTGTTGTGATGATTCTTGTTGTGATGATTCTTGTTGTGATGATTCTTGTTGCGATGATTCTTGTTGTGATGATTCTTGTTCTGATGATTCTTGTTGTGATGATTCTTGTGATGATTCTTGTTGTGATGATTCTTGTTGTGATGATTTTTGTTCTGATGATTCTTGTGATGATTCTTGTTGTGATGATTCCTGTTGCGATGGTTCTTGTTGTGATGATATTGTTGTGGTGATTCTTGTTCTGATGATTCTTGCGATGATTCTTGTTGTGATGATTCTTGTTGTGATGATTCTTGTTGTGATGATTCTTGTTCTGATGATTCTTGTTTTGATGATTCTTGTTGTGATGCTTCTTGTTCTGATGATTCTTGTTGCGATGATTCTTGTTGTGCTGATTCTTGAGATGATGATTCTTGCTCTGATGTTTCTTGTGATGATTCTTGTTGTGATGATTCTTGTTGCGATGATTCTTGTTGCGATGATTCTTGTTGCGAAGATTCTTGTTGCGATGATTCTTGTTGCGATGATTCTTGTTGCGATGATTCTTGTTGCGATGATTCTTGTTGCGATGATTCTTGTTGCGATGATTCTTGTTGCGATGATTCTTGTTGCGATGATTCTTGTTGCAATGATTCTTGTTGTGATGATTCTTGTTGTGATGATTCTTGTTGTGATGATTCTTGTTGTGATGATTCTTGTTGTGATGATTCTTGTGATGATTCTTATTGTGATGATTCTTGTTGTGATGATACTTGTTGCGATGATTCTTGTTGTGATGATTCTTGTTGTGATGATTGTTGTTGTGATGATTCTTGTGATGATTCTTGTTGCGATGATTCTTGTTGCGATGATTCTTGTTGTGATGATTCTTGTTGTGATGATTCTTGTTTTGATGATTCTTGTTGTGATGATTCTTGTTGTGAGGATTCTTGTTGTGATGATTCTTGTTGTGATGATTCTTGTTGTGATGATTCTTGTTCTAATGATTCTTCTTGTGATGATTGTTGTTGTGATGATTCTTGTGATGATTCTTGTTGTGATGATTCTTGTTGTGATGATTCTTTTTCTGATGATTCTTGTTGTGATGATTCTTGTTGTGATGATTCTTGTTGTGATGATTCTTGTTGTGATGATTCTTGTGATGATTCTTGTTGTGATGATTCTTGTTGTGATGATTCTTGTTGTGATGATTCTTGTTGTGATGATTCTTTTTCTGATGATTCTTGTTGTGATGATTCTTGTTGTGATGATTCTTGTTGTGATGATTCTTGTTGTGGTGATTCTTGTTGTGATGATTCTTATTGTGATGATTCTTGTGATGGTTCTTGTTCTGATGATTCTTGTTGTGATGATTCTTGTTGTGATGATTCTTGTTCTGATGATTCTTGTGATGATTCTTGTTGTGATGATTCTTGTTCTGATGATTCTTGTTGTGATGATTCTTGTTGTGATGATTCTTGTTGTGATGATTCTTGTTTTGATGATTCTTGTTGTGATGATTCTTGTGATGATTCTTGTTCTGATGATTCTTGTGATGATTCTTGTTCTGATGATTCTTTATGTGATGATTCTTGTTGTGATGATTCTTGTTCTGATGATTCTTGTTGTGATGATTCTTGTGATGATTCTTGTTGTGATGATTTTTGTTCTGATGATGCTTGTGATGATTCTTGTTGTGATGATTCCTGTTGCGATGATTCTTGTTGGGATGATACTTGTGGTGATTCTTGTTCTGATGATTCTTGTGATGATTCTTGTTGTGATGATTCTTGTTGTGATGATTCTTGTTGTGATGATTCTTGTTGCGATGATTCTTGTTGTGATGATTCTTGTTGTGATGATTGTTGTTGTGATGATTCTTGTTGTGATGATTCTTGTTGCGATGATTCTTGTTGCGATGATTGTTGTTGTGATGATTCTTGTTGTGATGACTCTTGTTGCGATGATTCTTGTTGTGATGATTCTTGTTGTGAGGATTCTTGTTGTGATGATTGTTGCTGTGAAGATTCTTGTTGTGATGATTCTTGTTCTGATAATTCTTGTTGTGATGATTGTTGTTGTGATGATTCTTTTTGTGATGATTCTTGTGATGATTCTTGTTGTGATGATTCTTGTTGTGATGATTCTTGTTGTGATGATTCTTTTTCTGATGATTCTTGTTGTGATGATTCTTGTTGTGATGATTCTTGTTGTGATGATTCTTGTTGTGATGATTCTTGTGATGATTCTTGTTATGATGATTCTTGTTGTGATGATTCTTGTGATGATTCTAGTTCTGATGATTCTTGTTGTGATGATTCTTTTTGTGAGGATTCTTGTTCTCATGATTCTTGTGATGATTCTTGTTGTGATGATTCTTGTTGTGATGATTCTTGTTGTGATGATTCTTGTTCTGTTGATTCTTGTTGTGATGATTCTTGTTGTGATGATTCTTGTTGAGATGATTCTTGTTGTGATGATTCTTGTGATGATTCTTGTGATGATTCTTGTTGTGATGATTCTTGTGATGATTCTTGTTCTGATGATTCTTTTTGTGATGATTCTTGTTGTGAGGATTCTTGTTCTCATGATTCTTGTGATGATTCTTGTTGTGATGATTCTTGTTCTGTTGATTCTTGTTGTGATGATTCTTTTTGTGATGATTCTTGTTGAGATGATTCTTGTTCTCATGATTCTTGTTGTGATGATTCTTGTTGTGATGATTCTTGTTGTGATGATTCTTGTGATGATTCTTGTTGTGATGATTCTTGTTGTGTTGATTCTTGTTGTGATGATTCTTGTTGTGATGATTCTTGTTGTGTCGATTATTGTGATGATTCTTGTTGTGATGATTCTTGTTGTGATGATTCTTGTTGTGATGATTCTTATTGTGATGATTCTTGTGATGGTTCTTGTTCTGATGATTCTTGTTGTGATGATTCTTGTGATGATTCTTGTTCTGATGATTCTTGTTGTGATGATTCTTGTTGTGATGATTCTTGTTCTGATGATTCTTGTTGTGATGATTCTTGTTGTGATGATTCTTGTTGTGATGATTCTCGTTGTGATGATTCTTGTTGTGATGATTCTTGTGATGATTCTTGTTCTGATGATTCTTGTGATGATTCTTGTTCTGATGATTCTTGTTGTGATGATTTTGTTGTGATGATTCTTGTTCTGATGATTCTTGTTGTGATGATTCTTGTGATGATTCTTGTTGTGATGATTCTTGTTGTGATGATTTTTGTTCTGTTGATTCTTGTTGTGATGATTCTTGTTGTGATGATTCTTGTTGAGATGATTCTTGTTGTGATGATTCTTGTGATGATTCTTGTGATGATTCTTGTTGTGATGATTCTTGTGATGATTCTTGTTCTGATGATTCTTTTTGTGATGATTCTTGTTGTGAGGATTCTTGTTCTCATGATTCTTGTGATGATTCTTGTTGTGATGATTCTTGTTGTGATGATTCTTGTTCTGTTGATTCTTGTTGTGATGATTCTTGTTGTGATGATTCTTGTTGTGATGATTCTTATTGTGATGATTCTTGTGATGGTTCTTGTTGTGATGATTCTTTTTGTGATGATTCTTGTGATGATTCTTGTTGTGATGATTCTTGTTGTGATGATTCTTGTTGTGATGATTCTTTTTCTGATGATTCTTGTTGTGATGATTCTTGTTGTGATGATTCTTGTTGTGATGATTCTTGTTGTGATGATTCTTGTGATGATTCTTGTTATGATGATTCTTGTTGTGATGATTCTTGTGATGATTCTAGTTCTGATGATTCTTGTTGTGATGATTCTTTTTGTGAGGATTCTTGTTCTCATGATTCTTGTGATGATTCTTGTTGTGATGATTCTTGTTGTGATGATTCTTGTTGTGATGATTCTTGTTCTGTTGATTCTTGTTGTGATGATTCTTGTTGTGATGATTCTTGTTGAGATGATTCTTGTTGTGATGATTCTTGTGATGATTCTTGTGATGATTCTTGTTGTGATGATTCTTGTGATGATTCTTGTTCTGATGATTCTTTTTGTGATGATTCTTGTTGTGAGGATTCTTGTTCTCATGATTCTTGTGATGATTCTTGTTGTGATGATTCTTGTTGTGATGATTCTTGTTCTGTTGATTCTTGTTGTGATGATTCTTGTTGTGATGATTCTTGTTGAGATGATTCTTGTTCTCATGATTCTTGTTGTGATGATTCTTGTTGTGATGATTCTTGTTGTGATGATTCTTGTGATGATTCTTGTTGTGATGATTCTTGTTGTGTTGATTCTTGTTGTGATGATTCTTGTTGTGATGATTCTTGTTGTGTCGATTATTGTGATGATTCTTGTTGTGTTGATTCTTTTTGTGATGATTCTTGTTGTGATGATTCTTATTGTGATGATTCTTGTGATGGTTCTTGTTCTGATGATTCTTGTTGTGATGATTCTTGTTGTGATGATTCTTGTTCTGATGATTCTTGTTGTGATGATTCTTGTTGTGATGATTCTTGTTCTGATGATTCTTGTTGTGATGATTCTTGTTGTGATGATTCTTGTTGTGATGATTCTCGTTGTGATGATTCTTGTTGTGATGATTCTTGTGATGATTCTTGTTCTGATGATTCTTGTGATGATTCTTGTTCTGATGATTCTTGTTGTGATGATTTTGTTGTGATGATTCTTGTTCTGATGATTCTTGTTGTGATGCTTCTTGTGATGATTCTTGTTGTGATGATTCTTGTTGTGATGATTTTTGTTCTGATGATTCTTGTGATGATTCTTGTTGTGATGATTCCTGTTGCGATGGTTCTTGTTGTGATGATATTGTTGTGGTGATTCTTGTTCTGATGATTCTTGTGATGATTCTTGTTGTGATGATTCTTGTTGTGATGATTCTTGTTGTGATGATTCTTGTTCTGATGATTCTTGTTTTGATGATTCTTGTTGTGATGCTTCTTGTTCTGATGATTCTTGTTGCGATGATTCTTGTTGTGCTGATTCTTCAGGTGATGATTCTTGCTCTGATGTTTCTTGTGATGATTCTTGTTGTGATGATTCTTGTTGCGATGATTCTTGTTGCGATGATTCTTGTTGCGAAGATTCTTGTTGCGATGATTCTTGTTGCGATGATTCTTGTTGCGATGATTCTTGTTGCGATGATTCTTGTTGCGATGATTCTTGTTGCGATGATTCTTGTTGCGGTGATTCTTGTTGTGATGATTCTTGTTGTGATGATTCTTGTTGTGATGATTCTTGTTGTGATGATTCTTGTTGTGATGATTCTTGTTGCGATGATTCTTGTGATGATTCTTGTTGTGATGATTGTTGTTGTGATGATTCTTGTTGTGATTATTCTTGTTGCGATGATTCTTGTTGCGATGATTGTTGTTGTGATGATTCTTGTGATGATTCTTGTTGCGATGATTCTTGTTGTGATGATTCTTGTTGTGATGATTCTAGTTCTGATGATTCTTGTTCTGATGATTCTTGTTCTGATGATTCTTGTGATGATTCTTGTTGTGATGATTCTTGTTGTGATGATTCTTGTTGTGATGATTCTTGTTGTGATGATTCTTGTTGGGATGATTCTTGTGATGATTCTTGTTGTGAAGATTCTTGTGATGATTCTTGCGATGATTCTTGTTGTGATGATTCTTGTTGAGATGATTCTTGTTGTGATGATTCTTGTTGCGATGATTCTTGTGCTGATTCTTGTTGTGATGATTCTTGTTCTGATGATTCTTGTTGTGATGATTCTTGTTGTGATGATTCTTGTTCTGGTGATTCTTGTTGTGATGATTCTTGTTGTGATGATTCTTGTTGTGATGATTCTTTTGTGATGATTCTTGCGATGATTCTTGTTCTGATGATTCTTGTGATGATTCTTGTTCTGATGATTCTTGTTGTGATGATTCTTGTTGTGATGATTCTTGTTCTGATGATTCTTGTGATGATTCTTGTGATGATTCTTGTTGTGATGATTCTTGTTGTGATGATTTTTGTTCTGATGACTCTTGTGATGATTCTTGTTGTGATGATTCCTGTTGCGATGATTCTTGTTGTGATGATATTGTTGTGGTGATTCTTGTTCTGATGATTCTTGCGATGATTCTTGTTGTGATGATTCTTGTTGTGATGATTCTTGTTGTGATGATTCTTGTTCTGATGATTCTTGTTTTGATGATTCTTGTTGTGATGCTTCTTGTTCTGATGATTCTTGTTGCGATGATTCTTGTTGTGCTGATTCTTGAGGTGATGATTCTTGCTCTGATGTTTCTTGTGATGATTCTTGTTGTGATGATTCTTGTTGTGATGATTGTTGTTGTGATGATTCTTGTTGCGATGATTCTTGTTGCGATGATTCTTGTTGCGATGATTCTTGTTGCGATGATTCTTGTTGCGATGATTCTTGTTGCGATGATTCTTGTTGCGATGATTCTAGTTGCGATGATTCTTGTTGTGATGATTCTTGTTGTGATGATTCTTGTTGTGATGATTCTTATTGTGATGATTCTTGTTGTGATGATTCTTGTTGTGATGATTCTTGTTGTGATGATTCTTGTTGCGATGATTCTTGTTGTGATGATTCTTGTTGAGATGATTGTTGTTGTGATGATTCTTGTTGTGATGATTCTTGTTGCGATGATTCTTGTTGCGATGATTGTTGTTGTGATGATTCTTGTTGTGATGATTCTTGTTGTGATGATTCTTGTTGCGATGATTCTTGTTGTGTTGATTCTTGTTGTGAAGATTCTTGTTGTGATGATTCTTGTTGTGATGATTCTTGTGATGATTCTTGTTGCGATGATTCTTGTTGTGATGATTCTTGTTGTGATGATTCTTGTTGTGATGATTCTTGTTGTGATGATTCTTGTTCTGATGATTCTTGTGATGATTCTTGTTGTGATGATTCTTGTTCTGAAGATTCTTGTTCTGATGATTTTTGTTGTGATGATTCTTGTTGTGATGATTCTTGTTGTGATGATTCTTGTGATGATTCTTGTTGCGATGATTCTTGTTGTGATGATTCTTGTTCTGATGATTCTTGTGATGATTCTTGTGATGATTCTTGTTGTGATGATTCTTGTTCTGATGATTCTTGTTGTGATGATTCTTGTTGTGAGGATTCTTGTTGTCATGATTCTTGTGATGATTCTTGTTGTGATGATTCTTGTTGTGATGATTCTTGTTGTGATGATTCTTGTTCTGTTGATTCTTGTTATGATGATTCATGTTGTGATGATTCTTGTTCTCATGATTGTTGTTGTGATGATTCTTGTTGTGATGATTCTTGTGATGATTCTTGTTGTGATGATTCTTGTTATGATTCTTGTTGTGATGATTCTTGTTGTGATGATTCTTGTTGTGATGATTCTTGTTGTGATGATTCTTGTTGTGATGATTCTTGTTCTGATGATTCTTGTTCTGATGATTCTTGTGATGATTTTTGTTGTGATGATTCTTGTTGTGATGATTCTTGTTGTGATGATTCTTGTTGTGATGATTCTTGTGATGATTCTTGTTGCGATGATACTTGTTGTGATGATTCTTGTTGTGATGATTCTTGTTGTGATGATTCTTGTTGTGATGATTCTTGTTCTGATGATTCTTGTGATGATTCTTGTTGTGATGATTCTTGTTCTGAAGATTCTTGTTCTGATGATTTTTGTTGTGATGATTCTTGTTGTGATGATTCTTGTTCTGATGATTCTTGTGATGATTCTTATTGCGATGATTCTTGTTGTGATGATTCTTGTTGTGATGATTCTTGTTGTGATGATTCTTGTTGTGATGATTCTTGTTCTGGTGATTCTTGTG
Organism: Somniosus microcephalus; assembly: GCF_052327205.1. Lineage (NCBI taxonomy): Eukaryota > Metazoa > Chordata > Chondrichthyes > Squaliformes > Somniosidae > Somniosus > Somniosus microcephalus. The sequence goes on along the minus strand of NC_140987.1, from coordinate 331,231,188 downwards.
ATGATTCTTGTTGTGATGATTCTTGTTCTGAAGATTCTTGTTCTGATGATTTTTGTTGTGATGATTCTTGTTGTGATGATTCTTGTTGTGATGATTCTTGTTCTGATGATTCTTGTGATGATTCTTGTTGCGATGATTCTTGTTGTGATGATTCTTGTTGTGATGATTCTTGTTGTGATGATTCTTGTTGTGATGATTGTTGTTCTGATGATTCTTGTTGTGATGATTCTTGCTGTGATGATTCTTGTTGTGATGATTCTTGTTGTGATGATTCTTGTTGTGATGATTCTTGTTGTGATGATTCTTGTTCTGATGATTCTTGTTGTGATGATTCTTGTTGTGCTGATTCTTGTGGTGATGATTCTTGCTCTGATGTTTCTTGTGATGATTCTTGCTGTGATGATTCTTGTTGTGATGATTCTTGTTGTGATGATTCTTGTTGTGATGATTCTTGTGGTGATGATTCTTGTTGTGATGATTCTTGTTCTGATGATTCTTGTTGTGATGATTCTTGTTGCGATGATTCTTGTTGCGATGATTCTTGTTGCGATGATTCTTGTTGCGATGATTCTTGTTGCAATGATTCTTGTTGTGATGATTCTTGTTGTGATGATTCTTGTTGTGATGATTCTTGTTGTGATGATTCTTGTTGTGATGATTCTTGTGATGATTCTTATTGTGATGATTCTTGTTGTGATGATACTTGTTGCGATGATTCTTGTTGTGATGATTCTTGTTGTGATGATTGTTGTTGTGATGATTCTTGTTGTGATGATTCTTGTTCTGATGATTCTTGTGATGATTCTTGTTGTGATGATTCTTGTTCTGAAGATTCTTGTTCTGAAGATTCTTGTTCTGATGATTTTTGTTGTGATGATTCTTGTTGTGATGATTCTTGTTGTGATGATTCTTGTTCTGATGATTCTTGTGATGATTCTTGTTGCGATGATTCTTGTGATGATTCTTGTTGTGATGATTCTTGTTGTGATGATTCTTGTTGTGATGATTGTTGTTCTGATGATTCTTGTTGTGATGATTCTTGCTGTGATGATTCTTGTTGTGATGATTCTTGTTGTGATGATTCTTGTTGTGATGATTCTTGTTGTGATGATTCTTGTTCTGATGATTCTTGTTGTGATGATTCTTGTTGTGCTGATTCTTGTGTTGATGATTCTTGCTCTGATGTTTCTTGTGATGATTCTTGCTGTGATGATTCTTGTTGTGATGATTCTTGTTGTGATGATTCTTGTTGTGATGATTCTTGTGGTGATGATTCTTGTGATGATTCTTGTTCTGATGATTCTTGTTGTGATGATTCTTGTTGCGATGATTCTTGTTGCGATGATTCTTTTTGCGATGATTCTTGTTGCGATGATTCTTGTTGCAATGATTCTTGTTGTGATGATTCTTGTTGTGATGATTCTTGTTGTGATGATTCTTGTTGTGATGATTCTTGTTGTGATGATTCTTGTGATGATTCTTATTGTGATGATTCTTGTTGTGATGATACTTGTTGCGATGATTCTTGTTGTGATGATTCTTGTTGTGATGATTTTTGTTGTGATGATTCTTGTTGTGATGATTCTTGTTGCGATGATTCTTGTTGCGATGATTCTTGTTGTGATGATTCTTGTTGTGATGATTCTTGTTTTGATGATTCTTGTTGTGTTGATTCTTGTTGTGAAGATTCTTGTTGTGATGATTCTTGTTGTGATGATTCTTGTGATGATTCTTGTTGCGATGATTCTTGTTGTGATGATTCTTGTTGTGATGATTCTTGTTGTGATGATTCTTGTTGTGATGATTCTTGTTCTGATGATTCTTGTGATGATTCTTGTTGTGATGATTCTTGTTCTGAAGATTCTTGTTCTGATGATTTTTGTTGTGATGATTCTTGTTGTGATGATTCTTGTTGTGATGATTCTTGTGATGATTCTTGTTGCGATGATTCTTGTTGTGATGATTCTTGTTCTGATGATTCTTGTGATGATTCTTGTGATGATTCTTGTTGTGATGATTCTTGTTCTGATGATTCTTGTTGTGATGATTCTTGTTGTGAGGATTCTTGTTGTCATGATTCTTGTGATGATTCTTGTTGTGATGATTCTTGTTGTGATGATTCTTGTTGTGATGATTCTTGTTCTGTTGATTCTTGTTATGATGATTCATGTTGTGATGATTCTTGTTCTCATGATTGTTGTTGTGATGATTCTTGTTGTGATGATTCTTGTGATGATTCTTGTTGTGATGATTCTTGTTATGATTCTTGTTGTGATGATTCTTGTTGTGATGATTCTTGTTGTGATGATTCTTGTTGTGATGATTCTTGTTGTGATGATTCTTGTTCTGATGATTCTTGTTCTGATGATTCTTGTGATGATTTTTGTTGTGATGATTCTTGTTGTGATGATTCTTGTTGTGATGATTGTTGTTGTGATGATTCTTGTTGTGATGATTCTTGTTCTGATGATTCTTGTGATGATTCTTGTTGTGATGATTCTTGTTCTGAAGATTCTTGTTCTGAAGATTCTTGTTCTGATGATTTTTGTTGTGATGATTCTTGTTGTGATGATTCTTGTTGTGATGATTCTTGTTCTGATGATTCTTGTGATGATTCTTGTTGCGATGATTCTTGTGATGATTCTTGTTGTGATGATTCTTGTTGTGATGATTCTTGTTGTGATGATTGTTGTTCTGATGATTCTTGTTGTGATGATTCTTGCTGTGATGATTCTTGTTGTGATGATTCTTGTTGTGATGATTCTTGTTGTGATGATTCTTGTTGTGATGATTCTTGTTCTGATGATTCTTGTTGTGATGATTCTTGTTGTGCTGATTCTTGTGTTGATGATTCTTGCTCTGATGTTTCTTGTGATGATTCTTGCTGTGATGATTCTTGTTGTGATGATTCTTGTTGTGATGATTCTTGTTGTGATGATTCTTGTGGTGATGATTCTTGTGATGATTCTTGTTCTGATGATTCTTGTTGTGATGATTCTTGTTGCGATGATTCTTGTTGCGATGATTCTTTTTGCGATGATTCTTGTTGCGATGATTCTTGTTGCAATGATTCTTGTTGTGATGATTCTTGTTGTGATGATTCTTGTTGTGATGATTCTTGTTGTGATGATTCTTGTTGTGATGATTCTTGTGATGATTCTTATTGTGATGATTCTTGTTGTGATGATACTTGTTGCGATGATTCTTGTTGTGATGATTCTTGTTGTGATGATTTTTGTTGTGATGATTCTTGTTGTGATGATTCTTGTTGCGATGATTCTTGTTGCGATGATTCTTGTTGTGATGATTCTTGTTGTGATGATTCTTGTTTTGATGATTCTTGTTGTGTTGATTCTTGTTGTGAAGATTCTTGTTGTGATGATTCTTGTTGTGATGATTCTTGTGATGATTCTTGTTGCGATGATTCTTGTTGTGATGATTCTTGTTGTGATGATTCTTGTTGTGATGATTCTTGTTGTGATGATTCTTGTTCTGATGATTCTTGTGATGATTCTTGTTGTGATGATTCTTGTTCTGAAGATTCTTGTTCTGATGATTTTTGTTGTGATGATTCTTGTTGTGATGATTCTTGTTGTGATGATTCTTGTGATGATTCTTGTTGCGATGATTCTTGTTGTGATGATTCTTGTTCTGATGATTCTTGTGATGATTCTTGTGATGATTCTTGTTGTGATGATTCTTGTTCTGATGATTCTTGTTGTGATGATTCTTGTTGTGAGGATTCTTGTTGTCATGATTCTTGTGATGATTCTTGTTGTGATGATTCTTGTTGTGATGATTCTTGTTGTGATGATTCTTGTTCTGTTGATTCTTGTTATGATGATTCATGTTGTGATGATTCTTGTTCTCATGATTGTTGTTGTGATGATTCTTGTTGTGATGATTCTTGTGATGATTCTTGTTGTGATGATTCTTGTTATGATTCTTGTTGTGATGATTCTTGTTGTGATGATTCTTGTTGTGATGATTCTTGTTGTGATGATTCTTGTTGTGATGATTCTTGTTCTGATGATTCTTGTTCTGATGATTCTTGTGATGATTTTTGTTGTGATGATTCTTGTTGTGATGATTCTTGTTGTGATGATTCTTGTTGTGATGATTCTTGTGATGATTCTTGTTGCGATGATACTTGTTGTGATGATTCTTGTTGTGATGATTCTTGTTGTGATGATTCTTGTTGTGATGATTCTTGTTCTGATGATTCTTGTGATGATTCTTGTTGTGATGATTCTTGTTCTGAAGATTCTTGTTCTGATGATTTTTGTTGTGATGATTCTTGTTGTGATGATTCTTGTTCTGATGATTCTTGTGATGATTCTTATTGCGATGATTCTTGTTGTGATGATTCTTGTTGTGATGATTCTTGTTGTGATGATTCTTGTTCTGGTGATTCTTGTGATGATTCTTGTTGTGATGATTCTTGTTGTGAAGATTCTTGTTCTGATGATTTTTGTTGTGATGATTCTTGTTGTGATGATTCTTGTTGTGATGATTCTTGTTCTGATGATTCTTGTGATGATTCTTGTTGCGATGATTCTTGTTGTGATGATTCTTGTTGTGATGATTCTTGTTGTGATGATTCTTGTTGTGATGATTGTTGTTCTGATGATTCTTGTTGTGATGATTCTTGCTGTGATGATTCTTGTTGTGATGATTCTTGTTGTGATGATTCTTGTTGTGATGATTCTTGTTGTGATGATTCTTGTTCTGATGATTCTTGTTGTGATGATTCTTGTTGTGCTGATTCTTGTGGTGATGATTCTTGCTCTGATGTTTCTTGTGATGATTCTTGCTGTGATGATTCTTGTTGTGATGATTCTTGTTGTGATGATTCTTGTTGTGATGATTCTTGTGGTGATGATTCTTGTTGTGATGATTCTTGTTCTGATGATTCTTGTTGTGATGATTCTTGTTGCGATGATTCTTGTTGCGATGATTCTTGTTGCGATGATTCTTGTTGCGATGATTCTTGTTGCAATGATTCTTGTTGTGATGATTCTTGTTGTGATGATTCTTGTTGTGATGATTCTTGTTGTGATGATTCTTGTTGTGATGATTCTTGTGATGATTCTTATTGTGATGATTCTTGTTGTGATGATACTTGTTGCGATGATTCTTGTTGTGATGATTCTTGTTGTGATGATTGTTGTTGTGATGATTCTTGTTGTGATGATTCTTGTTCTGATGATTCTTGTGATGATTCTTGTTGTGATGATTCTTGTTCTGAAGATTCTTGTTCTGAAGATTCTTGTTCTGATGATTTTTGTTGTGATGATTCTTGTTGTGATGATTCTTGTTGTGATGATTCTTGTTCTGATGATTCTTGTGATGATTCTTGTTGCGATGATTCTTGTGATGATTCTTGTTGTGATGATTCTTGTTGTGATGATTCTTGTTGTGATGATTGTTGTTCTGATGATTCTTGTTGTGATGATTCTTGCTGTGATGATTCTTGTTGTGATGATTCTTGTTGTGATGATTCTTGTTGTGATGATTCTTGTTGTGATGATTCTTGTTCTGATGATTCTTGTTGTGATGATTCTTGTTGTGCTGATTCTTGTGGTGATGATTCTTGCTCTGATGTTTCTTGTGATGATTCTTGCTGTGATGATTCTTGTTGTGATGATTCTTGTTGTGATGATTCTTGTTGTGATGATTCTTGTGGTGATGATTCTTGTGATGATTCTTGTTCTGATGATTCTTGTTGTGATGATTCTTGTTGCGATGATTCTTGTTGCGATGATTCTTTTTGCGATGATTCTTGTTGCGATGATTCTTGTTGCAATGATTCTTGTTGTGATGATTCTTGTTGTGATGATTCTTGTTGTGATGATTCTTGTTGTGATGATTCTTGTTGTGATGATTCTTGTGATGATTCTTATTGTGATGATTCTTGTTGTGATGATACTTGTTGCGATGATTCTTGTTGTGATGATTCTTGTTGTGATGATTTTTGTTGTGATGATTCTTGTTGTGATGATTCTTGTTGCGATGATTCTTGTTGCGATGATTCTTGTTGTGATGATTCTTGTTGTGATGATTCTTGTTTTGATGATTCTTGTTGTGATGATTCTTGTTGTGAGGATTCTTGTTGTGATGATTGTTGTTGTGATGATTCTTGTTGTGATGATTCTTGTTCTGATGATTCTTCTTGTGATGATTGTTGTTGTGATGATGCTTGTTGTGATGATTCTTGTGATGATTCTTGTTGTGATGATTCTTGTTGTGATGATTCTTTTTCTGATGATTCTTGTTGTGATGATTCTTGTTGTGATGATTCTTGTTGTGATGATTCTTGTGATGATTCTTGTGATGATTCTTGTTGTGATGATTCTTGTTGTGATGATTCTTATTGTGATGATTCTTGTTGTGATGATTCTTTTTCTGATGATTCTTGTTGTGATGATTCTTGTTGTGATGATTCTTGTTGTGATGATTCTTGTGATGATTCTTGTTGTGATGATTCTTATTGTGATGATTCTTGTGATGGTTCTTGTTCTGATGATTCTTGTTGTGATGATTCTTGTTGTGATGATTCTTGTTCTGATGATTCTTGTGATGATTCTTGTTGTGATGATTCTTGTTCTGATGATTCTTGTTGTGATGATTCTTGTTGTGATGATTCTTGTTGTGATGATTCTTGTTTTGATGATTCTTGTTGTGATGATTCTTGTGATGATTCTTGTTCTGATGATTCTTGTGATGATTCTTGTTCTGATGATTCTTTATGTGATGATTCTTGTTGTGATGATTCTTGTTCTGATGATTCTTGTTGTGATGATTCTTGTGATGATTCTTGTTGTGATGATTCTTGTTGTGATGATTTTTGTTCTGATGATTCTTGTGATGATTCTTGTTGTGATGATTCCTGTTGCGATGATTCTTGTTGTGATGATACTTGTTGTGGTGATTCTTGTTCTGATGATTCTTGTGATGATTCTTGTTGTGATGATTCTTGTTGTGATGATTCTTGTTGTGATGATTCTTGTTCTGATGATTCTTGTTTTGATGATTCTTGTTGTGATGCTTCTTGTTCTGATGATTCTTGTTGCGATGATTCTTGTTGTGCTGATTCTTGAGGTGATGATTCTTGCTCTGATGTTTCTTGTGATGATTCTTGATGTGATGATTCTTGTTGTGATGATTCTTGTTGTGATGATTCTTGTTGTGATGATTCTTGTTGTGATGATTCATGTTGCGATGATTCTTGTTGCGATGATTCTTGTTGCGATGATTCTTGTTGCGATGATTCTTGTTGCGATATTCTTGTTGCGATGATTCTTGTTGCGATGATTCTTGTTGTGATGATTCTTGTTGTGATGATTCTTGTTGTGATGATTCTTGTTGTGATGATTCTTGTTGTGATGATTCTTGTTGTGATGATTCTTGTTGCGATGATTCTTGTTGTGATGATTCTTGTTGTGATGATTGTTGTTGTGATGATTCTTGTTGTGATGATTCTTGTTGCGATGATTCTTGTTGCGATGATTGTTGTTGTGATGATTCTTGTTGTGATGACTCTTGTTGCGATGATTCTTGTTGTGATGATTCTTGTTGTGAGGATTCTTGTTGTGATGATTGTTGCTGTGAAGATTCTTGTTGTGATGATTCTTGTTCTGATAATTCTTGTTGTGATGATTGTTGTTGTGATGATTCTTTTTGTGATGATTCTTGTGATGATTCTTGTTGTGATGATTCTTGTTGTGATGATTCTTTTTCTGATGATTCTTGTTGTGATGATTCTTGTTGTGATGATTCTTGTTGTGATGATTCTTGTGATGATTCTTGTGATGATTCTTGTTATGATGATTCTTGTTGTGATGATTCTTGTGATGATTCTAGTTCTGATGATTCTTGTTGTGATGATTCTTTTTGTGAGGATTCTTGTTCTCATGATTCTTGTGATGATTCTTGTTGTGATGATTCTTGTTGTGATGATTCTTGTTGTGATGATTCTTGTTCTGTTGGTTCTTGTTGTGATGATTCTTGTTGTGATGATTCTTGTTGAGATGATTCTTGTTGTGATGATTCTTGTGATGATTCTTGTGCTGATTCTTGTTGTGATGATTCTTGTGATGATTCTTGTTCTGATGATTCTTTTTGTGATGATTCTTGTTGTGAGGATTCTTGTTCTCATGATTCTTGTGATGATTTTTGTTGTGATGATTCTTGTTGTGATGATTCTTGTTCTGTTGATTCTTGTTGTGATGATTCTTGTTGTGATGATTCTTGTTGAGATGATTCTTGTTCTCATGATTCTTGTTGTGATGATTCTTGTTGTGATGATTCTTGTTGTGATGATTCTTGTGATGATTCTTGTTGTGATGATTCTTGTTGTGTTGATTCTTGTTGTGATGATTATTGTGATGATTCTTGTTGTGATGATTCTTGTTGTGATGATTCTTGTTGTGATGATTCTTATTGTGATGATTCTTGTGATGGTTCTTGTTCTGATGATTCTTGTTGTGATGATTCTTGTTGTGATGATTCTTGTTCTGATGATTCTTGTTGTGATGATTCTTGTTGTGATGATTCTTGTTCTGATGATTCTTGTTGTGATGATTCTTGTTGTGATGATTCTTGTTGTGATGATTCTCGTTGTGATGATTCTTGTTGTGATGATTCTTGTGATGATTCTTGTTCTGATGATTCTTGTGATGATTCTTGTTCTGATGATTCTTGTTGTGATGATTTTGTTGTGATGATTCTTGTTCTGATGATTCTTGTTGTGATGATTCTTGTGATGATTCTTGTTGTGATGATTCTTGTTGTGATGATTTTTGTTCTGATGATTCTTGTGATGATTCTTGTTGTGATGATTCCTGTTGCGATGGTTCTTGTTGTGATGATATTGTTGTGGTGATTCTTGTTCTGATGATTCTTGCGATAATTCTTGTTGTGATGATTCTTGTTGTGATGATTCTTGTTGTGATGATTCTTGTCCTGATGATTCTTGTTTTGATGATTCTTGTTGTGATGCTTCTTGTTCTGATGATTCTTGTTGCGATGATTCTTGTTGTGCTGATTCTTGAGGTGATGATTCTTGCTCTGATCTTTCTTGTGATGATTCTTGTTGTGATGATTCTTGTTGCGATGATTCTTGTTGCGATGATTCTTGTTGCGAAGATTCTTGTTGCGATGATTCTTGTTGCGATGATTCTTGTTGCGATGATTCTTGTTGCGAAGATTCTTGTTGCGATGATTCTTGTTGCGATGATTCTTGTTGCGATGATTCTTGTTGTGATGATTCTTGTTGTGATGATTCTTGTTGTGATGATTCTTGTTGTGATGATTCTTGTTGTGATGATTCTTGTTGCGATGATTCTTGTGATGATTCTTGCTGTGATGATTGTTGTTGTGATGATTCTTGTTGTGATGATTCTTGTTGCGATGATTCTTGTTGCGATGATTGTTGTTGTGATGATTCTTGTGATGATTCTTTTTGCGATGATTCTTGTTGTGATGATTCTTGTTGTGAGGATTCTTGTTGTGATGATTGTTGCTGTGAAGATTCTTGTTGTGATGATTCTTGTTGTGATGATTGTTGTTGTGATGATTCTTGTTGTGATGATTCTTGTTGCGATGATTCTTGTTGCGATGATTGTTGTTGTGATGATTCTTGTTGTGATGACTCTTGTTGCGATGATTCTTGTTGTGATGATTCTTGTTGTGAGGATTCTTGTTGTGATGATTGTTGCTGTGAAGATTCTTGTTGTGATGATTCTTGTTCTGATAATTCTTGTTGTGATGATTGTTGTTGTGATGATTCTTTTTGTGATGATTCTTGTTGTGATGATTCTTGTTGTGATGATTCTTGTTGTGATGATTCTTGTTGTGATGATTTTTTTTCTGATGATTCTTGTTGTGATGATTCTTGTTGTGATGATTCTTGTTGTGATGATTCTTGTTGTGATGATTCTTGTGATGATTCTTGTTATGATGATTCTTGTTGTGATGATTCTTGTGATGATTCTAGTTCTGATGATTCTTGTTGTGATGATTCTTTTTGTGAGGATTCTTGTTCTCATGATTCTTCTGATGATTCTTGTTGTGATGATTCTTGTTGTGATGATTCTTGTTGTGATGATTCTTGTTCTGTTGATTCTTGTTGTGATGATTCTTGTTGTGATGATTCTTGTTGAGATGATTCTTGTTGTGATGATTCTTGTTGTGATGATTCTTGTGATGATTCTTGTTGTGATGATTCTTGTGATGATTCTTGTTCTGATGATTCTTTTTGTGATGATTCTTGTTGTGAGGATTCTTGTTCTCATGATTCTTGTGATGATTCTTGTTGTGATGATTCTTGTGATGATTCTTGTTCTGTTGATTCTTGTTGTGATGATTCTTGTTGTGATGATTCTTGTTGAGATGATTCTTGTTCTCATGATTCTTGTTGTGATGATTCTTGTTGTGATGATTCTTGTTGTGATGATTCTTGTGATGATTCTTGTTGTGATGATTCTTGTTGTGTTGATTCTTGTTGTGATGATTCTTGTTGTGATGATTCTTGTTGTGATGATTCTTGTTGTGATGATTCTTGTTGTGATGATTCTTGTTGTGATGTTTCTTGTGATGATTCTTATTGTGATGATTCTTGTGATGGTTCTTGTTCTGATGATTCTTGTTGTGATGATTCTTGTTGTGATGATTCTTGTTCTGATGATTCTTGTTGTGATGATTCTTGTTGTGATGATTCTTGTTGTGATGATTCTTGTTGTGATGATTCTTGTTGTGATGATTCTTGTTGTGATGATTCTTGTTGTGATGATTCTTGTTGTGATGATTCTTGTGATGATTCTTGTTCTGATGATTCTTGTGATGATTCTTGTTCTGATGATTCTTGTTGTGATGATTCTTGTTGTGATGATTCTTGTTCTGATGATTCTTGTTGTGATGATTCTTGTGATGATTCTTTTTGTGATGATTCTTGTTGTGATGATTTTTGTTCTGATGATTCTTGTGTTGATTCTTGTGATGATTCTTGTGATGATTCTTGTTATGATGATTCTTGTTGTGATGATTCTTGTGATGATTCTAGTTCTGATGATTCTTGTTGTGATGATTCTTTTTGTGAGGATTCTTGTTCTCATGATTCTTGTGATGATTCTTGTTGTGATGATTCTTGTTGTGATGATTCTTGTTGTGATGATTCTTGTTCTGTTGATTCTTGTTGTGATGATTCTTGTTGTGATGATTCTTGTTGAGATGATTCTTGTTGTGATGATTCTTGTTGTGATGATTCTTGTGATGATTCTTGTTGTGATGATTCTTGTGATGATTCTTGTTCTGATGATTCTTTTTGTGATGATTCTTGTTGGGAGGATTCTTGTTCTCATGATTCTTGTGATGATTCTTGTTGTGATGATTCTTGTTGTGATGATTCTTGTTCTGTTGATTCTTGTTGTGATGATTCTTGTTGTGATGATTCTTGTTGAGATGATTCTTGTTCTCATGATTCTTGTTGTGATGATTCTTGTTGTGATGATTCTTGTTGTGATGATTCTTGTGATGATTCTTGTTGTGATGCTTCTTGTTGTGATGATTTTTGTTCTGATGATTCTTGTGATGATTCTTGTTGTGATGATTCCTGTTGCGATGATTCTTGTTGTGATGATATTGTTGTGGTGATTTTGTTCTGATGATTCTTGCGATGATTCTTGTTGTAATGTTTCTTGTTGTGATGATTCTTGTTGTGATGATTCTTGTTCTGATGATTCTTGTTTTGATGATTCTTGTGATGCTTCTTGTTCTGATGATTCTTGTTGCGATGATTCTTGTTGTGCTGATTCTTGAGGTGATGATTCTTGCTCTGATGTTTCTTGTGATGATTCTTGTTGTGATGATTCTTGTTGTGATGATTCTTGTTGTGATGATTCTTGTTGCGATGATTCTTGTTGCGATGATTCTTGTTGCGATGATTCTTGTTGCGATGATTCTTGTTGCGATGATTCTTGTTGCGATGATTCTTGTTGCGATGATTCTTGTTGCGATGATTCTTGTTGCGATGATTCTTGTTGCGATGATTCTTGTTGCGATGATTCTTGTTGTGATGATTCTTGTTGTGATGATTCTTGTTGTGATGATTCTTGTTGTGATGATTCTTGTTGTGATGATTCTTGTTGCGATGATTCTTGTTGTGATGATTCTTGTTGTGATGATTGTTGTTGTGATGATTCTTGTTGTGATGATTCTTGTTGCGATGATTCTTGTTGCGATGATTGTTGTTGTGATGATTCTTGTGATGATTCTTGTTGCGATGATTCTTGTTGTGATGATTCTTGTTGTGAGGATTCTTGTTGTGATGATTGTTGCTGTGAAGATTCTTGTTGTGAAGATTCTTGTTCTGATAATTCTTTTTGTGATGATTGTTGTTGTGATGATTCTTTTTGTGATGATTCTTGTTGTGATGATTCTTGTGATGATTCTTGTTGTGATGATTCTTGTTGTGATGATTCTTTTTCTGATGATTCTTGTTGTGATGATTCTTGTTGTGATGATTCTTGTTGTGATGATACTTGTTGTGATGATTCTTGTGATGATTCTTGTTATGATGATTCTTGTTGTGATGATTCTTGTGATGATTCTAGTTCTGATGATTCTTGTTCTGATGATTCTTGTTCTGATGATTCTTGTGATGATTCTTGTTGTGATGATTCTTGTTGTGATGATTCTTGTTGTGATGATTCTTGTTGTGATGATTCTTGTTGCGATGATTCTTGTGATGATTCTTGTTGTGAAGATTCTTGTTGTGATGACTCTTGTTGTGATGATTCTTGTTGTGATGATTCTTGTTGTGATGATTCTTGTTGTGATGATTCTTGTTGTGATGATTCTTGTTGCGATGATTCTTGTTGTGTTGATTCTTGTTGTGAAGATTCTTGTTGTGATGATTCTTGTTCTGATGATTCTTGTGATGATTCTTGTTGCGAGGATTCTTGTTGTGATGATTCTTGTTGTGATGATTCTTGTTGTGATGATTCTTGTTCTGATGATTCTTGTGATGATTCTTGTTGCGGTGATTCTTGTTGTGATGATTCTTGTTCTGATGATTTTTGTTGTGATGATTCTTGTTGTGATGATTCTTGTTCTGATGATTCTTGTGATGATTCTTGTTGTGATGATTCTTGTTGTGATGATTCTTGTTGTGATGATTCTTGTTGTGATGATTCTTGTTGTGATGATCCTTGTGATGATTCTTGTTCTGATGATTCTTGTTGTGATGATTCTTGTTGTGAGGATTCTTGTTGTCATGATTCTTGTGATGATTCATGTTGTGATGATTCTTGTTGTGATGATTCTTGTTGTGATGATTCTTGTTCTGTTGATTCTTGTTATGATGATTCTTGTGATGATTCTTGTTCTCATGATTCTTGTTGTGATGATTCTTGTGATGATTCTTGAGATGATTCTTGTTGTGATGATTCTTGTGATGACTCTTGTTGTGATGATTCTTGTTGTGATAATTCTTGTTGTGATGATTCTTGTTGTGATGATTCTTGTTGTGATGATTCTTGTTGTGATGAATCTTGTTGTGATGCTTCTTGTTCTGATGATTCTTGTTGCGATGATTCTTGTTGTGCTGATTCTTGTGGTGATGATTCTTGCTCTGATGTTTCTTGTGATGATTCTTGTTGTGATGATTCTTGTTGTGATGATTCTTGTTGTGATGATTCTTGTTGCGATGATTCTTGTTGCGATGATTCTTTTTGCGATGATTCTTGTTGCAATGATTCTTGTTGCGATGATTCTTGTTGCGATGATTCTTGTTTCGATGATTCTTGTTGTGATGATTCTTGTTGTGATGATTCTTGTTGTGATGATTCTTGTTGTGATGATTCTTGTTGTGATGATTCTTGTTGCGATGATTCTTGTTGTGATGATTACTGTTGTGATGATTCTTGTTGTGATGATTCTTGTTGTGATGATTCTTGTTGCGATTAATCTTGTTGCGATGATTGTTGTTGTGATGATTCTTGTTGTGATGATTCTTGTTGTGATGATTCTTGTTCTGATGATTCCTGTTGTGAGGATTCTTGTTGTGATGATTGTTGTTGTGATGATTCTTGTTGTGATGATTCTTGTTCTGATTATTCTTGTTGTGATGATTGTTGTTGTGATGATTCTTTTGGTGATGATTCTTGTTGCGATGATTCTTGTTGTGATGATTCTTGTTGTGATGATTCTTGTTGTGATGATTCTTTTTCTGATGATTCTTGTGATGATTCTTGTTGTGATGATTCTTGTTGTGATGATTCTTGTGATGATTCTTATTATGATGATTCTTGTTGTGATGATTCTTGTTGTGATGATTCTAGTTCTGATGATTCTTGTTCTGATGATTCTTGTGATGATTCTTGTTGTGATGACTCTTGTGATGATACTTGTTGTGATGATTCTTGTTGTGATGATTCTTGTTGCGATGATTCTTGTGATGATTCTTGTTGTGAAGATTCTTGTTGTGATGATTCTTGTTGTGATGATTCTTGTTGTGATGATTCTTGTTGTGATGATTCTTGTTGTGATGATTCTTGTTGCGATGATTCTTGTTGTGTTGATTATTGTTGTGAAGGTTCTTGTTGTGATGATTCTTGTTGTGATGATTCTTGTGATGATTCTTGTTGCGATGATTCTTGTTGTGATGATTCTTGTTGTGATGATTCTTGTTGTGATGATTCTTGTTGTGATGATTCTTGTTGTGATGATTCTTGTGATGATTCTTTTTGTGATGATTCTTGTTCTGATGATTCTTGTTCTGATGATTTTTGTTGTGTTGATTCTTGTTCTGATGATCCTTGTTCTGATGATTCTTGTGATGATTCTTGTTGCGATGATTCTTGTTGTGATGATTCTTGTTCTGATGATTCTTGTGATGATTCTTGTTGTGATGATTCTTGTTCTGATGATTCTTGTTGTGAAGATTCTTGTTGTGAGGATTCTTGTTGTCATGATTCTTGTGATGATTCTTGTTGTGATGATTCTTGTTGTGATGATTCTTGTTCTGTTGATTCTTGTTATGATGATTCTTGTTGTGATGATTCTTGTTCTCCTGATTCTTGTTGTGATGATTCTTGTTGTGATGATTCTTGTGATGATTCTTATTGTGATGATTCTTGTGATGATTCTTGTTGTGATGATTCTTGTTGTGATGATTCTTGTTGTGATGATTCTTGTTGTGATGATTCTTGTTGTGATGATTCTTGTGATGATTCTTGTTGTGAAGATTCTTGTTCTGATGATTCTTGTTGTGATGATTCTTGTTGTGATGATTCTTGTTCTGATGGTTATTGTTGTGATGATTCTTGTTGTGATGATACTCGTTGCGATGATTCTTGTTGTGTTGATTCTTGTTGTGAAGATTCTTGTTGTGATGATTCTTGTTCTGATGATTCTTGTGCTGATTCTTGTTGCGATGATTCTTGTTGCGATGATTCTTGTTGTGATGATTCTTGTTCTGATTATTCTTGTTGTGATGATTCTTGTTGTGATGATTCTTGTTGTGATGATTCTTGTTCTGATGATTCTTGTGATGATTCTTGTTGCAATGATTCTTGCTGTGATGATTCTTGTTCTGATGATTCTTGTTCTGATGATTCTTGTTGTGATGATTCTTGTTGTGATGATTCTTGTTCTGATGATTCTTGTTGTGATGATTCTTGTTGCGATGATTCTTGTGATGATTCTTGTTGTGAAGATTCTTGTTGTGATGATTCTTGTTGTGATGATTCTTGTTGTGATGATTCTTGTTGCGATGATTCTTGTGGTGATGATTCTTGCTCTGATGTTTATTGTGATGATTCTTGTTGTGATAATTCTTGTTGTGATGATTCTTGTGATGATTCTTGTTGTGATGATTCTTGTTGTGATGATTCTTGTTGCGATGATTCTTGTTGCGATGATTCTTATTGCGATGATTCTTGTTGCGATGATTCTTGTTGCGATGATTCTTGTTGCGATGATTCTTATTGTGAGGATTCTTGTTGTGATGATTGTTGTTGTGATGATTCTTGTTGTGATGATTCTTGTTGCGATGATTCTTGTTGCGATGATTCTTGTTGCGATGATTCTTGTTGTGATGATTCTTGTGAGGATTCTTGTTGTGATGATTCTTGTTCTGATAATTCTTGTTGTGATGATTGTTGTTGTGATGATTCTTTTTGTGATGATTCTTGTGATGATTCTTGTTGTGATGATTCTTGTTGTGATGATTCTTGTTGTGATGATTCTTTTTCTGATGATTCTTGTTGTGATGATTCTTGTTGTGATGATTCGTGTTGTGATGATTCTTGTGATGATTCTTGTTATGATGATTCTTGTTGTGATGATTCTTGTTGTGATGATTCTAGTTCTGATGATTCTTGTGCTGATGGTTATTGTTGTGATGATTCTTGTTGTGATGATACTCGTTGCGATGATTCTTGTTGTGTTGATTCTTGTTGTGAAGATTCTTGTTGTGATGATTCTTGTTCTGATGATTCTTGTGCTGATTCTTGTTGCGATGATTCTTGTTGCGATGATTCTTGTTGTGATGATTCTTGTTCTGATTATTCTTGTTGTGATGATTCTTGTTGTGATGATTCTTGTTGTGATGATTCTTGTTCTGATGATTCTTGTGATGATTCTTGTTGCAATGATTCTTGCTGTGATGATTCTTGTTCTGATGATTCTTGTTCTGATGATTCTTGTTGTGATGATTCTTGTTGTGATGATTCTTGTTCTGGTGATTCTTGTTGTGATGATTCTTGTTGCGATGATTCTTGTGATGATTCTTGTTGTGAAGATTCTTGTGATGATTCTTGTTGTGATGATTCTTGTTGTGATGATTCTTGTGATGATTCTTGTTGCGATGATTCTTGTGGTGATGATTCTTGCTCTGATGTTTCTTGTGATGATTCTTGTTGTGATGATTCTTGTTGTGATGATTCTTGTTGTGATGATTCTTGTTGTGATGATTCTTGTTGCGATGATTCTTGTTGCGATGATTCTTGTTGCGATGATTCTTGTTGCGATGATTCTTGTTGCGATGATTCTTGTTGCGATGATTCTTGTTGTGAGGATTCTTGTTGTGATGATTGTTGTTGTGATGATTCTTGTTGTGATGATTCTTGTTGCGATGATTCTTGTTGCAAGGATTCTTGTTGCGATGATTCTTGTTGTGATGATTCTTGTGAGGATTCTTGTTGTGATGATTGTTGTTGTGATGATTCTTGTTGTGATGATTCTTGTTCTGATAATTCTTGTTGTGATGATTGTTGTTGTGATGATTCTTTTTGTGAAGGTTCTTGTGATGATTCTTGTTGTGATGATTCTTGTTGTGATGATTCTTGTTGTGATGATTCTTTTTCTGATGATTCTTGTTGTGATGATTCTTGTTGTGATGATTCTTGTTGTGATGATTCTTGTTGTGATGATTCTTCTGATGATTCTTGTTATGATGATTCTTGTTGTGATGATTCTTGTTGTGATGATTCTAGTTCTGATGATTCTTGTTCTGATGTTTCTTGTTCTGATGATTCTTGTGATGATTCTTGTTGTGATGACTCTTGTGATGATACTTGTTGTGATGATTCTTGTTGTGATGATTCTTGTTGCGATGATTCTTGTGATGATTCTTGTTGTGAAGATTCTTGTTGTGAAGATTCTTGTTGTGATGATTCTTGTTGTGATGATTCTTGTTGTGATGATTCTTGTTGTGATGATTCTTGTTGTGATGATTCTAGTTCTGATGATTCTTGTTCTGATGATTCTTGTTCTGATGATTCTTGTGATGATTCTTGTTGTGATGACTCTTGTGATGATACTTGTTGTGATGATTCTTGTTGTGATGATTCTTGTTGCGATGATTCTTGTGATGATTCTTGTTGTGAAGATTCTTGTTGTGATGATTCTTGTTGTGATGATTCTTGTTATGATGATTCTTGTTGTGATGATTCTTGTTCTCCTGATTCTTGTTGTGATGATTCTTGTTGTGATGATTCTTGTGATGATTCTTGTTGTGATGATTCTTGTGATGATTCTTGTTGTGATGATTCTTGTTGTGATGATTCTTGTTGTGATGATTCTTGTTGTGATGATTCTTGTTGTGATGATTCTTGTGATGATTCTTGTTGTGAAGATTCTTGTTCTGATGATTCTTGTTGTGATGATTCTTGTTGTGATGATTCTTGTTCTGATGGTTATTGTTGTGATGATTCTTGTTGTGATGATACTCGTTGCGATGATTCTTGTTGTGTTGATTCTTGTTGTGAAGATTCTTGTTGTGATGATTCTTGTTCTGATGATTCTTGTGCTGATTCTTGTTGCGATGATTCTTGTTGCGATGATTCTTGTTGTGATGATTCTTGTTCTGATTATTCTTGTTGTGATGATTCTTGTTGTGATGATTCTTGTTGTGATGATTCTTGTTCTGATGATTCTTGTGATGATTCTTGTTGCAATGATTCTTGCTGTGATGATTCTTGTTCTGATGATTCTTGTTCTGATGATTCTTGTTGTGATGATTCTTGTTGTGATGATTCTTGTTCTGGTGATTCTTGTTGTGATGATTCTTGTTGCGATGATTCTTGTGATGATTCTTGTTGTGAAGATTCTTGTGATGATTCTTGTTGTGATGATTCTTGTTGTGATGATTCTTGTGATGATTCTTGTTGCGATGATTCTTGTGGTGATGATTCTTGCTCTGATGTTTCTTGTGATGATTCTTGTTGTGATGATTCTTGTTGTGATGATTCTTGTTGTGATGATTCTTGTTGTGATGATTCTTGTTGCGATGATTCTTGTTGCGATGATTCTTGTTGCGATGATTCTTGTTGCGATGATTCTTGTTGCGATGATTCTTGTTGCGATGATTCTTGTTGTGAGGATTCTTGTTGTGATGATTGTTGTTGTGATGATTCTTGTTGTGATGATTCTTGTTGCGATGATTCTTGTTGCAAGGATTCTTGTTGCGATGATTCTTGTTGTGATGATTCTTGTGAGGATTCTTGTTGTGATGATTGTTGTTGTGATGATTCTTGTTGTGATGATTCTTGTTCTGATAATTCTTGTTGTGATGATTGTTGTTGTGATGATTCTTTTTGTGAAGGTTCTTGTGATGATTCTTGTTGTGATGATTCTTGTTGTGATGATTCTTGTTGTGATGATTCTTTTTCTGATGATTCTTGTTGTGATGATTCTTGTTGTGATGATTCTTGTTGTGATGATTCTTGTTGTGATGATTCTTCTGATGATTCTTGTTATGATGATTCTTGTTGTGATGATTCTTGTTGTGATGATTCTAGTTCTGATGATTCTTGTTCTGATGTTTCTTGTTCTGATGATTCTTGTGATGATTCTTGTTGTGATGACTCTTGTGATGATACTTGTTGTGATGATTCTTGTTGTGATGATTCTTGTTGCGATGATTCTTGTGATGATTCTTGTTGTGAAGATTCTTGTTGTGATGATTCTTGTTGTGATGATTCTTGTTGTGATGATTCTTGTTGTGATGATTCTTGTTGTGATGATTCTTGTTGTGATGATTCTAGTTCTGATGATTCTTGTTCTGATGATTCTTGTTCTGATGATTCTTGTGATGATTCTTGTTGTGATGACTCTTGTGATGATACTTGTTGTGATGATTCTTGTTGTGATGATTCTTGTTGCGATGATTCTTGTGATGATTCTTGTTGTGAAGATTCTTGTTGTGATGATTCTTGTTGTGATGATTCTTGTTATGATGATTCTTGTTGTGATGATTCTTGTTCTCCTGATTCTTGTTGTGATGATTCTTGTTGTGATGATTCTTGTGATGATTCTTGTTGTGATGATTCTTGTGATGATTCTTGTTGTGATGATTCTTGTTGTGATGATTCTTGTTGTGATGATTCTTGTTGTGATGATTCTTGTTGTGATGATTCTTGTGATGATTCTTGTTGTGAAGATTCTTGTTCTGATGATTCTTGTTGTGATGATTCTTGTTGTGATGATTCTTGTTCTGATGGTTATTGTTGTGATGATTCTTGTTGTGATGATACTCGTTGCGATGATTCTTGTTGTGTTGATTCTTGTTGTGAAGATTCTTGTTGTGATGATTCTTGTTCTGATGATTCTTGTGCTGATTCTTGTTGCGATGATTCTTGTTGCGATGATTCTTGTTGTGATGATTCTTGTTCTGATTATTCTTGTTGTGATGATTCTTGTTGTGATGATTCTTGTTGTGATGATTCTTGTTCTGATGATTCTTGTGATGATTCTTGTTGCAATGATTCTTGCTGTGATGATTCTTGTTCTGATGATTCTTGTTCTGATGATTCTTGTTGTGATGATTCTTGTTCTGATGATTCTTGTTCTGATGATTCTTGTTGTGATGATTCTTGTTGCGATGATTCTTGTGATGATTCTTGTTGTGAAGATTCTTGTTGTGATGATTCTTGTTGTGATGATTCTTGTTGTGATGATTCTTGTTGCGATGATTCTTGTGGTGATGATTCTTGCTCTGATGTTTATTGTGATGATTCTTGTTGTGATAATTCTTGTTGTGATGATTCTTGTTGTGATGATTCTTGTTGTGATGATTCTTGTTGTGATGATTCTTGTTGCGATGATTCTTGTTGCGATGATTCTTGTTGCGATGATTCTTGTTGCGATGATTCTTGTTGCGATGATTCTTGTTGCGATGATTCTTATTGTGAGGATTCTTGTTGTGATGATTGTTGTTGTGATGATTCTTGTTGTGATGATTCTTGTTGCGATGATTCTTGTTGCGATGATTCTTGTTGCGATGATTCTTGTTGTGATGATTCTTGTGAGGATTCTTGTTGTGATGATTCTTGTTGTGATGATTCTTGTTGTGATGATTCTTGTTCTGATAATTCTTGTTGTGATGATTGTTGTTGTGATGATTCTTTTTGTGATGATTCTTGTGATGATTCTTGTTGTGATGATTCTTGTTGTGATGATTCTTGTTGTGATGATTCTTTTTCTGATGATTCTTGTTGTGATGATTCTTGTTGTGATGATTCTTGTTGTGATGATTCGTGTTGTGATGATTCTTGTGATGATTTTTGTTATGATGATTCTTGTTGTGATGATTCTTGTTGTGATGATTCTAGTTCTGATGATTCTTGTGCTGATGGTTATTGTTGTGATGATTCTTGTTGTGATGATACTCGTTGCGATGATTCTTGTTGTGTTGATTCTTGTTGTGAAGATTCTTGTTGTGATGATTCTTGTTCTGATGATTCTTGTGCTGATTCTTGTTGCGATGATTCTTGTTGCGATGATTCTTGTTGTGATGATTCTTGTTCTGATTATTCTTGTTGTGATGATTCTTGTTGTGATGATTCTTGTTGTGATGATTCTTGTTCTGATGATTCTTGTGATGATTCTTGTTGCAATGATTCTTGCTGTGATGATTCTTGTTCTGATGATTCTTGTTCTGATGATTCTTGTTGTGATGATTCTTGTTGTGATGATTCTTGTTCTGGTGATTCTTGTTGTGATGATTCTTGTTGCGATGATTCTTGTGATGATTCTTGTTGTGAAGATTCTTGTGATGATTCTTGTTGTGATGATTCTTGTTGTGATGATTCTTGTGATGATTCTTGTTGCGATGATTCTTGTGGTGATGATTCTTGCTCTGATGTTTCTTGTGATGATTCTTGTTGTGATGATTCTTGTTGTGATGATTCTTGTTGTGATGATTCTTGTTGCGATGATTCTTGTTGCGATGATTCTTGTTGCGATGATTCTTGTTGCGATGATTCTTGTTGCGATGATTCTTGTTGCGATGATTCTTGTTGCGATGATTCTTGTTGTGAGGATTCTTGTTGTGATGATTGTTGTTGTGATGATTCTTGTTGTGATGATTCTTGTTGCGATGATTCTTGTTGCAAGGATTCTTGTTGCGATGATTCTTGTTGTGATGATTCTTTTGAGGATTCTTGTTGTGATGATTGTTGTTGTGATGATTCTTGTTGTGATGATTCTTGTTCTGATAATTCTTGTTGTGGTGATTGTTGTTGTGATGATTCTTTTTGTGAAGGTTCTTGTGATGATTCTTGTTGTGATGATTCTTGTTGTGATGATTCTTGTTGTGATGATTCTTTTTCTGATGATTCTTGTTGTGATGATTCTTGTTGTGATGATTCTTGTTGTGATGATTCTTGTTGTGATGATTCTTCTGATGATTCTTGTTATGATGATTCTTGTTGTGATGATTCTTGTTGTGATGATTCTAGTTCTGATGATTCTTGTTCTGATGATTCTTGTTCTGATGATTCTTGTGATGATTCTTGTTGTGATGACTCTTGTGATGATACTTGTTGTGATGATTCTTGTTGTGATGATTCTTGTTGCGATGATTCTTGTGATGATTCTTGTTGTGAAGATTCTTGTTGTGATGATTCTTGTTGTGATGATTCTTGTTGTGATGATTCTTGTTGTGATGATTCTTGTTGTGATGATTCTTGTTGCGATGATTCTTTTTGTGTTGATTCTTGTTGTGAAGATTCTTGTTGTGATGATTCTTGTTGTGATGATTCTTGTGATGATTCTTGTTGCGATGATTCTTGTTGTGATGATTCTTGTTGTGATGATTCTTGTTGTGATGATTCTTGTTCTGATGATTCTTGTTCTGATGATTTTTGTGATGATTCTTTTTGTGATGATTCTTGTTCTGATGATTCTTGTTCTGATGATTTTTGTTGTGATGATTCTTGTTCTGATGATTCTTGTTCTGATGATTCTTGTGATGATTCTTGTTGTGATGATTCTTGTTGTGATGATTCTTGTTCTGATGATTCTTGTGATGATTCTTGTGATGATTCTTGTTGTGATGATTCTTGTTGTGAAGATTCTTGTTGTGAGGATTCTTGTTGTCATGATTCTTGTGATGATTCTTCTTGTGATGATTCTTGTTGTGATGATTCTTGTTGTGATGATTCTTGTTCTGTTGATTCTTGTTATGATGATTCTTGTTGTGATGATTCTTGTTCTCCTGATTCTTGTTGTGATGATTCTTGTTGTGATGATTCTTGTGATGATTCTTGTTGTGATGATTCTTGTGATGATTCTTGTTGTGATGATTCTTGTTGTGATGATTCTTGTTGTGATGATTCTTGTTGTGATGATTCTTGTTGTGATGATTCTTGTGATGATTCTTGTTGTGAAGATTCTTGTTCTGATGATTCTTGTTGTGATGATTCTTGTTGTGATGATTCTTGTTCTGATGGTTATTGTTGTGATGATTCTTGTTGTGATGATACTCGTTGCGATGATTCTTGTTGTGTTGATTCTTGTTGTGAAGATTCTTGTTGTGATGATTCTTGTTCTGATGATTCTTGTGCTGATTCTTGTTGCGATGATTCTTGTTGCGATGATTCTTGTTGTGATGATTCTTGTTCTGATTATTCTTGTTGTGATGATTCTTGTTGTGATGATTCTTGTTCTGATGATTCTTGTTCTGATGATTCTTGTGATGATTCTTGTTGCAATGATTCTTGCTGTGATGATTCTTGTTCTGATGATTCTTGTTCTGATGATTCTTGTTGTGATGATTCTTGTTGTGATGATTCTTGTTCTGATGATTCTTGTTGTGATGATTCTTGTTGCGATGATTCTTGTGATGATTCTTGTTGTGAAGATTCTTGTTGTGATGATTCTTGTTGTGATGATTCTTGTTGTGATGATTCTTGTGATGATTCTTGTTGCAATGATTCTTGTGGTGATGATTCTTGCTCTGATGTTTCTTGTGATGATTCTTGTTGTGATAATTCTTGTTGTGATGATTCTTGTTGTGATGATTCTTGTTGTGATGATTCTTGTTGTGATGATTCTTGTTGTGATGATTCTTGTTGCGATGATTCTTGTTGTGTTGATTCTTGTTGTGAAGATTCTTGTTGTGATGATTCTTGTTCTGATGATTCTTGTGATGATTCTTGTTGCGAGGATTCTTGTTGTGATGATTCTTGTTGTGACGATTCTTGTTGTGATGATTCTTGTTCTGATGATTCTTGTGATGATTCTTGTTGCGATGATTCTTGTTGTGATGATTCTTGTTCTGATGATTTTTGTTGTGATGATTCTTGTTCTGATGATTCTTGTTCTGATGATTCTTGTGATGATTCTTGTTGCGATGATTCTTGTTGTGATGATTCTTGTTGTGATGATTCTTGTTGTGATGATTCTTGTTGTGATGATTCTAGTTATGATTCTTGTTCTGATGATTCTTGTTGTGATGATTCTTGTTGTGAGGATTCTTGTTGTCATGATTCTTGTGATGATTCATGTTGTGATGATTCTTGTTGTGATGATTCTTGTTGTGATGATTCTTCTTCTGTTGATTCTTGTTATGATGATTCTTGTTGTGATGATTCTTGTTCTCATGATTCTTGTTGTGATGATTCTTGTGATGATTCTTGAGATGATTCTTGTTGTGATGATTCTTGTGATGATTCTTGTTGTGATGATTCTTGTTGTGATAATTCTTGTTGTGATGATTCTTGTTGTGATGATTCTTGTTGTGATGATTCTTGTTGTGATGAATCTTGTTGTGATGCTTCTTGTTCTGATGATTCTTGTTGCGATGATTCTTGTTGTGCTGATTCTTGTGGTGATGATTCTTGCTCTGATGTTTCTTGTGATGATCCTTGTTCTGATGATTCTTGTTGCGATGATTCTTGTTGTGCTGATTCTTGTGGTGATGATTCTTGCTCTGATGTTTCTTGTGATGATTCTTGTTGCGATGATTCTTGTTGTGCTGATTCTTGTGGTGATGATTCTTGCTCTGATGTTTCTTGTGATGATTCTTGTTGTGATGATTCTTGTTGTGATGATTCTTGTTGTGATGATTCTTGTTGTGATGATTCTTGTTGTGATGATTCTTGTTGTGATGATTCTTGTTGTGATGATTCTTGTTGCGATGATTCTTGTTGCGATGATTCTTTTTGCGATGATTCTTGTTGCGATGATTCTTGTTGCGATGATTCTTGTTGCGATGATTCTTGTTTCGATGATTCTTGTTGTGATGATTCTTGTTGTGATGATTCTTGTTGTGATGATTCTTGTTGTGATGATTCTTGTTGTGATGATTCTTGTTGTGATGATTCTTGTTGCGATGATTCTTGTTGTGATGATTACTGTTGTGATGATTGTTGTTGTGATGATTCTTGTTGTGATGATTCTTGTTGCGATGAATCTTGTTGCGATGATTGTTGTTGTGATGATTCTTGTTGTGATGATTCTTGTTGTGATGATTCTTGTTCTGACGATTCCTGTTGTGAGGATTCTTGTTGTGATGATTCTTGTTGTGATGATTCTTGTTGTGATGATTCTTGTTCTGATTATTCTTGTTGTGATGATTGTTGTTGTGATGATTCTTTTGGTGATGATTCTTGTTGTGATGATTCTTGTTGTGATGATTCTTGTTGTGATGATTCTTTTTCTGATGATTCTTGTGATGATTCTTGTTGTGATGATTCTTGTTGTGATGATTCTTGTGATGATTCTTGTTATGATGATTCTTGTTGTGATGATTCTTGTTGTGATGATTCTAGTTCTGATGATTCTTGTTCTGATGATTCTTGTGATGATTCTTGTTGTGATGACTCTTGTGATGATACTTGTTGTGATGATTCTTGTTGTGATGATACTTGTTGCGATGATTCTTGTGATGATTCTTGTTGTGAAGATTCTTGTTGTGATGATTCTTGTTGTGATGATTCTTGTTGTGATGATTCTTGCTCTGATGTTTCTTGTGATGATTCTTGTTGTGATGATTCTTGTTGTGATGATTCTTGTTGTGATGATTCTTGTTGTGATGATTCTTGTTGCGATGATTCTTGTTGCGATGATTCTTGTTGCGATGATTCTTGTTGCGATGATTCTTGTTGCGATGATTCTTGTTGCGATGATTCTTGTTGTGAGGATTCTTGTTGTGATGATTGTTGTTGTGATGATTCTTGTTGTGATGATTCTTGTTGCGATGATTCTTGTTGCAAGGATTCTTGTTGCGATGATTCTTGTTGTGATGATTCTTGTGAGGATTCTTGTTGTGATGATTGTTGTTGTGATGATTCTTGTTGTGATGATTCTTGTTCTGATAATTCTTGTTGTGGTGATTGTTGTTGTGATGATTCTTTTTGTGAAGGTTCTTGTGATGATTCTTGTTGTGATGATTCTTGTTGTGATGATTCTTGTTGTGATGATTCTTTTTCTGATGATTCTTGTTGTGATGATTCTTGTTGTGATGATTCTTGTTGTGATGATTCTTGTTGTGATGATTCTTCTGATGATTCTTGTTATGATGATTCTTGTTGTGATGATTCTTGTTGTGATGATTCTAGTTCTGATGATTCTTGTTCTGATGATTCTTGTTCTGATGATTCTTGTGATGATTCTTGTTGTGATGACTCTTGTGATGATACTTGTTGTGATGATTCTTGTTGTGATGATTCTTGTTGCGATGATTCTTGTGATGATTCTTGTTGTGAAGATTCTTGTTGTGATGATTCTTGTTGTGATGATTCTTGTTGTGATGATTCTTGTTGTGATGATTCTTGTTGTGATGATTCTTGTTGCGATGATTCTTTTTGTGTTGATTCTTGTTGTGAAGATTCTTGTTGTGATGATTCTTGTTGTGATGATTCTTGTGATGATTCTTGTTGCGATGATTCTTGTTGTGATGATTCTTGTTGTGATGATTCTTGTTGTGATGATTCTTGTTCTGATGATTCTTGTTCTGATGATTTTTGTGATGATTCTTTTTGTGATGATTCTTGTTCTGATGATTCTTGTTCTGATGATTTTTGTTGTGATGATTCTTGTTCTGATGATTCTTGTTCTGATGATTCTTGTGATGATTCTTGTTGCGATGATTCTTGTTGTGATGATTCTTGTTCTGATGATTCTTGTGATGATTCTTGTGATGATTCTTGTTGTGATGATTCTTGTTGTGAAGATTCTTGTTGTGAGGATTCTTGTTGTCATGATTCTTGTGATGATTCTTCTTGTGATGATTCTTGTTGTGATGATTCTTGTTGTGATGATTCTTGTTCTGTTGATTCTTGTTATGATGATTCTTGTTGTGATGATTCTTGTTCTCCTGATTCTTGTTGTGATGATTCTTGTTGTGATGATTCTTGTGATGATTCTTGTTGTGATGATTCTTGTGATGATTCTTGTTGTGATGATTCTTGTTGTGATGATTCTTGTTGTGATGATTCTTGTTGTGATGATTCTTGTTGTGATGATTCTTGTGATGATTCTTGTTGTGAAGATTCTTGTTCTGATGATTCTTGTTGTGATGATTCTTGTTGTGATGATTCTTGTTCTGATGGTTATTGTTGTGATGATTCTTGTTGTGATGATACTCGTTGCGATGATTCTTGTTGTGTTGATTCTTGTTGTGAAGATTCTTGTTGTGATGATTCTTGTTCTGATGATTCTTGTGCTGATTCTTGTTGCGATGATTCTTGTTGCGATGATTCTTGTTGTGATGATTCTTGTTCTGATTATTCTTGTTGTGATGATTCTTGTTGTGATGATTCTTGTTGTGATGATTCTTGTTCTGATGATTCTTGTGATGATTCTTGTTGCAATGATTCTTGCTGTGATGATTCTTGTTCTGATGATTCTTGTTCTGATGATTCTTGTTGTGATGATTCTTGTTGTGATGATTCTTGTTCTGATGATTCTTGTTGTGATGATTCTTGTTGCGATGATTCTTGTGATGATTCTTGTTGTGAAGATTCTTGTTGTGATGATTCTTGTTGTGATGATTCTTGTTGTGATGATTCTTGTGATGATTCTTGTTGCGATGATTCTTGTGGTGATGATTCTTGCTCTGATGTTTCTTGTGATGATTCTTGTTGTGATAATTCTTGTTGTGATGATTCTTGTTGTGATGATTCTTGTTGTGATGATTCTTGTTGTGATGATTCTTGTTGTGATGATTCTTGTTGCGATGATTCTTGTTGTGTTGATTCTTGTTGTGAAGATTCTTGTTGTGATGATTCTTGTTCTGATGATTCTTGTGATGATTCTTGTTGCGAGGATTCTTGTTGTGATGATTCTTGTTGTGATGATTCTTGTTGTGATGATTCTTGTTCTGATGATTCTTGTGATGATTCTTGTTGCGATGATTCTTGTTGTGATGATTCTTGTTCTGATGATTTTTGTTGTGATGATTCTTGTTCTGATGATTCTTGTTCTGATGATTCTTGTGATGATTCTTGTTGCGATGATTCTTGTTGTGATGATTCTTGTTGTGATGATTCTTGTTGTGATGATTCTTGTTGTGATGATTCTAGTTATGATTCTTGTTCTGATGATTCTTGTTGTGATGATTCTTGTTGTGAGGATTCTTGTTGTCATGATTCTTGTGATGATTCATGTTGTGATGATTCTTGTTGTGATGATTCTTGTTGTGATGATTCTTGTTCTGTTGATTCTTGTTATGATGATTCTTGTTGTGATGATTCTTGTTCTCATGATTCTTGTTGTGATGATTCTTGTGATGATTCTTGAGATGATTCTTGTTGTGATGATTCTTGTGATGATTCTTGTTGTGATGATTCTTGTTGTGATAATTCTTGTTGTGATGATTCTTGTTGTGATGATTCTTGTTGTGATGATTCTTGTTGTGATGAATCTTGTTGTGATGCTTCTTGTTCTGATGATTCTTGTTGCGATGATTCTTGTTGTGCTGATTCTTGTGGTGATGATTCTTGCTCTGATGTTTCTTGTGATGATCCTTGTTCTGATGATTCTTGTTGCGATGATTCTTGTTGTGCTGATTCTTGTGGTGATGATTCTTGCTCTGATGTTTCTTGTGATGATTCTTGTTGCGATGATTCTTGTTGTGCTGATTCTTGTGGTGATGATTCTTGCTCTGATGTTTCTTGTGATGATTCTTGTTGTGATGATTCTTGTTGTGATGATTCTTGTTGTGATGATTCTTGTTGTGATGATTCTTGTTGTGATGATTCTTGTTGTGATGATTCTTGTTGCGATGATTCTTGTTGTGTTGATTCTTGTTGTGAAGATTCTTGTTGTGATGATTCTTGTTCTGATGATTCTTGTGATGATTCTTGTTGCGAGGATTCTTGTTGTGATGATTCTTGTTGTGATGATTCTTGTTGTGATGATTCTTGTTCTGATGATTCTTGTGATGATTCTTGTTGCGATGATTCTTGTTGTGATGATTCTTGTTCTGATGATTTTTGTTGTGATGATTCTTGTTCTGATGATTCTTGTTCTGATGATTCTTGTGATGATTCTTGTTGCGATGATTCTTGTTGTGATGATTCTTGTTGTGATGATTCTTGTTGTGATGATTCTTGTTGTGATGATTCTAGTTATGATTCTTGTTCTGATGATTCTTGTTGTGATGATTCTTGTTGTGAGGATTCTTGTTGTCATGATTCTTGTGATGATTCATGTTGTGATGATTCTTGTTGTGATGATTCTTGTTGTGATGATTCTTGTTCTGTTGATTCTTGTTATGATGATTCTTGTTGTGATGATTCTTGTTCTCATGATTCTTGTTGTGATGATTCTTGTGATGATTCTTGAGATGATTCTTGTTGTGATGATTCTTGTGATGATTCTTGTTGTGATGATTCTTGTTGTGATAATTCTTGTTGTGATGATTCTTGTTGTGATGATTCTTGTTGTGATGATTCTTGTTGTGATGAATCTTGTTGTGATGCTTCTTGTTCTGATGATTCTTGTTGCGATGATTCTTGTTGTGCTGATTCTTGTGGTGATGATTCTTGCTCTGATGTTTCTTGTGATGATCCTTGTTCTGATGATTCTTGTTGCGATGATTCTTGTTGTGCTGATTCTTGTGGTGATGATTCTTGCTCTGATGTTTCTTGTGATGATTCTTGTTGCGATGATTCTTGTTGTGCTGATTCTTGTGGTGATGATTCTTGCTCTGATGTTTCTTGTGATGATTCTTGTTGTGATGATTCTTGTTGTGATGATTCTTGTTGTGATGATTCTTGTTGTGATGATTCTTGTTGTGATGATTCTTGTTGCGATGATTCTTGTTGCGATGATTCTTTTTGCGATGATTCTTGTTGCGATGATTCTTGTTGCGATGATTCTTGTTGCGATGATTCTTGTTCTGATTATTCTTGTTGTGATGATTGTTGTTGTGATGATTCTTTTGGTGATGATTCTTGTTGTGATGATTCTTGTTGTGATGATTCTTGTTGTGATGATTCTTTTTGTGATGATTCTTTTTCTGATGATTCTTGTGATGATTCTTGTTGTGATGATTCTTGTTGTGATGATTCTTGTGATGATTCTTGTTATGATGATTCTTGTTGTGATGATTCTAGTTCTGATGATTCTTGTTCTGATGATTCTTGTGATGATTCTTGTTGTGATGACTCTTGTGATGATACTTGTTGTGATGATTCTTGTTGTGATGATACTTGTTGCGATGATTCTTGTGATGATTCTTGTTGTGAAGATTCTTGTTGTGATGATTCTTGTTGTGATGATTCTTGTTGTGATGATTCTTGTTGTGATGATTCTTGTTGTGATGATTCTTGTTGCGATGATTCTTGTTGTGTTGATTCTTGTTGTGAAGATTCTTGTTGTGATGATTCTTGTTGTGATGATTCTTGTGATGATTCTTGTTGCGATGATTCTTGTTGTGATGATTCTTGTTGTGATGATTCTTGTTGTGATGATTCTTGTTGTGATGATTCTTGTGATGATTCTTTTTGTGATGAATTTTGTTCTGATGATTCTTGTTCTGATGATTTTTGTTGTGTTGATTCTTGTTCTGATGATTCTTGTTCTGATGATTCTTGTGATGATTCTTGTTGCGATGATTCTTGTTGTGATGATTCTTGTTCTGATGATTCTTGTGATGATTCTTGTTGTGATGATTCTTGTTCTGATGATTCTTGTTGTGAAGATTCTTGTTGTGAGGATTCTTGTTTTCATGATTCTTGTGATGATTCTTGTTGTGATGATTCTTGTTGTGATGATTCTTGTTGTGATGATTCTTGTTCTGTTGATTCTTGTTATGATGATTCTTGTTGTGATGATTCTTGTTCTCCTGATTCTTGTTGTGATGATTCTTGTTGTGATGATTCTTGTGATGATTCTTGTTGTGATGATTCTTGTGATGATTCTTGTTGTGTTGATTCTTGTTGTGATGATTCTTGTTGTGATGATTCTTGTTGTGATGATTCTTGTTGTGATGATTCTTGTGATGATTCTTGTTGTGAAGATTCTTGTTCTAATGATTCTTGTTGTGATGATTCTTGTTGTGATGATTCTTGTTCTGATGGTTATTGTTGTGATGATTCTTGTTGTGATGATACTCGTTGCGATGATTCTTGTTGTGTTGATTCTTGTTGTGAAGATTCTTGTTGTGATGATTCTTGTTCTGATGATTCTTGTGCTGATTCTTGTTGCGATGATTCTTGTTGCGATGATTCTTGTTGTGATGATTCTTGTTCTGATTATTCTTGTTGTGATGATTCTTGTTGTGATGATTCTTGTTGTGATGATTCTTGTTCTGATGATTCTTGTGATGATTCTTGTTGCAATGATTCTTGCTGTGATGATTCTTGTTCTGATGATTCTTGTTGTGATGATTCTTGTTGTGATGATTCTTGTTCTGATGATTCTTGTTGTGATGATTCTTGTTGCGATGATTCTTGTGATGATTCTTGTTGTGAAGATTCTTGTTGTGATGATTCTTGTTGTGATGATTCTTGTGATGATTCTTGTTGCGATGATTCTTGTGGTGATGATTCTTGCTCTGATGTTTATTGTGATGATTCTTGTTGTGATAATTCTTGTTGTGATGATTCTTGTTGTGATGATTCTTGTTGTGATGATTCTTGTTGTGATGATTGTTGTTGTGATGATTCTTGTTGCGATGATTCTTGTTGCGATGATTCTTGTTGCGATGATTCTTGTTGCGATGATTCTTGTTGCGATGATTCTTGTTGCGATGATTCTTGTTGTGAGGATTCTTGTTGTGATGATTGTTGTTGTGATGATTCTTGTTGTGATGATTCTTGTTGCGATGATTCTTGTTGCGATGATTCTTGTTGCGATGATTCTTGTTGTGATGATTCTTGTGAGGATTCTTGTTGTGATGATTCTTGTTGTGATGATTCTTGTTGTGATGATTCTTGTTCTGATAATTCTTGTTGTGATGATTGTTGTTGTGATGATTCTTTTTGTGATGATTCTTGTGATGATTCTTGTTGTGATGATTCTTGTTGTGATGATTCTTGTTGTGATGATTCTTTTTCTGATGATTCTTGTTGTGATGATTCTTGTTGTGATGATTCTTGTTGTGATGATTCGTGTTGTGATGATTCTTGTGATGATTCTTGTTATGATGATTCTTGTTGTGATGATTCTTGTTGTGATGATTCTAGTTCTGATGATTCTTGTGCTGATGGTTATTGTTGTGATGATTCTTGTTGTGATGATACTCGTTGCGATGATTCTTGTTGTGTTGATTCTTGTTGTGAAGATTCTTGTTGTGATGATTCTTGTTCTGATGATTCTTGTGCTGATTCTTGTTGCGATGATTCTTGTTGCGATGATTCTTGTTGTGATGATTCTTGTTCTGATTATTCTTGTTGTGATGATTCTTGTTGTGATGATTCTTGTTGTGATGATTCTTGTTCTGATGATTCTTGTGATGACTCTTGTTGCAATGATTCTTGCTGTGATGATTCTTGTTCTGATGATTCTTGTTCTGATGATTCTTGTTGTGATGATTCTTGTTGTGATGATTCTTGTTCTGTTGATTCTTGTTGTGATGATTCTTGTTGCGATGATTCTTGTGATGATTCTTGTTGTGAAGATTCTTGTTGTGATGATTCTTGTTGTGATGATTCTTGTGATGATTCTTGTTGCGATGATTCTTGTGGTGATGATTCTTGCTCTGATGTTTCTTGTGATGATTCTTGTTGTGATGATTCTTGTTGTGATGATACTTGTTGTGATGATTCTTGTTGTGATGATTCTTGTTGCGATGATTCTTGTTGCGATGATTCTTGTTGCGATGATTCTTGTTGCGATGATTCTTGTTGCGATGATTCTTGTTGCGTGATTCTTGTTGTGAGGATTCTTGTTGTATTGATTGTTGTTGTGATGATTCTTGTTGTGATGATTCTTGTTGCGATGATTCTTGTTGCGAGGATTCTTGTTGCGATGATTCTTGTTGTGATGATTCTTGTGAGGATTCTTGTTGTGATGATTGTTGTTGTGATGATTCTTGTTGTGATGATTCTTGTTCTGATAATTCTTGTTGTGATGATTGTTGTTGTGATGATTCTTTTTGTGAAGGTTCTTGTGATGATTCTTGTTGTGATGATTCTTGTTGTGATGATTCTTGTTGTGATGATTCTTTTTCTGATGATTCTTGTTGTGATGATTCTTGTTGTGATGATTCTTGTGATGATTCTTGTTGTGATGATTCTTCTGATGATTCTTGTTATGATGATTCTTGTTGTGATGATTCTTGTTGTGATGATTCTAGTTCTGATGATTCTTGTTCTGATGATTCTTGTTCTGATGATTCTTGTGATGATTCTTGATGTGATGACTCTTGTGATGATACTTGTTGTGATGATTCTTGTTGTGATGATTCTTGTTGCGATGATTCTTGTGATGATTCTTGTTGTGAAGATTCTTGTTGTGATGATTCTTGTTGTGATGATTCTTGTTGTGATGATTCTTGTTGTGATGATTCTTGTTGTGATGATTCTTGTTGCGATGATTCTTGTTGTGTTGATTCTTGTTGTGAAGATTCTTGTTGTGATGATTCTTGTTGTGATGATTCTTGTGATGATTCTTGTTGCGATGATTCTTGTTGTGATGATTCTTGTTGTGATGATTCTTGTTGTGATGATTCTTGTTGTGATGATTCTTGTTCTGATGATTCTTGTGATGATTCTTTTTGTGATGATTCTTGTTCTGATGATTCTTGTTCTGATGATTTTTGTTGTGATGATTCTTGTTCTGATGATTCTTGTTCTGATGATTCTTGTGATGATTCTTGTTGCGATGATTCTTGTTGTGATGATTCTTGTTCTGATGATTCTTGTGATGATTGTTGTGATGATTCTTGTTGTGATGATTCTTGTTCTGATGATTCTTGTTGTGAAGATTCTTGTTGTGAGGATTCTTGTTGTCATGATTCTTGTGATGATTCTTGTTGTGATGATTCTTGTTGTGATGATTCTTGTTGTGATGATTCTTGTTCTGTTGATTCTTGTTATGATGATTCTTGTTGTGATGATTCTTGTTCTCCTGATTCTTGTTGTGATGATTCTTGTGATGATTCTTGTTGTGATGATTCTTGTGATGATTCTTGTTGTGATGATTCTTGTTGTGATGATTCTTGTTGTGATGATTCTTGTTGTGATGATTCTTGTTGTGATGATTCTTGTGATGATTCTTGTTGTGAAGATTCTTGTTCTGATGATTCTTGTTGTGATGATTCTTGTTGTGATGATTCTTGTTCTGAAGATTATTGTTGTGATGATTCTTGTTGTGATGATACTCGTTGCGATGATTCTTGTTGTGTTGATTCTTGTTGTGAAGATTCTTGTTGTGATGATTCTTGTTCTGATGATTCTTGTGCTGATTCTTGTTGCGATGATTCTTGTTGCGATGATTCTTGTTGTGATGATTCTTGTTCTGATTATTCTTGTTGTGATGATTCTTGTTGTGATGATTCTTGTTGTGATGATTCTTGTTCTGATGATTCTTGTGATGATTCTTGTTGCAATGATTCTTGCTGTGATGATTCTTGTTCTGATGATTCTTGTTCTGATGATTCTTGTTGTGATGATTCTTGTTGTGATGATTCTTGTTCTGATGATTCTTGTTGTGATGATTCTTGTTGCGATGATTCTTGTGATGATTCTTGTTGTGAAGATTCTTGTTGTGATGATTCTTGTTGTGTTGATTGTTGTTGTAATGATTCTTGTGATGATTCTTGTTGCGATGATTCTTGTGGTGATGATTCTTGCTCTGATGTTTCTTGTGATGATTCTTGTTGTGATAATTCTTGTTGTGATGATTCTTGTTGTGATGATTCTTGTTGTGATGATTCTTGTTGTGATGATTCTTGTTGTGATGATTCTTGTTGCGATGATTCTTGTTGCGATGATTCTTGTTGCGATGATTCTTGTTGCGATGATTCTTGTTGCGATGATTCTTGTTGTGAGGATTCTTGTTGTGATGATTGTTGTTGTGATGATTCTTGTTGTGATGATTCTTGTTGCGATGATTCTTGTTGCGATGATTCTTGTTGCGATGATTCTTGTTGTGATGATTCTTGTGAGGATTCTTGTTGTGATGATTCTTGTTGTGATGATTCTTGTTGTGATGATTCTTGTTCTGATAATTCTTGTTGTGATGATTGTTGTTGTGATGAATCTTTTTGTGATGATTCTTGTTGTGATGATTCTTGTTGTGATGATTCTTGTTGTGATGATTCTTGTTGTGATGATTCTTTTTCTGATGATTCTTGTTGTGATGATTCTTGTTGTGATGATTCTTGTTGTGATGATTCTTGTTGTGATGATTCTTGTGATGATTCTTGTTATGATGATTCTTGTTGTGATGATTCTTGTTGTGATGATTCTAGTTCTGATGATTCTTGTGCTGATGGTTATTGTTGTGATGATTCTTGTTGTGATGATACTCGTTGCGATGATTCTTGTTGTGTTGATTCTTGTTGTGAAGATTCTTGTTGTGATGATTCTTGTTCTGATGATTCTTGTGCTGATTCTTGTTGCGATGATTCTTGTTGCGATGATTCTTGTTGTGATGATTCTTGTTCTGATTATTCTTGTTGTGATGATTCTTGTTGTGATGATTCTTGTTGTGATGATTCTTGTTCTGATGATTCTTGTGATGATTCTTGTTGCAATGATTCTTGCTGTGATGATTCTTGTTCTGATGATTCTTGTTCTGATGATTCTTGTTGTGATGATTCTTGTTGTGATGATTCTTGTTCTGATGATTCTTGTTGTGATGATTCTTGTTGCGATGATTCTTGTGATGATTCTTGTTGTGAAGATTCTTGTTGTGATGATTCTTGTTGTGATGATTCTTGTTGTGATGATTCTTGTGATGATTCTTGTTGCGATGATTCTTGTGGTGATGATTCTTGCTCTGATGTTTCTTGTGATGATTCTTGTTGTGATGATTCTTGTTGCGATGATTCTTGTTGCGATGATTCTTGTTGCGATGATTCTTGTTGTGCGGATTCTTGTTGTGATGATTGTTGTTGTGATGATTCTTGTTGTGATGATTCTTGTTGCGATGATTCTTGTGAGGATTCTTGTTGTGATGATTGTTGTTGTGATGATTCTTGTTGTGATGATTCTTGTTGTGATGATTCTTTTCTGATGATTCTTGTTGTGATGATTCTTGTTGTGATGATTCTTGTTGTGATGATTCTTGTTGTGATGATTCTTCTGATGATTCTTGTTATGATGATTCTTGTTGTGATGATTCTTGTTGTGATGATTCTAGTTCTGATGATTCTTGTTCTGATGATTCTTGTTCTGATGATTCTTGTGATGATTCTTGTTGTGATGATTATTGTTGTGATGATTCTTGTGATGATTCTTGTTGTGAAGATTCTTGTTGTGATGATTCTTGCGATGATTCTTGTTGTGATGATTCTTGTTGTGATGATTCTTGTTGCGATGATTCTTGTGCTGATTCTTGTTGTGATGATTCTTGTTCTGATGATTCTTGTTGTGATGATTCTTGTTGTGATGATTCTTGTTCTGGTGATTCTTGTTGTGATGATTCTTGTTGTGATGATTCTTGTTGTGATGATTCTTGTTGTGATGATTCTTGTTGCGATGATTCTTGTTGCGATGATTCTTGTTGCGATGATTCTTGTTGCGATGATTCTTGTTGCGATGATTCTTGTTGCGATGATTCTTGTTGCGATGATTCTTGTTGCGATGATACTCGTTGCGATGATTCTTGTTGTGTTGATTCTTGTTGTGAAGATTCTTGTTGTGATGATTCTTGTTCTGATGATTCTTGTGCTGATTCTTGTTGCGATGATTCTTGTTGCGATGATTCTTTTGTGATGATTCTTGTTCTGATTATTCTTGTTGTGATGATTCTTGTTGTGATGATTCTTGTTCTGATGATTCTTGTTCTGATGATTCTTGTGATGATTCTTGTTGCAATGATTCTTGCTGTGATGATTCTTGTTCTGATGATTCTTGTTCTGATGATTCTTGTTGTGATGATTCTTGTTGTGATGATTCTTGTTCTGATGATTCTTGTTGTGATGATTCTTGTTGCGATGATTCTTGTGATGATTCTTGTTGTGAAGATTCTTGTTGTGATGATTCTTGTTGTGATGATTCTTGTTGTGATGATTCTTGTGATGATTCTTGTTGCAATGATTCTTGTGGTGATGATTCTTGCTCTGATGTTTCTTGTGATGATTCTTGTTGTGATAATTCTTGTTGTGATGATTCTTGTTGTGATGATTCTTGTTGTGATGATTCTTGTTGTGATGATTCTTGTTGTGATGATTCTTGTTGCGATGATTCTTGTTGTGTTGATTCTTGTTGTGAAGATTCTTGTTGTGATGATTCTTGTTCTGATGATTCTTGTGATGATTCTTGTTGCGAGGATTCTTGTTGTGATGATTCTTGTTGTGACGATTCTTGTTGTGATGATTCTTGTTCTGATGATTCTTGTGATGATTCTTGTTGCGATGATTCTTGTTGTGATGATTCTTGTTCTGATGATTTTTGTTGTGATGATTCTTGTTCTGATGATTCTTGTTCTGATGATTCTTGTGATGATTCTTGTTGCGATGATTCTTGTTGTGATGATTCTTGTTGTGATGATTCTTGTTGTGATGATTCTTGTTGTGATGATTCTAGTTATGATTCTTGTTCTGATGATTCTTGTTGTGATGATTCTTGTTGTGAGGATTCTTGTTGTCATGATTCTTGTGATGATTCATGTTGTGATGATTCTTGTTGTGATGATTCTTGTTGTGATGATTCTTCTTCTGTTGATTCTTGTTATGATGATTCTTGTTGTGATGATTCTTGTTCTCATGATTCTTGTTGTGATGATTCTTGTGATGATTCTTGAGATGATTCTTGTTGTGATGATTCTTGTGATGATTCTTGTTGTGATGATTCTTGTTGTGATAATTCTTGTTGTGATGATTCTTGTTGTGATGATTCTTGTTGTGATGATTCTTGTTGTGATGAATCTTGTTGTGATGCTTCTTGTTCTGATGATTCTTGTTGCGATGATTCTTGTTGTGCTGATTCTTGTGGTGATGATTCTTGCTCTGATGTTTCTTGTGATGATCCTTGTTCTGATGATTCTTGTTGCGATGATTCTTGTTGTGCTGATTCTTGTTGTGCTGATTCTTGTGGTGATGATTCTTGCTCTGATGTTTCTTGTGATGATTCTTGTTGCGATGATTCTTGTTGTGCTGATTCTTGTGGTGATGATTCTTGCTCTGATGTTTCTTGTGATGATTCTTGTTGTGATGATTCTTGTTGTGATGATTCTTGTTGTGATGATTCTTGTTGTGATGATTCTTGTTGTGATGATTCTTGTTGTGATGATTCTTGTTGTGATGATTCTTGTTGCGATGATTCTTGTTGCGATGATTCTTTTTGCGATGATTCTTGTTGCGATGATTCTTGTTGCGATGATTCTTGTTGCGATGATTCTTGTTTCGATGATTCTTGTTGTGATGATTCTTGTTGTGATGATTCTTGTTGTGATGATTCTTGTTGTGATGATTCTTGTTGTGATGATTCTTGTTGTGATGATTCTTGTTGCGATGATTCTTGTTGTGATGATTACTGTTGTGATGATTGTTGTTGTGATGATTCTTGTTGTGATGATTCTTGTTGCGATGAATCTTGTTGCGATGATTGTTGTTGTGATGATTCTTGTTGTGATGATTCTTGTTGTGATGATTCTTGTTCTGACGATTCCTGTTGTGAGGATTCTTGTTGTGATGATTCTTGTTGTGATGATTCTTGTTGTGATGATTCTTGTTCTGATTATTCTTGTTGTGATGATTGTTGTTGTGATGATTCTTTTGGTGATGATTCTTGTTGTGATGATTCTTGTTGTGATGATTCTTGTTGTGATGATTCTTTTTCTGATGATTCTTGTGATGATTCTTGTTGTGATGATTCTTGTTGTGATGATTCTTGTGATGATTCTTGTTATGATGATTCTTGTTGTGATGATTCTTGTTGTGATGATTCTAGTTCTGATGATTCTTGTTCTGATGATTCTTGTGATGATTCTTGTTGTGATGACTCTTGTGATGATACTTGTTGTGATGATTCTTGTTGTGATGATACTTGTTGCGATGATTCTTGTGATGATTCTTGTTGTGAAGATTCTTGTTGTGATGATTCTTGTTGTGATGATTCTTGTTGTGATGATTCTTGCTCTGATGTTTCTTGTGATGATTCTTGTTGTGATGATTCTTGTTGTGATGATTCTTGTTGTGATGATTCTTGTTGTGATGATTCTTGTTGCGATGATTCTTGTTGCGATGATTCTTGTTGCGATGATTCTTGTTGCGATGATTCTTGTTGCGATGATTCTTGTTGCGATGATTCTTGTTGTGAGGATTCTTGTTGTGATGATTGTTGTTGTGATGATTCTTGTTGTGATGATTCTTGTTGCGATGATTCTTGTTGCAAGGATTCTTGTTGCGATGATTCTTGTTGTGATGATTCTTGTGAGGATTCTTGTTGTGATGATTGTTGTTGTGATGATTCTTGTTGTGATGATTCTTGTTCTGATAATTCTTGTTGTGGTGATTGTTGTTGTGATGATTCTTTTTGTGAAGGTTCTTGTGATGATTCTTGTTGTGATGATTCTTGTTGTGATGATTCTTGTTGTGATGATTCTTTTTCTGATGATTCTTGTTGTGATGATTCTTGTTGTGATGATTCTTGTTGTGATGATTCTTGTTGTGATGATTCTTCTGATGATTCTTGTTATGATGATTCTTGTTGTGATGATTCTTGTTGTGATGATTCTAGTTCTGATGATTCTTGTTCTGATGATTCTTGTTCTGATGATTCTTGTGATGATTCTTGTTGTGATGACTCTTGTGATGATACTTGTTGTGATGATTCTTGTTGTGATGATTCTTGTTGCGATGATTCTTGTGATGATTCTTGTTGTGAAGATTCTTGTTGTGATGATTCTTGTTGTGATGATTCTTGTTGTGATGATTCTTGTTGTGATGATTCTTGTTGTGATGATTCTTGTTGCGATGATTCTTTTTGTGTTGATTCTTGTTGTGAAGATTCTTGTTGTGATGATTCTTGTTGTGATGATTCTTGTGATGATTCTTGTTGCGATGATTCTTGTTGTGATGATTCTTGTTGTGATGATTCTTGTTGTGATGATTCTTGTTCTGATGATTCTTGTTCTGATGATTTTTGTGATGATTCTTTTTGTGATGATTCTTGTTCTGATGATTCTTGTTCTGAT
The DNA here is from genome assembly GCF_052327205.1 of Somniosus microcephalus. Classification (NCBI taxonomy): domain Eukaryota; kingdom Metazoa; phylum Chordata; class Chondrichthyes; order Squaliformes; family Somniosidae; genus Somniosus; species Somniosus microcephalus. The sequence continues at coordinate 331,190,646 of NC_140987.1, read as the reverse complement.
GATTTTTGTTGTGATGATTCTTGTTCTGATGATTCTTGTTCTGATGATTCTTGTGATGATTCTTGTTGCGATGATTCTTGTTGTGATGATTCTTGTTCTGATGATTCTTGTGATGATTCTTGTGATGATTCTTGTTGTGATGATTCTTGTTGTGAAGATTCTTGTTGTGAGGATTCTTGTTGTCATGATTCTTGTGATGATTCTTCTTGTGATGATTCTTGTTGTGATGATTCTTGTTGTGATGATTCTTGTTCTGTTGATTCTTGTTATGATGATTCTTGTTGTGATGATTCTTGTTCTCCTGATTCTTGTTGTGATGATTCTTGTTGTGATGATTCTTGTGATGATTCTTGTTGTGATGATTCTTGTGATGATTCTTGTTGTGATGATTCTTGTTGTGATGATTCTTGTTGTGATGATTCTTGTTGTGATGATTCTTGTTGTGATGATTCTTGTGATGATTCTTGTTGTGAAGATTCTTGTTCTGATGATTCTTGTTGTGATGATTCTTGTTGTGATGATTCTTGTTCTGATGGTTATTGTTGTGATGATTCTTGTTGTGATGATACTCGTTGCGATGATTCTTGTTGTGTTGATTCTTGTTGTGAAGATTCTTGTTGTGATGATTCTTGTTCTGATGATTCTTGTGCTGATTCTTGTTGCGATGATTCTTGTTGCGATGATTCTTGTTGTGATGATTCTTGTTCTGATTATTCTTGTTGTGATGATTCTTGTTGTGATGATTCTTGTTGTGATGATTCTTGTTCTGATGATTCTTGTGATGATTCTTGTTGCAATGATTCTTGCTGTGATGATTCTTGTTCTGATGATTCTTGTTCTGATGATTCTTGTTGTGATGATTCTTGTTGTGATGATTCTTGTTCTGATGATTCTTGTTGTGATGATTCTTGTTGCGATGATTCTTGTGATGATTCTTGTTGTGAAGATTCTTGTTGTGATGATTCTTGTTGTGATGATTCTTGTTGTGATGATTCTTGTGATGATTCTTGTTGCGATGATTCTTGTGGTGATGATTCTTGCTCTGATGTTTCTTGTGATGATTCTTGTTGTGATAATTCTTGTTGTGATGATTCTTGTTGTGATGATTCTTGTTGTGATGATTCTTGTTGTGATGATTCTTGTTGTGATGATTCTTGTTGCGATGATTCTTGTTGTGTTGATTCTTGTTGTGAAGATTCTTGTTGTGATGATTCTTGTTCTGATGATTCTTGTGATGATTCTTGTTGCGAGGATTCTTGTTGTGATGATTCTTGTTGTGATGATTCTTGTTGTGATGATTCTTGTTCTGATGATTCTTGTGATGATTCTTGTTGCGATGATTCTTGTTGTGATGATTCTTGTTCTGATGATTTTTGTTGTGATGATTCTTGTTCTGATGATTCTTGTTCTGATGATTCTTGTGATGATTCTTGTTGCGATGATTCTTGTTGTGATGATTCTTGTTGTGATGATTCTTGTTGTGATGATTCTTGTTGTGATGATTCTAGTTATGATTCTTGTTCTGATGATTCTTGTTGTGATGATTCTTGTTGTGAGGATTCTTGTTGTCATGATTCTTGTGATGATTCATGTTGTGATGATTCTTGTTGTGATGATTCTTGTTGTGATGATTCTTGTTCTGTTGATTCTTGTTATGATGATTCTTGTTGTGATGATTCTTGTTCTCATGATTCTTGTTGTGATGATTCTTGTGATGATTCTTGAGATGATTCTTGTTGTGATGATTCTTGTGATGATTCTTGTTGTGATGATTCTTGTTGTGATAATTCTTGTTGTGATGATTCTTGTTGTGATGATTCTTGTTGTGATGATTCTTGTTGTGATGAATCTTGTTGTGATGCTTCTTGTTCTGATGATTCTTGTTGCGATGATTCTTGTTGTGCTGATTCTTGTGGTGATGATTCTTGCTCTGATGTTTCTTGTGATGATCCTTGTTCTGATGATTCTTGTTGCGATGATTCTTGTTGTGCTGATTCTTGTGGTGATGATTCTTGCTCTGATGTTTCTTGTGATGATTCTTGTTGCGATGATTCTTGTTGTGCTGATTCTTGTGGTGATGATTCTTGCTCTGATGTTTCTTGTGATGATTCTTGTTGTGATGATTCTTGTTGTGATGATTCTTGTTGTGATGATTCTTGTTGTGATGATTCTTGTTGTGATGATTCTTGTTGTGATGATTCTTGTTGCGATGATTCTTGTTGTGTTGATTCTTGTTGTGAAGATTCTTGTTGTGATGATTCTTGTTCTGATGATTCTTGTGATGATTCTTGTTGCGAGGATTCTTGTTGTGATGATTCTTGTTGTGATGATTCTTGTTGTGATGATTCTTGTTCTGATGATTCTTGTGATGATTCTTGTTGCGATGATTCTTGTTGTGATGATTCTTGTTCTGATGATTTTTGTTGTGATGATTCTTGTTCTGATGATTCTTGTTCTGATGATTCTTGTGATGATTCTTGTTGCGATGATTCTTGTTGTGATGATTCTTGTTGTGATGATTCTTGTTGTGATGATTCTTGTTGTGATGATTCTAGTTATGATTCTTGTTCTGATGATTCTTGTTGTGATGATTCTTGTTGTGAGGATTCTTGTTGTCATGATTCTTGTGATGATTCATGTTGTGATGATTCTTGTTGTGATGATTCTTGTTGTGATGATTCTTGTTCTGTTGATTCTTGTTATGATGATTCTTGTTGTGATGATTCTTGTTCTCATGATTCTTGTTGTGATGATTCTTGTGATGATTCTTGAGATGATTCTTGTTGTGATGATTCTTGTGATGATTCTTGTTGTGATGATTCTTGTTGTGATATTTCTTGTTGTGATGATTCTTGTTGTGATGATTCTTGTTGTGATGATTCTTGTTGTGATGAATCTTGTTGTGATGCTTCTTGTTCTGATGATTCTTGTTGCGATGATTCTTGTTGTGCTGATTCTTGTGGTGATGATTCTTGCTCTGATGTTTCTTGTGATGATCCTTGTTCTGATGATTCTTGTTGCGATGATTCTTGTTGTGCTGATTCTTGTGGTGATGATTCTTGCTCTGATGTTTCTTGTGATGATTCTTGTTGCGATGATTCTTGTTGTGCTGATTCTTGTGGTGATGATTCTTGCTCTGATGTTTCTTGTGATGATTCTTGTTGTGATGATTCTTGTTGTGATGATTCTTGTTGTGATGATTCTTGTTGTGATGATTCTTGTTGTGATGATTCTTGTTGCGATGATTCTTGTTGCGATGATTCTTTTTGCGATGATTCTTGTTGCGATGATTCTTGTTGCGATGATTCTTGTTGCGATGATTCTTGTTCTGATTATTCTTGTTGTGATGATTGTTGTTGTGATGATTCTTTTGGTGATGATTCTTGTTGTGATGATTCTTGTTGTGATGATTCTTGTTGTGATGATTCTTTTTGTGATGATTCTTTTTCTGATGATTCTTGTGATGATTCTTGTTGTGATGATTCTTGTTGTGATGATTCTTGTGATGATTCTTGTTATGATGATTCTTGTTGTGATGATTCTAGTTCTGATGATTCTTGTTCTGATGATTCTTGTGATGATTCTTGTTGTGATGACTCTTGTGATGATACTTGTTGTGATGATTCTTGTTGTGATGATACTTGTTGCGATGATTCTTGTGATGATTCTTGTTGTGAAGATTCTTGTTGTGATGATTCTTGTTGTGATGATTCTTGTTGTGATGATTCTTGTTGTGATGATTCTTGTTGTGATGATTCTTGTTGCGATGATTCTTGTTGTGTTGATTCTTGTTGTGAAGATTCTTGTTGTGATGATTCTTGTTGTGATGATTCTTGTGATGATTCTTGTTGCGATGATTCTTGTTGTGATGATTCTTGTTGTGATGATTCTTGTTGTGATGATTCTTGTTGTGATGATTCTTGTGATGATTCTTTTTGTGATGAATTTTGTTCTGATGATTCTTGTTCTGATGATTTTTGTTGTGTTGATTCTTGTTCTGATGATTCTTGTTCTGATGATTCTTGTGATGATTCTTGTTGCGATGATTCTTGTTGTGATGATTCTTGTTCTGATGATTCTTGTGATGATTCTTGTTGTGATGATTCTTGTTCTGATGATTCTTGTTGTGAAGATTCTTGTTGTGAGGATTCTTGTTTTCATGATTCTTGTGATGATTCTTGTTGTGATGATTCTTGTTGTGATGATTCTTGTTGTGATGATTCTTGTTCTGTTGATTCTTGTTATGATGATTCTTGTTGTGATGATTCTTGTTCTCCTGATTCTTGTTGTGATGATTCTTGTTGTGATGATTCTTGTGATGATTCTTGTTGTGATGATTCTTGTGATGATTCTTGTTGTGTTGATTCTTGTTGTGATGATTCTTGTTGTGATGATTCTTGTTGTGATGATTCTTGTTGTGATGATTCTTGTGATGATTCTTGTTGTGAAGATTCTTGTTCTAATGATTCTTGTTGTGATGATTCTTGTTGTGATGATTCTTGTTCTGATGGTTATTGTTGTGATGATTCTTGTTGTGATGATACTCGTTGCGATGATTCTTGTTGTGTTGATTCTTGTTGTGAAGATTCTTGTTGTGATGATTCTTGTTCTGATGATTCTTGTGCTGATTCTTGTTGCGATGATTCTTGTTGCGATGATTCTTGTTGTGATGATTCTTGTTCTGATTATTCTTGTTGTGATGATTCTTGTTGTGATGATTCTTGTTGTGATGATTCTTGTTCTGATGATTCTTGTGATGATTCTTGTTGCAATGATTCTTGCTGTGATGATTCTTGTTCTGATGATTCTTGTTGTGATGATTCTTGTTGTGATGATTCTTGTTCTGATGATTCTTGTTGTGATGATTCTTGTTGCGATGATTCTTGTGATGATTCTTGTTGTGAAGATTCTTGTTGTGATGATTCTTGTTGTGATGATTCTTGTGATGATTCTTGTTGCGATGATTCTTGTGGTGATGATTCTTGCTCTGATGTTTATTGTGATGATTCTTGTTGTGATAATTCTTGTTGTGATGATTCTTGTTGTGATGATTCTTGTTGTGATGATTCTTGTTGTGATGATTGTTGTTGTGATGATTCTTGTTGCGATGATTCTTGTTGCGATGATTCTTGTTGCGATGATTCTTGTTGCGATGATTCTTGTTGCGATGATTCTTGTTGCGATGATTCTTGTTGTGAGGATTCTTGTTGTGATGATTGTTGTTGTGATGATTCTTGTTGTGATGATTCTTGTTGCGATGATTCTTGTTGCGATGATTCTTGTTGCGATGATTCTTGTTGTGATGATTCTTGTGAGGATTCTTGTTGTGATGATTCTTGTTGTGATGATTCTTGTTGTGATGATTCTTGTTCTGATAATTCTTGTTGTGATGATTGTTGTTGTGATGATTCTTTTTGTGATGATTCTTGTGATGATTCTTGTTGTGATGATTCTTGTTGTGATGATTCTTGTTGTGATGATTCTTTTTCTGATGATTCTTGTTGTGATGATTCTTGTTGTGATGATTCTTGTTGTGATGATTCGTGTTGTGATGATTCTTGTGATGATTCTTGTTATGATGATTCTTGTTGTGATGATTCTTGTTGTGATGATTCTAGTTCTGATGATTCTTGTGCTGATGGTTATTGTTGTGATGATTCTTGTTGTGATGATACTCGTTGCGATGATTCTTGTTGTGTTGATTCTTGTTGTGAAGATTCTTGTTGTGATGATTCTTGTTCTGATGATTCTTGTGCTGATTCTTGTTGCGATGATTCTTGTTGCGATGATTCTTGTTGTGATGATTCTTGTTCTGATTATTCTTGTTGTGATGATTCTTGTTGTGATGATTCTTGTTGTGATGATTCTTGTTCTGATGATTCTTGTGATGATTCTTGTTGCAATGATTCTTGCTGTGATGATTCTTGTTCTGATGATTCTTGTTCTGATGATTCTTGTTGTGATGATTCTTGTTGTGATGATTCTTGTTCTGTTGATTCTTGTTGTGATGATTCTTGTTGTGAAGATTCTTGTTGTGATGATTCTTGTTGTGATGATTCTTGTGATGATTCTTGTTGCGATGATTCTTGTGGTGATGATTCTTGCTCTGATGTTTCTTGTGATGATTCTTGTTGTGATGATTCTTGTTGTGATGATACTTGTTGTGATGATTCTTGTTGTGATGATTCTTGTTGCGATGATTCTTGTTGCGATGATTCTTGTTGCGATGATTCTTGTTGCGATGATTCTTGTTGCGATGATTCTTGTTGCGATGATTCTTGTTGTGAGGATTCTTGTTGTGATGATTGTTGTTGTGATGATTCTTGTTGTGATGATTCTTGTTGCGATGATTCTTGTTGCGAGGATTCTTGTTGCGATGATTCTTGTTGTGATGATTCTTGTGAGGATTCTTGTTGTGATGATTGTTGTTGTGATGATTCTTGTTGTGATGATTCTTGTTCTGATAATTCTTGTTGTGATGATTGTTGTTGTGATGATTCTTTTTGTGAAGGTTCTTGTGATGATTCTTGTTGTGATGATTCTTGTTGTGATGATTCTTGTTGTGATGATTCTTTTTCTGATGATTCTTGTTGTGATGATTCTTGTTGTGATGATTCTTGTTGTGATGATTCTTGTTGTGATGATTCTTCTGATGATTCTTGTTATGATGATTCTTGTTGTGATGATTCTTGTTGTGATGATTCTAGTTCTGATGATTCTTGTTCTGATGATTCTTGTTCTGATGATTCTTGTGATGATTCTTGATGTGATGACTCTTGTGATGATACTTGTTGTGATGATTCTTGTTGTGATGATTCTTGTTGCGATGATTCTTGTGATGATTCTTGTTGTGAAGATTCTTGTTGTGATGATTCTTGTTGTGATGATTCTTGTTGTGATGATTCTTGTTGTGATGATTCTTGTTGTGATGATTCTTGTTGCGATGATTCTTGTTGTGTTGATTCTTGTTGTGAAGATTCTTGTTGTGATGATTCTTGTTGTGATGATTCTTGTGATGATTCTTGTTGCGATGATTCTTGTTGTGATGATTCTTGTTGTGATGATTCTTGTTGTGATGATTCTTGTTGTGATGATTCTTGTTCTGATGATTCTTGTGATGATTCTTTTTGTGATGATTCTTGTTCTGATGATTCTTGTTCTGATGATTTTTGTTGTGATGATTCTTGTTCTGATGATTCTTGTTCTGATGATTCTTGTGATGATTCTTGTTGCGATGATTCTTGTTGTGATGATTCTTGTTCTGATGATTCTTGTGATGATTGTTGTGATGATTCTTGTTGTGATGATTCTTGTTCTGATGATTCTTGTTGTGAAGATTCTTGTTGTGAGGATTCTTGTTGTCATGATTCTTGTGATGATTCTTGTTGTGATGATTCTTGTTGTGATGATTCTTGTTGTGATGATTCTTGTTCTGTTGATTCTTGTTATGATGATTCTTGTTGTGATGATTCTTGTTCTCCTGATTCTTGTTGTGATGATTCTTGTGATGATTCTTGTTGTGATGATTCTTGTGATGATTCTTGTTGTGATGATTCTTGTTGTGATGATTCTTGTTGTGATGATTCTTGTTGTGATGATTCTTGTTGTGATGATTCTTGTGATGATTCTTGTTGTGAAGATTCTTGTTCTGATGATTCTTGTTGTGATGATTCTTGTTGTGATGATTCTTGTTCTGAAGATTATTGTTGTGATGATTCTTGTTGTGATGATACTCGTTGCGATGATTCTTGTTGTGTTGATTCTTGTTGTGAAGATTCTTGTTGTGATGATTCTTGTTCTGATGATTCTTGTGCTGATTCTTGTTGCGATGATTCTTGTTGCGATGATTCTTGTTGTGATGATTCTTGTTCTGATTATTCTTGTTGTGATGATTCTTGTTGTGATGATTCTTGTTGTGATGATTCTTGTTCTGATGATTCTTGTGATGATTCTTGTTGCAATGATTCTTGCTGTGATGATTCTTGTTCTGATGATTCTTGTTCTGATGATTCTTGTTGTGATGATTCTTGTTGTGATGATTCTTGTTCTGATGATTCTTGTTGTGATGATTCTTGTTGCGATGATTCTTGTGATGATTCTTGTTGTGAAGATTCTTGTTGTGATGATTCTTGTTGTGTTGATTGTTGTTGTAATGATTCTTGTGATGATTCTTGTTGCGATGATTCTTGTGGTGATGATTCTTGCTCTGATGTTTCTTGTGATGATTCTTGTTGTGATAATTCTTGTTGTGATGATTCTTGTTGTGATGATTCTTGTTGTGATGATTCTTGTTGTGATGATTCTTGTTGTGATGATTCTTGTTGCGATGATTCTTGTTGCGATGATTCTTGTTGCGATGATTCTTGTTGCGATGATTCTTGTTGCGATGATTCTTGTTGTGAGGATTCTTGTTGTGATGATTGTTGTTGTGATGATTCTTGTTGTGATGATTCTTGTTGCGATGATTCTTGTTGCGATGATTCTTGTTGCGATGATTCTTGTTGTGATGATTCTTGTGAGGATTCTTGTTGTGATGATTCTTGTTGTGATGATTCTTGTTGTGATGATTCTTGTTCTGATAATTCTTGTTGTGATGATTGTTGTTGTGATGAATCTTTTTGTGATGATTCTTGTTGTGATGATTCTTGTTGTGATGATTCTTGTTGTGATGATTCTTGTTGTGATGATTCTTTTTCTGATGATTCTTGTTGTGATGATTCTTGTTGTGATGATTCTTGTTGTGATGATTCTTGTTGTGATGATTCTTGTGATGATTCTTGTTATGATGATTCTTGTTGTGATGATTCTTGTTGTGATGATTCTAGTTCTGATGATTCTTGTGCTGATGGTTATTGTTGTGATGATTCTTGTTGTGATGATACTCGTTGCGATGATTCTTGTTGTGTTGATTCTTGTTGTGAAGATTCTTGTTGTGATGATTCTTGTTCTGATGATTCTTGTGCTGATTCTTGTTGCGATGATTCTTGTTGCGATGATTCTTGTTGTGATGATTCTTGTTCTGATTATTCTTGTTGTGATGATTCTTGTTGTGATGATTCTTGTTGTGATGATTCTTGTTCTGATGATTCTTGTGATGATTCTTGTTGCAATGATTCTTGCTGTGATGATTCTTGTTCTGATGATTCTTGTTCTGATGATTCTTGTTGTGATGATTCTTGTTGTGATGATTCTTGTTCTGATGATTCTTGTTGTGATGATTCTTGTTGCGATGATTCTTGTGATGATTCTTGTTGTGAAGATTCTTGTTGTGATGATTCTTGTTGTGATGATTCTTGTTGTGATGATTCTTGTGATGATTCTTGTTGCGATGATTCTTGTGGTGATGATTCTTGCTCTGATGTTTCTTGTGATGATTCTTGTTGTGATGATTCTTGTTGCGATGATTCTTGTTGCGATGATTCTTGTTGCGATGATTCTTGTTGCGATGATTCTTGTTGCGATGATTCTTGTTGCGATGATTCTTGTTGCGATGATTCTTGTTGCGATGATTCTTGTTGTGCGGATTCTTGTTGTGATGATTGTTGTTGTGATGATTCTTGTTGTGATGATTCTTGTTGCGATGATTCTTGTGAGGATTCTTGTTGTGATGATTGTTGTTGTGATGATTCTTGTTGTGATGATTCTTGTTGTGATGATTCTTTTCTGATGATTCTTGTTGTGATGATTCTTGTTGTGATGATTCTTGTTGTGATGATTCTTGTTGTGATGATTCTTCTGATGATTCTTGTTATGATGATTCTTGTTGTGATGATTCTTGTTGTGATGATTCTAGTTCTGATGATTCTTGTTCTGATGATTCTTGTTCTGATGATTCTTGTGATGATTCTTGTTGTGATGATTATTGTTGTGATGATTCTTGTGATGATTCTTGTTGTGAAGATTCTTGTTGTGATGATTCTTGCGATGATTCTTGTTGTGATGATTCTTGTTGTGATGATTCTTGTTGCGATGATTCTTGTGCTGATTCTTGTTGTGATGATTCTTGTTCTGATGATTCTTGTTGTGATGATTCTTGTTGTGATGATTCTTGTTCTGGTGATTCTTGTTGTGATGATTCTTGTTGTGATGATTCTTGTTGTGATGATTCTTGTTGTGATGATTCTTGTTGCGATGATTCTTGTTGCGATGATTCTTGTTGCGATGATTCTTGTTGCGATGATTCTTGTTGCGATGATTCTTGTTGCGATGATTCTTGTTGCGATGATTCTTGTTGCGATGATTCTTGTTGTGAGGATTCTTGTTGTGATGATTGTTGTTGTGATGATTCTTGTTGTGATGATTCTTGTTGCGATGATTCTTGTTGCGAGGATTCTTGTTGCGATGATTCTTGTTGTGATGATTCTTGTGAGGATTCTTGTTGTGATGATTGTTGTTGTGATGATTCTTGTTGTGATGATTCTTGTTCTGATAATTCTTGTTGTGATGATTGTTGTTGTGATGATTCTTTTTGTGAAGGTTCTTGTGATGATTCTTGTTGTGATGATTCTTGTTGTGATGATTCTTTTTCTGATGATTCTTGTTGTGATGATTCTTGTTGTGATGATTCTTGTTGTGATGATTCTTGTTGTGATCATTCTTCTGATGATTCTTGTTATGATGATTCTTGTTGTGATGATTCTTGTTGTGATGATTCTAGTTCTGATGATTCTTGTTCTGATGATTCTTGTTCTGATGATTCTTGTGATGATTCTTGTTGTGATGATTATTGTTGTGATGATTCTTGTTGTGATGATTCTTGTTGTGATGATTCTTGTTGCGATGATTCTTGTTGCGATGATTCTTGTTGCGATGATTCTTGTTGCGATGATTCTTGTTGCGATGATTCTTGTTGTGAGGATTCTTGTTGTGATGATTGTTGTTGTGATGATTCTTGTTGTGATGATTCTTGTTGCGATGATTCTTGTTGCGATGATTCTTGTTGTGATGATTCTTGTTCTGATGATTCTTGTGATGATTCTTTTTGTGATGATTCTTGTTCTGATGATTCTTGTTGTGAAGATTCTTGTTGTGAGGATTCTTGTTTTCATGATTCTTGTGATGATTCTTGTTGTGATGATTCTTGTTGTGATGATTCTTGTGATGATTCTTGTTCTGTTGATTCTTGTTATGATGATTCTTGTTGTGATGATTCTTGTTCTCCTGATTCTTGTTGTGATGATTCTTGTTGTGATGATTCTTGTGATGATTCTTGTTGTGATGATTCTTGTGATGATTCTTGTTGTGATGATTCTTGTTGTGATGATTCTTGTTGTGATGATTCTTGTTGTGATGATTCTTGTTGTGATGATTCTTGTGATGATTCTTGTTGTGAAGATTCTTGTTCTGATGATTCTTGTTGTGATGATTCTTGTGATGATTCTTGTTCTGATGGTTATTGTTGTGATGATTCTTGTTGTGATGATACTCGTTGCGATGATTCTTGTTGTGTTGATTCTTGTTGTGAAGATTCTTGTTGTGATGATTCTTGTTCTGATGATTCTTGTGCTGATTCTTGTTGCGATGATTCTTGTTGCGATGATTCTTGTTGTGATGATTCTTGTTCTGATGATTCTTGTTGTGATGATTCTTGTTGTGATGATTCTTGTTGTGATGATTCTTGTTCTGATGATTCTTGTGATGATTCTTGTTGCAATGATTCTTGCTGTGATGATTCTTGTTCTGATGATTCTTGTTCTGATGATTCTTGTTGTGATGATTCTTGTTGTGATGATTCTTGTTCTGATGATTCTTGTTGTGATGATTCTTGTTGCGATGATTCTTGTGATGATTCTTGTTGTGAAGATTCTTGTTGTGATGATTCTTGTTGTGATGATTCTTGTTGTGATGATTCTTGTTGCGATGATTCTTGTGGTGATGATTCTTGCTCTGATGTTTATTGTGATGATTCTTGTTGTGATAATTCTTGTTGTGATGATTCTTGTTGTGATGATTCTTGTTGTGATGATTCTTGTTGTGATGATTCTTGTTGAGATGATTCTTGTTGCGATGATTCTTGTTGCGATGATTCTTGTTGCGATGATTCTTGTTGCGATGATTCTTGTTGCGATGATTCTTGTTGCGATGATTCTTGTTGTGAGGATTCTTGTTGTGATGATTGTTGTTGTGATGATTCTTGTTGTGATGATTCTTGTTGCGATGATTCTTGTTGCGATGATTCTTGTTGCGATGATTCTTGTTGCGATGATTCTTGTTGCGATGATTCTTGTTGCGATGATTCTTGTTGCGATGATTCTTGTTGTGAGGATTCTTGTTGTGATGATTGTTGTTGTGATGATTCTTGTTGTGATGATTCTTGTTGCGATGATTCTTGTTGCGAGGATTCTTGTTGCGATGATTCTTGTTGTGATGATTCTTGTGAGGATTCTTGTTGTGATGATTGTTGTTGTGATGATTCTTGTTGTGATGATTCTTGTTCTGATAATTCTTGTTGTGATGATTGTTGTTGTGATGATTCTTTTTGTGAAGGTTCTTGTGATGATTCTTGTTGTGATGATTCTTGTTGTGATGATTCTTTTTCTGATGATTCTTGTTGTGATGATTCTTGTTGTGATGATTCTTGTTGTGATGATTCTTGTTGTGATGATTCTTCTGATGATTCTTGTTATGATGATTCTTGTTGTGATGATTCTTGTTGTGATGATTCTAGTTCTGATGATTCTTGTTCTGATGATTCTTGTTCTGATGATTCTTGTTGTGATGATTGTTGTTGTGATGATTCTTTTTGTGATGATTCTTGTTGTGATGATTCTTGTTGTGATGATTCTTGTTGTGATGATTCTTGTTGTGATGATTCTTTTTCTGTTGATTCTTGTTGTGATGATTCTTGTTGTGATGATTCTTGTTGTGATGATTCTTGTTGTGATGATTCTTGTGATGATTCTTGTTATGATGATTCTTGTTGTGATGATTCTTGTTGTGATGATTCTAGTTCTGATGATTCTTGTGCTGATGGTTATTGTTGTGATGATTCTTGTTGTGATGATACTCGTTGCGATGATTCTTGTTGTGTTGATTCTTGTGAAGATTCTTGATGTGATGATTCTTGTTGTGATGATTCTTGTGATGATTCTTGTTGCGATGCTTCTTGTTGTGATGATTCTTGTTGTGATGATTCTTGTTGTGATGATTCTTGTTGTGATGATTCTTGTTGTGATGATTCTTGTGATGATTCTTTTTGTGATGATTCTTGTTCTGATGATTCTTGTTCTGATGATTTTTGTTGTGTTGATTCTTGTTCTGATGATTCTTGTTCTGATGATTCTTGTGATGATTCTTGTTGCGATGATTCTTGTTGTGATGATTCTTGTTCTGATGATTCTTGTGATGATTCTTTTTGTGATGATTCTTGTTCTGATGATTCTTGTTGTGAAGATTCTTGTTGTGAGGATTCTTGTTTTCATGATTCTTGTGATGATTCTTGTTGTGATGATTCTTGTTGTGATGATTCTTGTTGTGATGATTCTTGTTCTGTTGATTCTTGTTATGATGATTCTTGTTGTGATGATTCTTGTTCTCCTGATTCTTGTTGTGATGATTCTTGTTGTGATGATTCTTGTGATGATTCTTGTTGTGATGATTCTTGTGATGATTCTTGTTGTGATGATTCTTGTTGTGATGATTCTTGTTGTGATGATTCTTGTTGTGATGATTCTTGTTGTGATGATTCTTGTGATGATTCTTGTTGTGAAGATTCTTGTTCTGATGATTCTTGTTGTGATGATTCTTGTTGTGATGATTCTTGTTCTGATGGTTATTGTTGTGATGATTCTTGTTGTGATGATACTCGTTGCGATGATTCTTGTTGTGTTGATTCTTGTTGTGAAGATTCTTGTTGTGATGATTCTTGTTCTGATGATTCTTGTGCTGATTCTTGTTGCGATGATTCTTGTTGCGATGATTCTTGTTGTGATGATTCTTGTTCTGATGATTCTTGTTGTGATGATTCTTGTTGTGATGATTCTTGTTGTGATGATTCTTGTTCTGATGATTCTTGTGATGATTCTTGTTGCAATGATTCTTGCTGTGATGATTCTTGTTCTGATGATTCTTGTTCTGATGATTCTTGTTGTGATGATTCTTGTTGTGATGATTCTTGTTCTGATGATTCTTGTTGTGATGATTCTTGTTGCGATGATTCTTGTGATGATTCTTGTTGTGAAGATTCTTGTTGTGATGATTCTTGTTGTGATGATTCTTGTTGTGATGATTCTTGTTGCGATGATTCTTGTGGTGATGATTCTTGCTCTGATGTTTATTGTGATGATTCTTGTTGTGATAATTCTTGTTGTGATGATTCTTGTTGTGATGATTCTTGTTGTGATGATTCTTGTTGTGATGATTCTTGTTGAGATGATTCTTGTTGCGATGATTCTTGTTGCAATGATTCTTGTTGCGATGATTCTTGTTGCGATGATTCTTGTTGCGATGATTCTTGTTGCGATGATTCTTGTTGTGAGGATTCTTGTTGTGATGATTGTTGTTGTGATGATTCTTGTTGTGATGATTCTTGTTGCGATGATTCTTGTTGCGATGATTCTTGTTGCGATGATTCTTGTTGTGATGATTCTTGTGAGGATTCTTGTTGTGATGATTCTTGTTGTGATGATTCTTGTTCTGATGATTCTTGTGATGATTCTTTTTGTGATGATTCTTGTTCTGATGATTCTTGTTGTGAAGATTCTTGTTGTGAGGATTCTTGTTTTCATGATTCTTGTGATGATTCTTGTTGTGATGATTCTTGTTGTGATGATTCTTGTTGTGATGATTCTTGTTCTGTTGATTCTTGTTATGATGATTCTTGTTGTGATGATTCTTGTTCTCCTGATTCTTGTTGTGATGATTCTTGTTGTGATGATTCTTGTGATGATTCTTGTTGTGATGATTCTTGTGATGATTCTTGTTGTGATGATTCTTGTTGTGATGATTCTTGTTGTGATGATTCTTGTTGTGATGATTCTTGTTGTGATGATTCTTGTGATGATTCTTGTTGTGAAGATTCTTGTTCTGATGATTCTTGTTGTGATGATTCTTGTTGTGATGATTCTTGTTCTGATGGTTATTGTTGTGATGATTCTTGTTGTGATGATACTCGTTGCGATGATTCTTGTTGTGTTGATTCTTGTTGTGAAGATTCTTGTTGTGATGATTCTTGTTCTGATGATTCTTGTGCTGATTCTTGTTGCGATGATTCTTGTTGCGATGATTCTTGTTGTGATGATTCTTGTTCTGATGATTCTTGTTGTGATGATTCTTGTTGTGATGATTCTTGTTGTGATGATTCTTGTTCTGATGATTCTTGTGATGATTCTTGTTGCAATGATTCTTGCTGTGATGATTCTTGTTCTGATGATTCTTGTTCTGATGATTCTTGTTGTGATGATTCTTGTTGTGATGATTCTTGTTCTGATGATTCTTGTTGTGATGATTCTTGTTGCGATGATTCTTGTGATGATTCTTGTTGTGAAGATTCTTGTTGTGATGATTCTTGTTGTGATGATTCTTGTTGTGATGATTCTTGTTGCGATGATTCTTGTGGTGATGATTCTTGCTCTGATGTTTATTGTGATGATTCTTGTTGTGATAATTCTTGTTGTGATGATTCTTGTTGTGATGATTCTTGTTGTGATGATTCTTGTTGTGATGATTCTTGTTGAGATGATTCTTGTTGCGATGATTCTTGTTGCGATGATTCTTGTTGCGATGATTCTTGTTGCGATGATTCTTGTTGCGATGATTCTTGTTGCGATGATTCTTGTTGTGAGGATTCTTGTTGTGATGATTGTTGTTGTGATGATTCTTGTTGTGATGATTCTTGTTGCGATGATTCTTGTTGCGATGATTCTTGTTGCGATGATTCTTGTTGTGATGATTCTTGTGAGGATTCTTGTTGTGATGATTCTTGTTGTGATGATTCTTGTTGTGATGATTCTTGTTCTGATAATTCTTGTTGTGATGATTGTTGTTGTGATGATTCTTTTTGTGATGATTCTTGTGATGATTCTTGTTGTGATGATTCTTGTTGTGATGATTCTTGTTGTGATGATTCTTTTTCTGATGATTCTTGTTGTGATGATTCTTGTTGTGATGATTCTTGTTGTGGTGATTCGTGTTGTGATGATTCTTGTGATGATTCTTGTTATGATGATTCTTGTTGTGATGATTCTTGTTGTGATGATTCTAGTTCTGATGATTCTTGTGCTGATGGTTATTGTTGTGATGATTCTTGTTGTGATGATACTCATTGCGATGATTCTTGTTGTGTTGATTCTTGTTGTGAAGATTCTTGTTGTGATGATTCTTGTTCTGATGATTCTTGTGCTGATTCTTGTTGCGATGATTCTTGTTGCGATGATTCTTGTTGTGATGATTCTTGTTCTGATTATTCTTGTTGTGATGATTCTTGTTGTGATGATTCTTGTTGTGATGATTCTTGTTCTGATGATTCTTGTGATGATTCTTGTTGCAATGATTCTTGCTGTGATGATTCTTGTTCTGATGATTCTTGTTCTGATGATTCTTGTTGTGATGATTCTTGTTGTGATGATTCTTGTTCTGGTGATTCTTGTTGTGATGATTCTTGTTGCGAAGATTCTTGTGATGATTCTTGTTGTGAAGATTCTTGTTGTGATGATTCTTGTTGTGATGATTCTTGTTGTGATGATTCTTGTGATGATTCTTGTTGCGATGATTCTTGTGGTGATGATTCTTGCTCTGATATTTCTTGTGATGATTCTTGTTGTGATGATTCTTGTTGTGATGATTCTTGTTGTGATGATTCTTGTTGTGATGATTCTTGTTGCGATGATTCTTGTTGCGATGATTCTTGTTGCGATGATTCTTGTTGCGATGATTCTTGTTGCGATGATTCTTGTTGCGATGATTGTTGTTGTGAGGATTCTTGTTGTGATGATTGTTGTTGTGATGATTCTTGTGATGATTCTTGTTGCGATGATTCTTGTTGCGAGGATTCTTGTTGCGATGATTCTTGTTGTGATGATTCTTGTGAGGATTCTTGTTGTGATGATTGTTGTTGTGATGATTCTTGTTGTGATGATTCTTGTTCTGATAATTCTTGTTGTGATGATTGTTGTTGTGATGATTCTTTTTGTGAAGGTTCTTGTGATGATTCTTGTTGTGATGATTCTTGTTGTGATGATTCTTGTTGTGATGATTCTTTTTCTGATGATTCTTGTTGTGATGATTCTTGTTGTGATGATTCTTGTTGTGATGATTCTTGTTGTGATGATTCTTCTGATGATTCTTGTTATGATGATTCTTGTTGTGATGATTCTTGTTGTGATGATTCTAGTTCTGATGATTCTTGTTCTGATGATTCTTGTTCTGATGATTCTTGTGATGATTCTTGTTGTGATGACTCTTGTGATGATACTTGTTGTGATGATTCTTGTTGTGATGATTCTTGTTGCGATGATTCTTGTGATGATTCTTGTTGTGAAGATTCTTGTTGTGATGATTCTTGTTGTGATGATTCTTGTTGTGATGATTCTTGTTGTGATGATTCTTGTTGTGATGATTCTTGTTGCGATGATTCTTGTTGTGTGGATTCTTGTTGTGAAGATTCTTGTTGTGATGATTCTTGTTGTGATGATTCTTGTGATGATTCTTGTTGCGATGATTCTTGTTGTGATGATTCTTGTTGTGATGATTCTTGTTATGATGATTCTTGTTGTGATGATTCTTGTGATGATTCTTGTTGCGATGATTCTTGTGGTGATGATTCTTGCTCTGATGTTTCTTGTGATGATTCTTGTTGTGATGATTCTTGTTGTGATGATTCTTGTTGTGATGATTCTTGTTGTGATGATTCTTGTTGCGATGATTCTTGTTGCGATGATTCTTGTTGCGATGATTCTTGTTGCGATGATTCTTGTTGCGATGATTCTTGTTGCGATGATTCTTGTTGTGAGGATTCTTGTTGTGATGATTGTTGTTGTGATGATTCTTGTTGTGATGATTCTTGTTGCGATGATTCTTGTTGCGAGGATTCTTGTTGCGATGATTCTTGTTGTGAGGATTCTTGTGAGGATTCTTGTTGTGATGATTGTTGTTGTGATGATTCTTGTTGTGATGATTCTTGTTCTGATAATTCTTGTTGTGATGATTGTTGTTGTGATGATTCTTTTTGTGAAGGTTCTTGTGATGATTCTTGTTGTGATGATTCTTGTTGTGATGATTCTTGTTGTGATGATTCTTTTTCTGATGATTCTTGTTGTGATGATTCTTGTTGTGATGATTCTTGTTGTGATGATTCTTGTTGTGATGATTCTTCTGATGATTCTTGTTATGATGATTCTTGTTGTGATGTTTCTTGTTGTGATGATTCTAGTTCTGATGATTCTTGTTCAGATGATTCTTGTTCTGATGATTCTTGTGATGATTCTTGTTGTGATGACTCTTGTGATGATACTTGTTGTGATGATTCTTGTTGTGATGATTCTTGTTGCGATGATTCTTGTGATGATTCTTGTTGTGAAGATTCTTGTTGTGATGATTCTTGTTGTGATGATTCTTGTTGTGATGATTCTTGTTGTGATGATTCTTGTTGTGATGATTCTTGTTGCGATGATTCTTGTTGTGTTGATTCTTGTTGTGAAGATTCTTTTTGTGATGATTCTTGTTGTGATGATTCTTGTGATGATTCTTGTTGCGATGATTCTTGTTGTGATGATTCTTGTTGTGATGATTCTTGTTGTGATGATTCTTGTTGTGATGATTTTTGTTCTGATGATTCTTGTGATGATTCTTTTTGTGATGATTCTTGTTCTGATGATTCTTGTTCTGATGATTTTTGTTGTGATGATTCTTGTTCTGATGATTCTTGTTCTGATGATTCTTGTGATGATTCTTGTTGCGATGATTCTTTTTGTGATGATTCTTGTTCTGATGATTCTTGTGATGATTGTTGTGATGATTCTTTTTGTGATGATTCTTGTTCTGATGATTCTTGTTGTGAAGATTCTTGTTGTGAGGATTCTTGTTGTCATGATTCTTGTGATGATTCTTGTTGTGATGATTCTTGTTGTGATGATTCTTGTTGTGATGATTCTTGTTCTGTTGATTCTTGTTATGATGATTGTTGTTGTGATGATTCTTGTTCTCCTGATTCTTGTTGTGATGATTCTTGTTGTGATGATTCTTGTGATGATTCTTGTTGTGATGATTCTTGTGATGATTCTTGTTGTGATGATTCTTGTTGTGATGATTCTTGTTGTGATGATTCTTGTTGTGATGATTCTTGTTGTGATGATTCTTGTTGTGATGATTCTTGTGATGATTCTTGTTGTGAAGATTCTTGTTCTGATGATTCTTGTTGTGATGATTCTTGTTGTGATGATTCTTGTTCTGATGGTTATTGTTGTGATGATTCTTGTTGTGATGATACTCGTTGCGATGATTCTTGTGCTGATTCTTGTTGCGATGATTCTTGTTGCGATGATTCTTATTGTGATGATTCTTGTTCTGATTATTCTTGTTGTGATGATTCTTGTGATGATTCTTGTTGTGATGATTCTTGTTCTGATGATTCTTGTGATGATTCTTGTTGCAATGATTCTTGCTGTGATGATTCTTGTTCTGATGATTCTTGTTCTGATGATTCTTGTTGTGATGATTCTTGTTGTGATGATTCTTGTTCTGATGATTCTTGTTGTGATGATTCTTGTTGCGATGATTCTTGTGATGATTCTTGTTGTGAAGATTCTTGTTGTGATGATTCTTGTTGTGATGATTCTTGTTGTGATGATTCTTGTGATGATTCTTGTTGCGATGATTCTTGTGGTGATGATTCTTGCTCTGATGTTTCTTGTGATGATTCTTGTTGTGATAATTCTTGTTGTGATGATTCTTGTTGTGATGATTCTTGTTGTGATGATTCTTGTTGTGATGATTCTTGTTGTGATGATTCTTGTTGCGATGATTCTTGTTGTGATGATTCTTGTTGCGATGATTCTTGTTGCGATGATTCTTGTTGCGATGATTCTTGTTGTGAGGATTCTTGTTGTGATGATTGTTGTTGTGATGATTCTTGTTGTGATGATTCTTGTTGCGATGATTCTTGTTGCGATGATTCTTGTTGTGATGATTCTTGTGAGGATTCTTGTTGTGATGATTCTTGTTGTGATGATTCTTGTTGTGATGATTCTTGTTCTGATAATTCTTGTTGTGCTGATTGTTGTTGTGATGATTCTTTTTGTGATTATTCTTGTTGTGATGATTCTTGTTGTGATGATTCTTGTTGTGATGATTCTTGTTGTGATGATTCTTTTTCTGATGATTCTTGTTGTGATGATTCTTGTTGTGATGATTCTTGTTGTGATGATTCTTGTTGTGATGATTCTTGTGATGATTCTTGTTATGATGATTCTTGTTGTGATGATTCTTGTTGTGATGATTCTAGTTCTGATGATTCTTGTGCTGATGGTTATTGTTGTGATGATTCTTGTTGTGATGATACTCGTTGCGATGATTCTTGTTGTGTTGATTCTTGTTGTGAAGATTCTTGTTGTGATGATTCTTGTTCTGATGATTCTTGTGCTGATTCTTGTTGCGATGATTCTTGTTGCGATGATTCTTGTTGTGATGATTCTTGTTCTGATTATTCTTGTTGTGATGATTCTTGTTGTGATGATTCTTGTTGTGATGATTCTTGTTCTGATGATTCTTGTGATGATTCTTGTTGCAATGATTCTTGCTGTGATGATTCTTGTTCTGATGATTCTTGTTCTGATGATTCTTGTTGTGATGATTCTTGTTGTGATGATTCTTGTTCTGATGATTCTTGTTGTGATGATTCTTGTTGCGATGATTCTTGTGATGATTCTTGTTGTGAAGATTCTTGTTGTGATGATTCTTGTTGTGATGATTCTTGTTGTGATGATTCTTGTGATGATTCTTGTTGCGATGATTTTTGTGGTGATGATTCTTGCTCTGATGTTTCTTGTGATGATTCTTGTTGTGATGATTCTTGTTGTGATGATTCTTGTTGTGATGATTCTTGTTGCGATGATTCTTGTTGCGATGATTCTTGTTGCGATGATTCTTGTTGCGATGATTCTTGTTGCGATGATTCTTGTTGCGATGATTCTTGTTGCGATGATTCTTGTTGTGAGGATTCTTGTTGTGATGATTGTTGTTGTGATGATTCTTGTTGTGATGATTCTTGTTGCGATGATTCTTGTTGCGAGGATTCTTGTTGCGATGATTCTTGTTGTGATGATTCTTGTGAGGATTCTTGTTGTGATGATTGTTGTTGTGATGATTCTTGTTGTGATGATTCTTGTTCTGATAATTCTTGTTTTGATGATTGTTGTTGTGATGATTCTTTTTGTGAAGGTTCTTGTGATGATTCTTGTGATGATTCTTGTTGTGATGATTCTTGTTGTGATGATTCTTTTTCTGATGATTCTTGTTGTGATGATTCTTGTTGTGATGATTCTTGTTGTGATGATTCTTGTTGTGATGATTCTTCTGATGATTCTTGTTATGATGATTCTTGTTGTGATGATTCTTGTTGTGATGATTCTAGTTCTGATGATTCTTGTTCTGATGATTCTTGTTCTGATGATTCTTGTGATGATTCTTGTTGCGATGATTCTTGTTGTGATGATTGTTGTTGTGATGATTCTTGTTGTGATGATTCTTGTTGCGATGATTCTTGTGCTGATTCTTGTTGTGATGATTCTTGTTCTGATGATTCTTGTTGTGATGATTCTTGTTGTGATGATTCTTGTTCTGGTGATTCTTGTTGCGATGATTCTTGTTGCGATGATTCTTGTTGCGATGATTCTTGTTGCGATGATTCTTGTTGCGATGATTCTTGTTGCGATGATTCTTGTTGCGATGATTCTTGTTGTGAGGATTCTTGTTGTGATGATTGTTGTTGTGATGATTCTTGTTGTGATGATTCTTGTTGTGATGATTCTTGTTGCGAGGATTCTTGTTGCGATGATTCTTGTTGTGATGATTCTTGTGAGGATTCTTGTTGTGATGATTGTTGTTGTGATGATTCTTGTTGTGATGATTCTTGTTCTGATAATTCTTGTTGTGATGATTGTTGTTGTGATGATTCTTTTTGTGAAGGTTCTTGTGATGATTCTTGTTGTGATGATTCTTGTTGTGATGATTCTTGTTGTGATGATTCTTTTTCTGATGATTCTTGTTGTGATGATTCTTGTTGTGATGATTCTTGTTGTGATGATTCTTCTGATGATTCTTGTTATGATGATTCTTGTTGTGATGATTCTTGTTGTGATGATTCTAGTTCTGATGATTCTTGTTCTGATGATTCTTGTTCTGATGATTCTTGTGATGATTCTTGTGATGATTATTGTTGTGATGATTCTTGTTGTGATGATTCTTGTTGTGATGATTCTTGTTGCGATGATTCTTGTTGCGATGATTCTTGTTGCGATGATTCTTGTTGCGATGATTCTTGTTGCGATGATTCTTGTTGTGAGGATTCTTTTTGTGATGATTGTTGTTGTGATGATTCTTGTTGTGATGATTCTTGTTGCGATGATTCTTGTTGCGATGATTCTTGTTGCGATGATTCTTGTTGTGATGATTCTTGTGAGGATTCTTGTTGTGATGATTCTTGTTGTGATGATTCTTGTTGTGATGATTCTTGTTCTGATAATTCTTGTTGTGATGATTGTTGTTGTGATGATTCTTTTTGTGATGATTCTTGTTGTGATGATTCTTGTTGTGATGATTCTTGTTGTGATGATTCTTGTTGTGATGATTCTTTTTCTGATGATTCTTGTTGTGATGATTCTTGTTGTGATGATTCTTGTTGTGATGATTCTTGTTGTGATGATTCTTGTGATGTTTCTTGTTATGATGATTCTTGTTGTGATGATTCTTGTGATGTTTCTTGTTATGATGATTCTAGTTCTGATGATTCTTGTGCTGATGGTTATTGTTGTGATGATTCTTGTTGTGATGATACTCGTTGCGATGATTCTTGTTGTGTTGATTCTTGTTGTGAAGATTCTTGTTGTGATGATTCTTGTTCTGATGATTCTTGTGCTGATTCTTGTTGCGATGATTCTTGTTGCGATGATTCTTGTTGTGATGATTCTTGTTCTGATTATTCTTGTTGTGATGATTCTTGTTGTGATGATTCTTGTTGTGATGATTCTTGTTCTGATGATTCTTGTGATGATTCTTGTTGCAATGATTCTTGCTGTGATGATTCTTGTTCTGATGATTCTTGTTCTGATGATTCTTGTTGTGATGATTCTTGTGATGATTCTTGTTCTGATGATTCTTGTTGTGATGATTCTTGTTGCGATGATTCTTGTGATGATTCTTGTTGTGAAGATTCTTGTTGTGATGATTCTTGTTGTGATGATTCTTGTTGTGATGATTCTTGTGATGATTCTTGTTGCGATGATTCTTGTGGTGATGATTCTTGCTCTGATGTTTCTTGTGATGATTCTTGTTGTGATGATTCTTGTTGTGATGATTCTTGTTGCGATGATTCTTGTTGCGATGATTCTTGTTGCGATGATTCTTGTTGCGATGATTCTTGTTGCGATGATTCTTGTTGCGATGATTCTTCTTGCGATGATTCTTGTTGCGATGATTCTTTTTGTGAGGATTCTTGTTGTGATGATTGTTGTTGTGATGATTCTTGTTGTGATGATTCTTGTTGCGATGATTCTTGTTGCGAGGATTCTTGTTGCGATGATTCTTGTTGTGATGATTCTTGTGAGGATTCTTGTTGTGATGATTCTTGTTGTGAGGATTCTTGTTGTGATGATTGTTGTTGTGATGATTCTTGTTGTGATGATTCTTGTTGTGATGATTCTTGTTGTGATGATTCTTGTGATGATTCTTGTTGTGATGATTCTTCTGATGATTCTTGTAATGATGATTCTTGTTGTGATGATTCTTGTTGTGATGATTCTAGTTCTGATGATTCTTGTTCTGATGATTCTTGTTCTGATGATTCTTGTGATGATTCTTGTTGTGATGATTATTGTTGTGATGATTCTTGTTGTGATGATTCTTGTTGTGATGATTCTTGTTGCGATGATTCTTGTGATGATTCTTGTTGTGAAGATTCTTGTTGTGATGATTCTTGCGATGATTCTTGTTGTGATGATTCTTGTTGTGATGATTCTTGTGATGATTCTTGTTGCGATGATTCTTGTGCTGATTCTTGTTGTGATGATTCTTGTTGTGATGATTCTTGTTGTGATGATTCTTGTTGTGATGATTCTTGTTCCGGTGATTCTTGTTGTGATGATTCTTGTTGTGATGATTCTTGTTGCGATGATTCTTGTTGCGATGATTCTTGTTGCGATGATTCTTGTTGCGATGATTCTTGTTGCGATGATTCTTGTTGCGATGATTCTTGTTGCGATGATTCTTGTTGCGAGGATTCTTGTTGTGATGATTGTTGTTGTGATGATTCTTGTTGTGATGATTCTTGTTGCGATGATTCTTGTTACTAGGATTCTTGTTGCGATGATTCTTGTTGTGATGATTCTTGTGAGGATTCTTGTTGTGATGATTGTTGTTGTGATGATTCTTGTTGTGATGATTCTTGTTCTGATAATTCTTGTTGTGATGATTGTTGTTGTGATGATTCTTTTTGTGAAGGTTCTTGTGATGATTCTTGTTGTGATGATTCTTGTTGTGATGATTCTTGTTGTGATGATTCTTTTTCTGATGATTCTTGATGTGATGATTCTTGTTGTGATGATTCTTGTTGTGATGATTCTTGTTGTGATGATTCTTCTGATGATTCTTGTTATGATGATTCTTGTTGTGATGATTCTTGTTGTGATGATTCTAGTTCTGATGATTCTTGTTCTGATGATTCTTGTTCTGATGATTCTTGTGATGATTCTTGTTGTGATGATTATTGTTGTGATGATTCTTGTGATGATTCTTGTTGTGATGATTCTTGTTGCGATGATTCTTGTGATGATTCTTGTTGTGAAGATTCTTGTTGTGATGATTTTTGCGATGATTCTTGTTGTGATGATTCTTGTTGTGATGATTCTTGTTGTGATGATTCTTGTTGCGATGATTCTTGTGCTGATTCTTGTTGTGATGGTTCTTGTTCTGATGATTCTTGTTGTGATGATTCTTGTGATGATTCTTGTTCTGGTGATTCTTGTTGTGATGATTCTTGTTGTGATGATTCTTGTTGTGATGATTCTTGTTGTGATGATTCTTGTTGTGATGATTCTTGTGATGATTCTTGTTCTGATGATTCTTGTGATGATTCTTGTTCTGATGATTCTTGTTGTGATGATTCTTGTTGTGATGATTCTTGTTCTGATGATTCTTGTTGTGATGATTCTTGTGATGATTCTTGTTGTGATGATTCTTGTTCTGATGATTCTTGTTGTGATGATTCTTGTTGTGATGATTCTTGTTCTGGTGATTCTTGTTGTGATGATTCTTGTTGTGATGATTCTTGTTGTGATGATTCTTGTTGTGATGATTCTTGTTGCGATGATTCTTGTTGCGATGATTCTTGTTGCGATGATTCTTGTTGCGATGATTCTTGTTGCGATGATTCTTGTTGCGATGATTCTTGTTGCGATGATTCTTGTTGTGAGGATTCTTATTGTGATGATTGTTGTTGTGATGATTCTTGTTGTGATGATTCTTGTTGCGATGATTCTTGTTGCGAGGATTCTTGTTGCGATGATTCTTGTTGTGATGATTCTTGTGAGGATTCTTGTTGTGATGGTTGTTGTTGTGATGATTCTTGTTGTGATGATTCTTGTTCTGATAATTCTTGTTGTGATGATTGTTGTTGTGATGATGCTTTTTGTGAAGGTTCTTGTGATGATTCTTGTTGTGATGATTCTTGTGATGATTCTTGTTGTGATGATTCTTTTTCTGATGATTCTTGTTGTGATGATTCTTGTTGTGATGATTCTTGTTGTGATGATTCTTGTTGTGATGATTCTTCTGATGATTCTTGTTATGATGATTCTTGTTGTGATGATTCTTGTTGTGATGATTCTAGTTCTGATGATTCTTGTTCTGATGATTCTTGTTCTGATGATTCTTGTGATGATTCTTGTTGTGAAGATTATTGTTGTGATGATTCTTGTTGTGATGATTCTTGTTGTGATGATTCTTGTTGCGATGATTCTTGTGATGATTCTTGTTGTGAAGATTCTTGTTGTGATGATTTTTGCGATGATTCTTGTTGTGATGATTCTTGTTGTGATGATTCTTGTTGTGATGATTCTTGTTGCGATGATTCTTGTGCTGATTCTTGTTGTGATGGTTCTTGTTCTGATGATTCTTGTTGTGATGATTCTTGTTGTGATGATTCTTGTTCTGGTGATTCTTGTTGTGATGATTCTTGTTGTGATGATTCTTGTTGTGATGATTCTTGTTGTGATGATTCTTGTTGTGATGATTCTTGTGATGATTCTTGTTCTGATGATTCTTGTGATGATTCTTGTTCTGATGATTCTTGTTGTGATGATTCTTGTTGTGATGATTCTTGTTCTGATGATTCTTGTTGTGATGATTCTTGTGATGATTCTTGTTGTGATGATTCTTGTTGTGATGATTTTTGTTCTGATGATTCTTGTGATGATTCTTGTTGTGATGATTCCTGTTGCGATGATTCTTGTGATGATATTGTTGTGGTGATTCTTGTTCTGATGATTCTTGCGATGATTCTTGTTGTGATGATTCTTGTTGTGATGATTCTTGTTGTGATGATTCTTGTTCTGGTGATTCTTGTTGTGATGATTCTTGTTGTGATGATTCTTGTTGTGATGATTCTTGTTCTGATGATACTTGTGATGATTCTTGTTGTGATGATTCTTGTTGTGATGATTCTTGTTGTGATGATTCTTGTTCTGGTGATTCTTGTTGTGATGATTCTTGTTGTGATGATTCTTGTTGTGATGATTCTTGTTCTGATGATTCTTGTGATGATTCTTGTTGCGATGATTCTTGTTGTGATGATTCTTGTTCTGATGATTCTTGCGATGATTCTTGTGATGATTCTTGTTGTGATGATTCTTGTTCTGATGATTCTTGTTGTGATGATTCTTGTTGTGAGGACTCTTGTTGTCATGATTCTTGTGATGATTCTTGTTGTGATGATTCTTGTTGTGATGATTCTTGTTCTGTTGATTCTTGTTATGATGATTCATGTTGTGATGATTCTTGTTCTCATGATTGTTGTTGTGATGATTCTTGTTGTGATGATTCTTGTGATGATTCTTGTTGTGATGAATCTTGTGATGATTCTTGTTGTGATGATTCTTGTTGTGATGATTCTTGTTGTGATGATTCTTGTTGTGATGATTCTTGTTGTGATGATTCTTGTTCTGATGATTCTTGTTCTGATGATTCTTGTGATGATTTTTGTTGTGATGATTCTTGTTGTGATGATTCTTGTTGTGATGATTCTTGTTGTGATGATTCTTGTGATGATTCTTGTTGTGAAGATTCTTGTTCTGATGATTCTTGTTGTGATGATTCTTGTTGTGATGATTCTTGTTCTGATGGTTATTGTTGTGATGATTCTTGTTGTGATGATACTCGTTGCGTTGATTCTTGTTGTGTTGATTCTTGTTGTGAAGATTCTTGTTGTGATGATTCTTGTTCTGATGATTCTTGTGCTGATTCTTGTTGAGATGATTCTTGTTGTGATGATTCTTGTTGTGATGATTCTTGTTCTGATGATTCTTGTGATGATTCTTGTTGCGATGATTCTTGTTGTGATGATTCTTGTTCTGATTATTCTTGTTGTGATGATTTTTGTGTGATGATTCTTGTTGTGATGATTCTTGTTCTGATGATTCTTGTGATGATTCTTGTTGCAATGATTCTTGCTGTGATGATTCTTGTTCTGATGATTCTTGTTCTGATGATTCTTGTTGTGATGATTCTTGTTGTGATGATTCTTGTTCTGATGATTCTTGTTGTGATGATTCTTGTTGCGATGATTCTTGTGATGATTCTTGTTGTGAAGATTCTTGTTGTGATGATTCTTGTTGTGATGATTCTTGTTGTGATGATTCTTGTTGTGATGATTCTTGTTGTGATGATTCTTGTTGCGATGATTCTTGTGGTGATGATTCTTGCTCTTATGTTTCTTGTGATGATTCTTGTTGTGATAATTCTTGTTGTGATGATTCTTGTTGTGATGATTCTTGTTGCGATGATTCTTGTTGCGATGATTCTTGTTGCGATGATTCTTGTTGCGATGATTCTTGTTGCGATGATTCTTGTTGCGATGATTCTTGTTGCGATGATTCTTGTTGCGATGATTCTTGTTGCGATGATTCTTATTGCGATGATTCTTGTTGTGATGATTCTTGTTGTGATGATTCTTGTTGTGATGATTCTTGTTGTGATGATTCTTGTTGTGATGATTCTTGTTGTGATGATTGTTGTTGTGATGATTCTTGTTGTGATTATTCTTGTTCTCATGATTCTTGTTGTAATGATTCTTTTTCTGATGATTCTTGTGATGATTCTTGTTGTGAGGATTCTTGTTGTGATGATTCTTGTGATGATTCTTGTTATGATGATTCTTGTTGTGATGATTCTTGTTGTGATGATTCCAGTTCTGATGATTCTTGTTCTGATGATTCTTGTTCTGATGATTCTTGTGATGATTCTTGTTGTGATGACTCTTGTGATGATTCTTGTTGTGATGATTCTTGTTGTGATGATTCTTGTTGCGATGATTCTTGTGATGATTCTTGTTGTGAAGATTCTTGTTGTGATGATTCTTGTTGTGATGATTCTTGTTGTGATGATTCTTGTTGTGATGATTCTTGTTGTGATGATTCTTGTTGCGATGATTCTTGTTGTGTTGATTCTTATTGTGAAGATTCTTGTTGTGATGATTCTTGTGATGATTCTTGTGATGATTCTTGTTGCGATGATTCTTGTTGTGATGATTCTTGTTGTGATGATTGTTGTTGTGATGATTCTTGTTGTGATGATTCTTGTTCTGACGATTCTTGTGATGATTCTTGTTGTCATGATTCTTGTTCTGATGATTCTTGTTCTGATGATTTTTGTTGTGATGATTCTTGTTGTGATGATTCTTGTTCTGATGATTCTTGTGATGATTCTTGTTGCGATGATTCTTGTTGTGATGATTCTTGTTGTGATGATTCTTGTGATGATTCTTGTGATGATTCTTGTTGTGATGATTCTTGTTCTGATGATTCTTGTTGTGATGATTCTTGTTGTGAGGATTCTTGTTGTCATGATTCTTGTGATGATTCTTGTTGTGATGATTCTTGTTGTGATGATTCTTGTTTTGATGATTCTTGTTCTGTTGATTCTTGTTATGATGATTCTTGTTGTGATGATTCTTGTTCTCATGATTCTTGTTGTGATGATACTTGTTGTGATGATTCTTGTGATGATTCTTGTTGTGATGATTCTTGTGATGATTCTTGTTGTGATGATTCTTGTTGTGATGATTCTTGTTGTGATGATTCTTGTTGTGATGATTCTTGTTCTGATGATTCTTGTTCTGATGATTCTTATGATGATTTTTGTTGTGATGATTCTTGTTGTGATGATTCTTGTTGTGATGATTCTTGTTGTGATGATTCTTGTGATGATTCTTGTTGTGAAGATTCTTGTTCTGATGATTCTTGTTGTGATGATTCTTGTTGTGATGATTCTTGTTCTGATGGTTATTGTTGTGATGATTCTTGTTGTGATGATACTCGTTGCGATGATTCTTGTTGTGTTGATTCTTGTTGTGAAGATTCTTGTTGTGATGATTCTTGTTCTGATGATTCTTGTGCTGATTCTTGTTGCGATGATTCTTGTTGTGATGATTCTTGTTGTGATGATTCTTGTTCTGATGATTCTTGTGATGATTCTTGTAGCGATGATTCTTGTTGTGATGATTCTTGTTCTGATTATTCTTGTTGTGATTATGCTTGTTCTCATGATTCTTGTTGTGATGATACTTGTTGTGATGATTCTTGTGATGATTCTTGTTGTGATGATTCTTGTGATGATTCTTGTTGTGATGATTCTTGTTGTGATGATTCTTGTTGTGATGATTCTTGTTGTGATGATTCTTGTTCTGATGATTCTTGTTCTGATGATTCTTATGATGATTTTTGTTGTGATGATTCTTGTTCTGATGATTCTTGTTCTGATGATTCTTGTTGTGATGATTCTTGTTGTGATGATTCTTGTGATGATTCTTGTTGTGAAGATTCTTGTTGTGATGATTCTTGTTGTGATGATTCTTGTTGTGATGATTCTTGTTGTGATGATTCTTGTTGTGATGATTCTTGTTGCGATGATTCTTGTGGTGATGATTCTTGCTCTGATGTTTCTTGTGATGATTCTTGTTGTGATAATTCTTGTTGTGATGATTCTTGTTGCGATGATTCTTGTTGCGATGATTCTTGTTGCGATGATTCTTGTTGCGATGATTCTTGTTGCGATGATTCTTGTTGCGATGATTCTTGTTGCGATGATTCTTGTTGCGATGATTCTTGTTGCGATGATTCTTGTTGCGATGTTTCTTGTTGTGATGATTCTTTTTGTGATGATTCTTGTTGTGATGATTCTTGTTGTGATGATTGTTGTTGTGATGATTCTTGTTGTGATGATTCTTGTTCTCATGATTCTTGTTGTGATGATTCTTTTTCTGATGATTCTTGTGATGATTCTTGTGATGATTCTTGTTGTGATGATTCTTGTTGTGATGATTCTTGTGATGATTCTTGTTTAGATGTTTCTTGTTGTGATGATTCTTGTGATGATTCTAGTTCTGATGATTCTTGTTCTGATGATTCTTGTTCTGATGATTCTTGTGATGATTCTTGTTGTGATGACTCTTGTGATGGTTCTTGTTGTGATGATTCTTGTTGTGATGATTCTTGTTGCGATGATTCTTGTGATGATTCTTGTTGTGAAGATTCTTGTTGTGATGATTCTTGTTGTGATGATTCTTGTGATGATTCTTGTTGTGAAGATTCTTGTTCTGATGATTCTTGTTGTGATGATTCTTGTTGTGATGATTCTTGTTCTGATGGTTATTGTTGTGATGATTCTTGTTGTGATGATACTCGTTGCGATGATTCTTGTTGTGTTGATTCTTGTTGTGAAGATTCTTGTTGTGATGATTCTTGTTCTGATGATTCTTGTGCTGATTCTTGTTGCGATGATTCTTGTTGTGATGATTCTTGTTGTGATGATTCTTGTTCTGATGATTCTTGTGATGATTCTTGTAGCGATGATTCTTGTTGTGATGATTCTTGTTCTGATTATTCTTGTTGTGATTATGCTTGTTGTGATGATTCTTGTTGTGATGATTCTTGTTCTGATGATTCTTGTGATGATTCTTGTTGCAATGATTCTTGCTGTGATGATTCTTGTTCTGATGATTCTTGTTCTGATGATTCTTGTTGTGATGATTCTTGTTGTGATGATTCTTGTGATGATTCTTGTTGTGAAGATTCTTGTTGTGATGATTCTTGTTGTGATGATTCTTGTTGTGATGATTCTTGTTGTGATGATTCTTGTTGTGATGATTCTTGTTGCGATGATTCTTGTGGTGATGATTCTTGCTCTGATGTTTCTTGTGATGATTCTTATTGTGATAATTCTTGTTGTGATGATTCTTGTTGAGATGATTCTTGTTGCGATGATTCTTGTTGCGATGATTCTTGTTGCGATGATTCTTGTTGCGATGATTCTTGTTGCGATGATTCTTGTTGCGATGATTCTTGTTGCGATGATTCTTGTTGCGATGTTTCTTGTTGTGATGATTCTTTTTGTGATGATTCTTGTTGTGATGATTCTTGTTGTGATGATTGTTGTTGTGATGATTCTTGTTGTGATGATTCTTGTTCTCATGATTCTTGTTGTGATGATTCTTTTTCTGATGATTCTTGTGATGATTCTTGTGATGATTCTTGTTGTGATGATTCTTGTTGTGATGATTCTTGTGATGATTCTTGTTTAGATGTTTCTTGTTGTGATGATTCTTGTTGTGATGATTCTAGTTCTGATGATTCTTGTTCTGATGATTCTTGTTCTGATGATTCTTGTGATGATTCTTGTTGTGATGACTCTTGTGATGGTTCTTGTTGTGATGATTCTTGTTGTGATGATTCTTGTTGCGATGATTCTTGTGATGATTCTTGTTGTGAAGATTCTTGTTGTGATGATTCTTGTTGTGATGATTCTTGTTGTGGTGATTCTTGTTGTGATGATTCTTGTTGTGATGATTCTTGTTGCGATGATTCTTGTTGTGTTGATTCTTGTTGTGAAGATTCTTGCTGTGATGATTCTTGTTGTGATGATTCTTGTGATGATTCTTGTTGCGATGATTCTTGTTGTGATGATTCTTGTTGTGATGATTCTTGTTGTGATGATTCTTGTTCTGATGATTCTTGTGATGATTCTTGTTGTGATGATTCTTGTTCTGATGATTCTTGTTCTGATGATTTTTGTTGTGATGATTCTTGTTGTGATGATTCTTGTTCTGATGATTCTTGTGATGATTCTTGTTGTGATGATTCTTGTTGTGATGATTCTTGTTCTGATGATTCTTGTGATGATTCTTGTGATGATTCTTGTTGTGATGATTCTTGTTCTGATGATTCTTGTTGTGATGATTCTTGTTGTGAGGATTCTTGTTGTCATGATTCTTGTGATGATTCTTGTTGTGATGATTCTTGTTGTGATGATTCTTGTTGTGATGATTCTTGTTCTGTTGATTCTTGTTATGATGATTCTTGTTGTGATGATTCTTGTTCTCATGATTCTTGTTGTGATGATTCTTGTTGTGATGATTCTTGTGATGATTCTTGTTGTGATGATTCTTGTGATGATTCTTGTTGTGATGATTCTTGTTGTGATGATTCTTGTTGTGATGATTCTTGTTGTGATGATTCTTGTTGTGATGATTCTTGTTCTGATGATTCTTGTTCTGATGATTCTTGTGATGATTTTTGTTGTGATGATTCTTGTTGTGATGATTCTTGTTGTGATGATTCTTGTTGTGATGATTCTTGTGATGATTCTTGTTGTGAAGATTCTTGTTCTGATGATTCTTGTTGTGATGATTCTTGTTGTGATGATTCTTGTTCTGATGGTTATTGTTGTGATGATTCTTGTTGTGATGATACTCGTTGCGATGATTCTTGTTGTGTTGATTCTTGTTGTGAAGATTCTTGTTGTGATGATTCTTGTTCTGATGATTCTTGTGCTGATTCTTGTTGCGATGATTCTTGTTGTGATGATACTTGTTGTGATGATTCTTGTTCTGATGATTCTTGTGATGATTCTTGTTGCGATGATTCTTGTTGTGATGATTCTTGTTCTGATTATTCTTGTTGTGATGATTCTTGTTGTGATGATTCTTGTTGTGATGATTCTTGTTCTGATGATTCTTGTGATGATTCTTGTTGCAATGATACTTGCTGTGATGATTCTTGTTCTGATGATTCTTGTTCTGATGATTCTTGTTGTGATGATTCTTGTTGTTATGATTCTTGTTCTGATGATTCTTGTTGTGATGATTCTTGTTGCGATGATTCTTGTGATGATTCTTGTTGTGAAGATTCTTGTTGTGATGATTCTTGTTGTGATGATTCTTGTTGTGATGATTCTTGTTGTGATGATTCTTGTTGTGATGATTCTTGTTGCGATGATTCTTGTGGTGATGATTTTTGCTCTGATGTTTCTTGTGATGATTCTTGTTGTGATAATTCTTGTTGTGATGTTTCTTGTTGTGATGATTCTTGTTGCGATGATTCTTGTTGCGATGATTCTTGTTGCGATGATTCTTGTTGCGATGATTCTTGTTGCGATGATTCTTGTTGCGATGATTCTTGTTGCGATGATTCTTGTTGTGATGATTCTTGTTGTGATGATTCTTGTTGCGATGATTCTTGTTGTGATGATTCTTGTTGTGATGATTCTTGTTGCGATGATTCTTGTTGTGATGATTCTTGTTGTGATGATTCTTGTTCTAATGATTCTTGTGATGATTCTTGTTGCAATGATTCTTGCTGTGATGATTCTTGTTCTGATGATTCTTGTTCTGATGATTCTTGTTGTGATGATTCTTGTTGTGATGATTCTTGTTCTGATGATTCTTGTTGCGATGATTCTTTTTGCGATGATTCTTGTTGCGATGATTCTTGTTGCGATGATTCTTGTTGCGATGATTCTTGTTGCGATGATTCTTGTTGCGATGATTCTTGTTGCGAAGATTCTTGTTGCGATGATTCTTGTTGCGATGATTCTTGTTGCGATGATTCTTGTTGTGATGATTCTTGTTGTGATGATTCTTGTTGTGATGATTCTTGTTGTGATGATTCTTGTTGCGATGATTCTTGTTGTGATGATTCTTGTTGTGATGATTCTTGTTCTGATGATTCTTGTGATGATTCTTGTTTCAATGATTCTTGCTGTGATGATTCTTGTTCTGATGATTCTTGTTCTGATGATTCTTGTTGTGATGATTCTTGTTGTGATGATTCTTGTGATGATTCTTGTTGTGAAGATTCTTGTTGTGATGATTCTTGTTTTGATGATTCTTGTTGTGATGATTCTTGTTGTGATGATTCTTGTTGTGATGATTCTTGTTGCGATGATTCTTGTGGTGATGATTCTTGCTCTGATGTTTCTTGTGATGATTCTTGTTGTGATAATTCTTGTTGTGATGATTCTTGTTGCGATGATTCTTGTTGCGATGATTCTTGTTGCGATGATTCTTGTTGCGATGATTCTTGTTGCGATGATTCTTGTTGCGATGATTCTTGTTGCGATGATTCTTGTTGCGATGATTCTTGTTGCGATGATTCTTGTTGCGATGATTCTTGTTGCGATGATTCTTGTTGTGATGATTCTTGTTGTGATGATTCTTGTTGTGATGATTCTTGTTGTGATGATTGTTGTTGTGATGATTCTTGTTGTGATGATTCTTGTTCTCATGATTCTTGTTGTGATGATTCTTTTTCTGATGATTCTTGTGATGATTCTTGTGATGATTCTTGTTGTGATGATTCTTGTTGTGATGATTCTTGTGATGATTCTTGTTATGATGATTCTTGTTGTGATGATTCTTGTTGTGATGATTCTAGTTCTGATGATTCTTGTTCTGATGATTCTTGTTCTGATGATTATTGTGATGATTCTTGTTGTGATGACTCTTGTGATGATTCTTGTTGTGATGATTCTTGTTGTGATGATTCTTGTTGCGATGATTCTTGTGATGATTCTTGTTGTGAAGATTCTTGTTGTGATGATTCTTGTTGTGATGATTCTTGTTGTGATGATTCTTGTTGTGATGATTCTTGTTGTGATGATTCTTGTTGCGATGATTCTTGTTGTGTTGATTCTTGTTGTGAAGATTCTTGTTGTGATGATTCTTGTTGTGATGATTCTTGTGATGATTCTTGTTGCGATGATTCTTGTTGTGATGATTCTTGTTGTGATGATTCTTGTTGTGATGATTCTTGTTCTGATGATTCTTGTTCTGATGATTCTTGTGATGATTCTTGTTGTGATGATTCTTGTTCTGATGATTCTTGTTCTGATGATTTTTGTTGTGATGATTCTTGTTGTGATGATTCTTGTTCTGATGATTCTTGTGATGATTCTTGTTGCGATGATTCTTGTTGTGATGATTCTTGTTCTGATGATTCTTGTGATGATTCTTGTGATGATTCTTGTTGTGATGATTCTTGTTCTGATGATTCTTGTTGTGATGATTCTTGTTGTGAGGATTCTTGTTGTCATGATTCTTGTGATGATTCTTGTTGTGATGATTCTTGTTGTGATGATTCTTGTTGTGATGATTCTTGTTCTGTTGATTCTTGTTATGATGATTTTTGTTGTGATGATTCTTGTTCTCATGATTCTTGTTGTGATGATTCTTGTTGTGATGATTCTTGTGATGATTCTTGTTGTGATGATTTTTGTGATGATTCTTGTTGTGATGATTCTTGTTGTGATGATTCTTGTTGTGATGATTCTTGTTGTGATGATTCTTGTTCTGATGATTCTTGTTCTGATTATTCTTGTGATGATTTTTGTTGTGATGATTCTTGTTGTGATGATTCTTGTTGTGATGATTCTTGTGATGATTCTTGTTGTGAAGATTCTTGTTCTGATGATTCTTGTTGTGATGATTCTTGTTGTGATGATTCTTGTTCTGATGATTCTTGTTCTGATGATTTTTGTTGTGATGATTCTTGTTGTGATGATTCTTGTTCTGATGATTCTTGTGATGATTCTTGTTGCGATGATTCTTGTTCTGATGATTCTTGTTCTGATGATTCTTGTGATGATTCTTGTGATGATTCTTGTTGTGATGATTCTTGTTCTGATGATTCTTGTTGTGATGATTCTTGTTGTGAGGATTCTTGTTGTCATGATTCTTGTGATGATTCTTGTTGTGATGATTCTTGTTGTGATGATTCTTGTTGTGATGATTCTTGTTCTGTTGATTCTTGTTATGATGATTTTTGTTGTGATGATTCTTGTTGTGATGATTCTTGTTGTGATGATTCTTGTTGTGATGATTCTTGTGATGATTCTTGTTGTGATGATTTTTGTGATGATTCTTGTTGTGATGATTCTTGTTGTGATGATTCTTGTTGTGATGATTCTTGTTGTGATGATTCTTGTTCTGATGATTCTTGTTCTGATGATTCTTGTGATGATTTTTGTTGTGATGATTCTTGTTGTGATGATTCTTGTTGTGATGATTCTTGTTGTGATGATTCTTGTGATGATTCCTGTTGTGAAGATTCTTGTTCTGATGATTCTTGTTGTGATGATTCTTGTTGTGATGATTCTTGTTCTGATGGTTATTGTTGTGATGATTCTTGTTGTGATGATACTCGTTGCGATGATTCTTGTTGTGTTGATTCTTGTTGTGAAGATTCTTGTTGTGATGTATCTTGTTCTGATGATTCTTGTGCTGATTCTTGTTGCAATGATTCTTGTTGTGATGATTCTTGTTGTGATGATTCTTGTTCTGATGATTCTTGTGATGATTCTTGTTGCGATGATTCTTGTGGTGATGATTCTTGTTCTGATTATTCTTGTTGTGATGATTCTTGTTGTGATGATTCTTGTGATGATTCTTGTTCTGATGATTCTTGTGATGATTCTTGTTGCAATGATTCTTGCTGTGATGATTCTTGTTCTGATGATTCTTGTTCTGATGATTCTTGTTGTGATGATTCTTGTTGTGATGATTCTTGTTCTGATGATTCTTGTTGTGATGATTCTTGTTGCGATGATTCTTGTGATGATTCTTGTTGTGAAGATTCTTGTTGTGATGATTCTTGTTGTGATGATTCTTGTTGTGATGATTCTTGTTGTGATGATTCTTGTTGTGATGATTCTTGTTGCGATGATTCTTGTGGTGATGATTCTTGCTCTGATGTTTCTTGTGATGATTCTTGTTGTGATAATTCTTGTTGTGATGATTCTTGTTGTGATGATTCTTGTTGCGATGATTCTTGTTGCGATGATTCTTGTTGCGATGATTCTTGTTGCGATGATTCTTGTTGCGATGATTCTTGTTGCGATGATTCTTGTTGCGATGATTCTTGTTGCGATGATTCTTGTTGCGATGATTCTTGTTGCGATGATTCTTGTTGTGATGATTCTTGTTGTGATGATTCTTGTTGTGATGATTCTTGTTGTGATGATTCTTGTTGCGATGATTCTTGTTGTGATGATTCTTGTTGTGATGATTCTTGTTCTAATGATTCTTGTGATGATTCTTGTTGCAATGAT
Source organism: Somniosus microcephalus (assembly GCF_052327205.1). Taxonomy (NCBI): domain Eukaryota; kingdom Metazoa; phylum Chordata; class Chondrichthyes; order Squaliformes; family Somniosidae; genus Somniosus; species Somniosus microcephalus. The sequence goes on along the minus strand of NC_140987.1, from coordinate 331,152,846 downwards.
TCTTGCTGTGATGATTCTTGTTCTGATGATTCTTGTTCTGATGATTCTTGTTGTGATGATTCTTGTTGTGATGATTCTTGTTCTGATGATTCTTGTTGCGATGATTCTTGTTGCGATGATTCTTGTTGCGATGATTCTTGTTGCGATGATTCTTGTTGCGATGATTCTTTTTGCGATGATTCTTGTTGCGATGATTCTTGTTGCGATGATTCTTATTGCGATGATTCTTGTTGCGATGATTCTTGTTGCGATGATTCTTGTTGTGATGATTCTTGTTGTGATGATTCTTGTTGTGATGATTCTTGTTGTGATGATTCTTGTTGTGATGATTCTTGTTGCGATGATTCTTGTTGTGATGATTCTTGTTGTGATGATTGTTGTTGTGATGATTCTTGTTGTGATGATTCTTGTTGCGATGATTCTTGTTGCGATGATTGTTGTTGTGATGATTCTTGTTGTGATGATTCTTGTTGTGATGATTCTTGTTGCGATGATTCTTGTTGTGTTGATTCTTGTTGTGAAGATTCTTGTTGTGATGATTCTTGTTGTGATGATTCTTGTGATGATTCTTGTTGCGATGATTCTTGTGATGATTCTTGTTGTGATGATTCTTGTTGTGATGATTCTTGTTGTGATGATTCTTGTTCTGATGATTCTTGTTGTGATGATTCTTGTTCTGAAGATTCTTGTTCTGATGATTTTTGTTGTGATGATTCTTGTTGTGATGATTCTTGTTCTGATGATTCTTGTGATGATTCTTGTTGCGATGATTCTTGTTGTGATGATTCTTGTTCTGATGATTCTTGTGATGATTCTTGTGATGATTCTTGTTGTGATGATTCTTGTTCTGATGATTCTTGTTGTGATGATTCTTGTTGTGAGGATTCTTGTTGTCATGATTCTTGTGATGATTCTTGTTGTGATGATTCTTGTTGTGATGATTCTTGTTCTGATGATTCTTGTGATGATTTTTGTTGTGATGATTCTTGTTGTGATGATTCTTGTTGTGATGATTCTTGTTGTGATGATTCTTGTGATGATTCTTGTTGTGAAGATTCTTGTTCTGATGATTCTTGTTGTGATGATTCTTGTTGTGATGATTCTTGTTCTGATGGTTATTGTTGTGATGATTCTTGTTGTGATAATTCTTGTTGTGATGATTCTTGTTGTGATGATTCTTGTTGCGATGATTCTTGTTGCGATGATTCTTGTTGCGATGATTCTTGTTGCGATGATTCTTGTTGCGATGATTCTTGTTGCGATGATTCTTGTTGCGATGATTCTTGTTGCGATGATTCTTGTTGCGATGATTCTTGTTGCGATGATTCTTGTGATGATTCTTGTTGTGATGATTCTTGTTGTGATGATTCTTGTTGTGATGATTCTTGTTGTGATGATTCTTGTTGCGATGATTCTTGTTGTGATGATTCTTGTTGTGATGATTCTTGTTCTAATGATTCTTGTGATGATTCTTGTTGCAATGATTCTTGCTGTGATGATTCTTGTTCTGATGATTCTTGTTCTGATGATTCTTGTTGTGATGATTCTTGTTGTGATGATTCTTGTTCTGATGATTCTTGTTGCGATGATTCTTGTTGCGATGATTCTTGTTGCGATGATTCTTGTTGCGATGATTCTTGTTGCGATGATTCTTTTTGCGATGATTCTTGTTGCGATGATTCTTGTTGCGATGATTCTTATTGCGATGATTCTTGTTGCGATGATTCTTGTTGCGATGATTCTTGTTGTGATGATTCTTGTTGTGATGATTCTTGTTGTGATGATTCTTGTTGTGATGATTCTTGTTGTGATGATTCTTGTTGCGATGATTCTTGTTGTGATGATTCTTGTTGTGATGATTGTTGTTGTGATGATTCTTGTTGTGATGATTCTTGTTGCGATGATTCTTGTTGCGATGATTGTTGTTGTGATGATTCTTGTTGTGATGATTCTTGTTGTGATGATTCTTGTTGCGATGATTCTTGTTGTGTTGATTCTTGTTGTGAAGATTCTTGTTGTGATGATTCTTGTTGTGATGATTCTTGTGATGATTCTTGTTGCGATGATTCTTGTGATGATTCTTGTTGTGATGATTCTTGTTGTGATGATTCTTGTTGTGATGATTCTTGTTCTGATGATTCTTGTTGTGATGATTCTTGTTCTGAAGATTCTTGTTCTGATGATTTTTGTTGTGATGATTCTTGTTGTGATGATTCTTGTTCTGATGATTCTTGTGATGATTCTTGTTGCGATGATTCTTGTTGTGATGATTCTTGTTCTGATGATTCTTGTGATGATTCTTGTGATGATTCTTGTTGTGATGATTCTTGTTCTGATGATTCTTGTTGTGATGATTCTTGTTGTGAGGATTCTTGTTGTCATGATTCTTGTGATGATTCTTGTTGTGATGATTCTTGTTCTGATGATTCTTGTTCTGATGATTCTTGTGATGATTTTTGTTGTGATGATTCTTGTGATGATTCTTGTTGTGATGATTCTTGTTGTGATGATTCTTGTGATGATTCTTGTTGTGAAGATTCTTGTTCTGATGATTCTTGTTGTGATGATTCTTGTTGTGATGATTCTTGTTCTGATGGTTATTGTTGTGATGATTCTTGTTGTGATGATACTCGTTGCGATGATTCTTGTTGTGTTGATTCTTGTTGTGAAGATTCTTGTTGTGATGATTCTTGTTCTGATGATTCTTGTGCTGATTCTTGTTGCGATGATTCTTGTTGTGATGATTCTTGTTGTGATGATTCTTGTTCTGATGATTCTTGTGATGATTCTTGTTGCGATGATTCTTGTTGTGATGATTCTTGTTCTGATTATTCTTGTTGTGATGATTCTTGTTGTGATGATTCTTGTTCTGATGATTCTTGTTCTGATGATTCTTGTGATGATTCTTGTTGCAATGATTCTTGCTGTGATGATTCTTGTTCTGATGATTCTTGTTCTGATGATTCTTGTTGTGATGATTCTTGTTGTGATGATTCTTGTTCTGATGATTCTTGTTGTGATGATTCTTGTTGCGATGATTCTTGTGATGATTCTTGTTGTGAAGATTCTTGGTGTGATGATTCTTGTTGTGATGATTCTTGTTGTGATGATTCTTGTTGTGATGATTCTTGTTGTGATGATTCTTGTTGCGATGATTCTTGTGGTGATGATTCTTGCTCTGATGTTTCTTGTGATGATTCTTGTTGTGATAATTCTTGTTGTGATGATTCTTGTGATGATTCTTGTTGTGATGATTCTTGTTGCGATGATTCTTGTTGCGATGATTCTTGTTGCGATGATTCTTGTTGCGATGGTTCTTGTTGCGATGATTCTTTTTGCGATGATTCTTGTTGCGATGATTCTTGTTGTGATGATTCTTGTTGCGATGATTCTTGTTGTGATGATTCTTGTTGTGATGATTCTTGTTGTGATGATTCTTGTTGTGATGATTCTTGTTGTGATGATTCTTGTTGCGATGATTCTTGTTGTGATGATTCTTGTTGTGATGATTCTTGTTCTAATGATTCTTGTGATGATTCTTGTTGCAATGATTCTTGCTGTGATGATTCTTGTTGTGATGATTCTTGTTCTGATGGTTATTGTTGTGATGATTCTTGTTGTGATGATACTCGTTGCGATGATTCTTGTTGTGTTGATTCTTGTTGTGAAGATTCTTGTTGTGATGATTCTTGTTCTGATGATTCTTGTGCTGATTCTTGTTGCGATGATTCTTGTTGTGATGATTCTTGTTGTGATGATTCTTGTTCTGATGATTCTTGTGATGATTCTTGTTGCGATGATTCTTGTTGTGATGATTCTTGTTGTGATGATTCTTGTTGTGATGATTCTTGTTGCGATGATTCTTGTTCTGATGATTCTTGTTCTGATGATTCTTGTTGTGATGATTCTTGTTGTGATGATTCTTGTTCTGATGATTCTTGTTGTGATGATTCTTGTTGCGATGATTCTTGTGATGATTCTTGTTGTGAAGATTCTTGGTGTGATGATTCTTGTTGTGATGATTCTTGTTGTGATGATTCTTGTTGTGATGATTCTTGTTGTGATGATTCTTGTTGCGATGATTCTTGTGGTGATGATTCTTGCTCTGATGTTTCTTGTGATGATTCTTGTTGTGATAATTCTTGTTGTGATGATTCTTGTGATGATTCTTGTTGTGATGATTCTTGTTGCGATGATTCTTGTTGCGATGATTCTTGTTGCGATGATTCTTGTTGCGATGGTTCTTGTTGCGATGATTCTTGTTGCGATGATTCTTGTTGCGATGATTCTTGTTGTGATGATTCTTGTTGCGATGATTCTTGTTGTGATGATTCTTGTTGTGATGATTCTTGTTGTGATGATTCTTGTTGTGATGATTCTTGTTGTGATGATTCTTGTTGCGATGATTCTTGTTGTGATGATTCTTGTTGTGATGATTCTTGTTCTAATGATTCTTGTGATGATTCTTGTTGCAATGATTCTTGCTGTGATGATTCTTGTTCTGATGATTCTTGTTCTGATGTTTCTTGTTGTGATGATTCTTGTTGTGATGATTCTTGTTCTGATGATTCTTGTTGCGATGATTCTTGTTGCGATGATTCTTGTTGCGATGATTCTTGTTGCGATGATTCTTGTTGCGATGATTCTTGTTGCGATGATTCTTGTTGCGATGATTCTTGTTGCGATGATTCTTGTTGCGATGATTCTTGTTGCGATGATTCTTGTTGTGATGATTCTTGTTGTGATGATTCTTGTTGTGATGATTCTTGTTGTGATGATTCTTGTTGCGATGATTCTTGTTGAGATGATTCTTGTTGTGATGATTGTTGTTGTGATGATTCTTGTTGTGATGATTCTTGTTGCGATGATTCTTGTTGCGATGATTGTTGTTTTGATGATTCATGTTATGATGATTCTTGTTGTGATGATTCTTGTTGCAATGATTCTTGTTGTGTTGATTCTTGTTGTGAAGATTCTTGTTGTGATGATTCTTGTTGTGATGATTCTTGTGATGATTCTTTTTGCGATGATTCTTGTTGTGATGATTCTTGTTGTGATGATTCTTGTTGTGATGATTCTTGTTGTGATGATTCTTGTTCTGATGATTCTTGTGATGATTCTTGTTCTGATGATTCTTGTTCTGAAGATTCTTGTTCTGATGATTTTTGTTGTGATGATTCTTGTTGTGATGATTCTTGTTGTGATGATTCTTGTGATGATTCTTGTTGCGATGATTCTTGTTGTGATGATTCTTGTTCTGATGATTCTTGTGATGATTCTTGTGATGATTCTTGTTGTGATGATTCTTGTTGTGATGATTCTTGTTGTGATGATTCTTGTTGTGAGGATTCTTGTTGTCATGATTCTTGTGATTATTCTTGTTGTGATGATTCTTGTGATGATTCTTGTTGTGATGATTCTTGTTCTTTTGATTCTTGTTATGATGATTCATGTTGTGATGATTCTTGTTCTCATGATTCTTGTTATGATGATTCTTGTTGTGATGATTCTTGTGATGATTCTTGTTGTGATGATTCTTGTGATGATTCTTGTTGTGATGATTCTTGTTGTGATGATTCTTGTTGTGATGATTCTTGTTGTGATGATTTTTGTTCTGATGATTCTTGTTCTGATGATTCTTGTGATGATTTTTGTTGTGATGATTCTTGTTGTGATGATTCTTGTTGTGATGATTCTTGTTGTGATGATTCTTGTGATGATTCTTGTTGTGAAGATTCTTGTTCTGATGATTTTGTTGTGATGATTCTTGTTGTGATGATTCTTGTTCTGATGGTTATTGTTGTGATGATTCTTGTTGTGATGATACTCGTTGCGATGATTCTTGTTGTGTTGATTCTTGTTGTGAAGATTCTTGTTGTGATGATTCTTGTTCTGATGATTCTTGTGCTGATTCTTGTTGCGATGATTCTTGTTGTGATGATTCTTGTTCTGATGATTCTTGTTCTGATGATTCTTGTGATGATTCTTGTTGCGATGATTCTTGTTGTGATGATTCATGTTCTGATTATTCTTGTTGTGATGATTCTTGTTGTGATGATTCTTGTTCTGATGATTCTTGTGATGATTCTTTTTGCAATGATTCTTGTTGTGATGATTCTTGTTGTGATGATTCGTGTTCTGAGGATTCTTGTTGTGATGGTTCTTGTTGTGATGATTCTTGTTCTGATGATTCTTGTTGTGATGATTCTTGTTGCGATGATTCTTGTGATGATTCTTGTTGTGAAGATTCTTCTTGTGATGATTCTTGTTGTGATGATTCTTGTTGTGATGATTCTTGTTGTGATGATTCTTGTTGTGATGATTCTTGTAGCGATGATTCTTGTGGTGATGATTCTTGCTCTGATGTTTCTTGTGATGATTCTTGTTGTGATAATTCTTGTTGTGATGATTCTTGTTGTGATGATTCTTGTTGTGATGATTCTTGTTGTGATGATTCTTGTTGCGATGATTCTTGTTGCGATGATTCTTGTTGCGATGATTCTTGTTGCGATGATTCTTGTTGCGAAGATTCTTATTGCGATGATTCTTGTTGTGATGATTCTTGTTGTGATGATTCTTGTTGTGATGATTCTTGTTGTGATGATTCTTGTTGTGATGATTCTTGTTGTGATGATTCTTGTTGCGATGATTCTTGTTGTGATGATTCTTGTTGTGATGATTCTTGTTGTGATGATTCTTTTTGTGATGATTCTTGTTGCGATGATTCTTGTTGCGATGATTGTTGTTGTGATGATTCTTGTTGTGATGATTCTTGTTGTGATGATTCTTGTTGTGATGATTCTTGTTGTGAGGATTCTTGTTGTGATGATACTCGTTGCGATGATTCTTGTTGTGTTGATTCTTGTTGTGAAGATTCTTGTTGTGATGATTCTTGTTCTGATGATTCTTGTGCTGATTCTTGTTGCGATGATTCTTGTTGTGATGATTCTTGTTGTGATGATTCTTGTTCTGATGATTCTTGTGATGATTCTTGTTGCGATGATTCTTGTTGTGATGATTCATGTTCTGATTATTCTTGTTGTGATGATTCTTGTTGTGATGATTCTTGTTCTGATGATTCTTGTGATGATTCTTTTTGCAATGATTCTTGTTGTGATGATTCTTGTTGTGATGATTCGTGTTCTGAGGATTCTTGTTGTGATGGTTCTTGTTGTGATGATTCTTGTTCTGATGATTCTTGTTGTGATGATTCTTGTTGCGATGATTCTTGTGATGATTCTTGTTGTGAAGATTCTTCTTGTGATGATTCTTGTTGTGATGATTCTTGTTGTGATGATTCTTGTTGTGATGATTCTTGTTGTGATGATTCTTGTTGCGATGATTCTTGTGGTGATGATTCTTGCTCTGATGTTTCTTGTGATGATTCTTGTTGTGATAATTCTTGTTGTGATGATTCTTGTTGTGATGATTCTTGTTGTGATGATTCTTGTTGTGATGATTCTTGTTGCGATGATTCTTGTTGCGATGATTCTTGTTGCGATGATTCTTGTTGCGAAGATTCTTATTGCGATGATTCTTGTTGTGATGATTCTTGTTGTGATGATTCTTGTTGTGATGATTCTTGTTGTGATGATTCTTGTTGTGATGATTCTTGTTGTGATGATTCTTGTTGCGATGATTCTTGTTGTGATGATTCTTGTTGTGATGATTCTTGTTGTGATGATTCTTTTTGTGATGATTCTTGTTGCGATGATTCTTGTTGCGATGATTGTTGTTGTGATGATTCTTGTTGTGATGATTCTTGTTGTGATGATTCTTTTTGTGATGATTCTTGTTGTGAGGATTCTTGTTGTGATGATAGTCGTTGCGATGATTCTTGTTGTGTTGATTCTTGTTGTGAAGATTCTTGTTGTGATGATTCTTGTTCTGATGAGTCTTGTGCTGATTCTTGTTGCGATGATTCTTGTTGTGATGATTCTTGTTGTGATGATTCTTGTTCTGATGATTCTTGTGATGATTCTTGTTGCGATGATTCTTGTTGTGATGATTCATGTTCTGATTATTCTTGTGATGATTCTTGTTGTGATGATTCTTGTTGTGATGATTCTTGTTCTGATGATTCTTGTGATGATTCTTGTTGCAATGATTCTTGTTGTGATGATTCTTGTTCTGATGATTCTTGTTGTGATGGTTCTTGTTCTGATGATTCTTGTTCTGATGATTCTTGTTGTGATGATTCTTGTTGCGATGATTCTTGTGATGATTCTTGTTGTGAAGATTCTTGTTGTGATGATTCTTGTTGTGATGATTCTTGTTGTGATGATTCTTGTTGTGATGATTCTTGTTGCGATGATTCTTGTGGTGATGATTCTTGCTCTGATGTTTCTTGTGATGATTCTTGTTGTGATAATTCTTGTTGTGATGATTCTTGTTGTGATGATTCTTGTTGCGATGATTCTTGTTGCGATGATTCTTGTTGCGATGATTCTTGTTGCGATGATTCTTGTTGCGATGATTCTTGTTGCGATGATTCTTGTTGCGATGATTCTTGTTGCGAAGATTCTTATTGCGATGATTCTTGTTGTGATGATTCTTGTTGTGATGATTCTTGTTGTGATGATTCTTGTTGTGATGATTCTTGTTGTGATGACTCTTGTTGTGATGATTCTTGTTGCGATGATTCTTGTTGTGATGATTCTTGTTGCGATGATTCTTGTTGTGATGATTCTTGTTGTGATGATTCTTGTTGTGATGATTCTTGTTGCGATGATTCTTGTTGTGATGATTCTTGTTGTGAGGATTCTTGTTGTGATGATTGTTGTTGTGATGATTCTTGTTATGATGATTCTTGTTCTGATAATTCTTGTTGTGATGATTGTTGTTGTGATGATTCTTTTTGTGATGATTCTTGTTGTGATGATTCTTGTTGTGATGATTCTTGTTGTGATGATTCTTGTTGTGATGATTCTTTTTCTGATGATTCTTGTTGTGATGATTCTTGTGATGATTCTTGCGATGATTCTTGTTGTGATGATTCTTGTTGTGATGATTCTTGTTGTGATGATTCTTGTTGTGATGATTCTTGTTGTGATGATTCTTGTTGCGATGATTCTTGTTGTGATGATTCTTGTTGTGATGATTGTTGTTGTGATGATTCTTGTTGCGATGATTCTTGTTGCGATTATTCTTGTTGCGATGATTGTTGTTGTGATGATTCTTGTTGTGATGTTTCTTGTTGTGATGATTCTTGTTGCGATGATTCTTGTTGTGTTGATTCTTGTTGTGAAGATTCTTGTTGTGATGATTCTTGTTGTGATGATTCTTGTGATGATTCTTGTTGCGATGATTCTTGTGATGATTTTTGTTGTGATGATTCTTGTTGTGATGATTCTTGTGATGATTCTTGTGATGATTCTTGTTGTGATGATTCTTGTTCTGATGATTCTTGTTGTGATGATTCTTGTTGTGAGGATTCTTGTTGTCATGATTCTTGTGATGATTCTTGTTGTGATGATTCTTGTTCTGATGATTCTTGTTGTGATGATTCTTGTTCTTTTGATTCTTGTTATGATGATTCATGTTGTGATGATTCTTGTTCTCATGATTCTTGTTGTGATGATTCTTGTTGTGATGATTCTTGTGATGATTCTTGTTGTGATGATTCTTCTTGTGATGATTCTTGTTGTGATGATTCTTGTTGTGATGATTCTTGTTGTGATGATTCTTGTTGTGATGATTCTTGTTGCGATGATTCTTGTGGTGATGATTCTTGCTCTGATGTTTCTTGTGATGATTCTTGTTGTGATAATTCTTGTTGCGATGATTCTTGTTGCGAAGATTCTTATTGCGATGATTCTTGTTGTGATGATTCTTGTTGTGATGATTCTTGTTGTGATGATTCTTGTTGTGATGATTCTTGTTGTGATGATTCTTGTTGTGATGATTCTTGTTGCGATGATTCTTGTTGTGATGATTCTTGTTGTGATGATTCTTGTTGTGATGATTCTTTTTGTGATGATTCTTGTTGCGATGATTCTTGTTGCGATGATTGTTGTTGTGATGATTCTTGTTGTGATGATTCTTGTTGTGATGATTCTTGTTGTGATGATTCTTGTTGTGAGGATTCTTGTTGTGATGATACTCGTTGCGATGATTCTTGTTGTGTTGATTCTTGTTGTGAAGATTCTTGTTGTGATGATTCTTGTTCTGATGATTCTTGTGCTGATTCTTGTTGCGATGATTCTTGTTGTGATGATTCTTGTTGTGATGATTCTTGTTCTGATGATTCTTGTGATGATTCTTGTTGCGATGATTCTTGTTGTGATGATTCATGTTCTGATTATTCTTGTTGTGATGATTCTTGTTGTGATGATTCTTGTTGTGATGATTCTTGTTCTGATGATTCTTGTGATGATTCTTGTTGCAATGATTCTTGTTGTGATGATTCTTGTTGTGATGATTCTTGTTCTGATGATTCTTGTGATGGTTCTTGTTGTGATGATTCTTGTTCTGATGATTCTTGTTGTGATGATTCTTGTTGCGATGATTCTTGTGATGATTCTTGTTGTGAAGATTCTTGTTGTGATGATTCTTGTTGTGATGATTCTTGTTGTGATGATTCTTGTTGTGATGATTCTTGTTGCGATGATTCTTGTGGTGATGATTCTTGCTCTGATGTTTCTTGTGATGATTCTTGTTGTGATAATTCTTGTTGTGATGATTCTTGTTGTGATGATTCTTGTTGTGATGATTCTTGTTGCGATGATTCTTGTTGCGATGTTTCTTGTTGCGATGATTCTTGTTGCGATGATTCTTGTTGCGATGATTCTTGTTGCGATGATTCTTGTTGCGAAGATTCTTATTGCGATGATTCTTGTTGTGATGATTCTTGTTGTGATGATTCTTGTTGTGATGATTCTTGTTGTGATGATTCTTGTTGTGATGACTCTTGTTGTGATGATTCTTGTTGCGATGATTCTTGTTGTGATGATTCTTGTTGTGATGATTCTTGTTGTGATGATTGTTGTTGTGATGATTCTTGTTGTGATGATTCTTGTTGCGATTATTCTTGTTGCGATGATTGTTGTTGTGATGATTCTTGTTGTGATGATTCTTGTTGTGATGATTCTTGTTGTGATGATTCTTGTTGTGATGATTCTTGTTGTGATGATTCTTGTTGTGATGATTCTTGTTGCGATGATTCTTGTTGTGATGATTCTTGTTGTGATGATTGTTGTTGTGATGATTCTTGTTGTGATGATTCTTGTTGCGATTATTCTTGTTGCGATGATTGTTGTTGTGATGATTCTTGTTGTGATGATTCTTGTTGTGATGATTCTTGTTGCGATGATTCTTGTTGTGTTGATTCTTGTTGTGAAGATTCTTGTTGTGATGATTCTTGTTGTGATGATTCTTGTGATGATTCTTGTTGCGATGATTCTTGTGATGATTTTTGTTGTGATGATTCTTGTTGTGATGATTCTTGTTGTGATGATTCTTGTTCTGCTGATTCTTGTGATGATTCTTGTTGTGATGATTCTTGTTCTGAAGATTCTTGTTCTGATGATTTTTGTTGTGATGATTCTTGTTGTGATGATTCTTGTTCTGATGATTCTTGTGATGATTCTTGTTGCGATGATTCTTGTGATGATTCTTGTTCTGATGATTCTTGTGATGATTCTTGTGATGATTCTTGTTGTGATGATTCTTGTTCTGATGATTCTTGTTGTGATGATTCTTGTTGTGAGGATTCTTGTTGTCATGATTCTTGTGATGATTCTTGTTGTGATGATTCTTGTTCTGATGATTCTTGTTCTGATGATTCTTGTGATGATTTTTGTTGTGATGATTCTTGTTGTGATGATTCTTGTTGTGATGATTCTTGTTGTGATGATTCTTGTGATGATTCTTGTTGTGAAGATTCTTGTTCTGATGATTCTTGTTGTGATGATTCTTGTTGTGATGATTCTTGTTCTGATGGTTATTGTTGTGATGATTCTTGTTGTGATGATACTCGTTGCGATGATTCTTGTTGTGTTGATTCTTGTTGTGAAGATTCTTGTTGTGATGATTCTTTTTCTGATGATTCTTGTGCTGATTCTTGTTGCGATGATTCTTGTTGTGATGATTCTTGTTGTGATGATTCTTGTTCTGATTATTCTTGTTGTGATGATTCTTGTTCTGATGATTCTTGTTCTGATGATTCTTGTTCTGATGATTCTTGTGATGATTCTTGTTGCAATGATTCTTGCTGTGATGATTCTTGTTCTGATGATTCTTCTTCTGATGATTCTTGTTGTGATGATTCTTGTTGTGATGATTCTTGTTCTGATGATTCTTGTTGTGATGATTCTTGTTGCGATGATTCTTGTGATGATTCTTGTTGTGAAGATTCTTGTTGTGATGATTCTTGTTGTCATGATTCTTGTTGTGATGATTCTTGTTGTGATGATTTTTGTTGTGATGATTCTTGTTGCGATGATTCTTGTGGTGATGATTCTTGCTCTGATGTTTCTTGTGATGATTCTTGTTGTGATAATTCTTGTTGTGATGATTCTTGTTGTGATGATTCTTGTTGCGATGATTCTTGTTGCGATGATTCTTGTTGCGATGATTCTTGTTGTGATGATTCTTGTTGCAATGATTCTTGTTGCGATGATTCTTGTTGCGATGATTCTTGTTGCGATGATTCTTGTTGCGATGATTCTTGTTGCGATGATTCTTGTTGCGATGATTCTTGTTGTGATGATTCTTGTTGTGATGATTCTTGTTGTGATGATTCTTGTTGTGATGATTCTTGTTGCGATGATTCTTGTTGTGATGATTCTTGTTGTGATGATTCTTGTTCTAATGATTCTTGTGATGATTCTTGTTGCAATGATTCTTGCTGTGATGATTCTTGTTCTGATGATTCTTGTTCTGATGATTCTTGTTGTGATGATTCTTGTTGTGATGATTCTTGTTCTGATGATTCTTGTTGCGATGATTCTTGTTGCGATGATTCTTGTTGCGATGATTCTTGTTGCGATGATTCTTGTTGCGATGATTCTTGTTGCGATGATTCTTGTTGCGATGATTCTTGTTGCGATGATTCTTGTTGCGATGATTCTTGTTGCGATGATTCTTGTTGCGATGATTCTTGTTGTGATGATTCTTGTTGTGATGATTCTTGTTGTGATGATTCTTGTTGTGATGATTCTTGTTGCGATGATTCTTGTTGTGATGATTCTTTTTGTGATGATTGTTGTTGTGATGATTCTTGTTGTGATGATTCTTGTTGCGATGATTCTTGTTGCGATGATTGTTGTTTTGATGATTCTTGTTGTGATGATTCTTGTTGTGATGATTCTTGTTGCGATGATTCTTGTTGTGTTGATTCTTGTTGTGAAGATTCTTGTTGTGATGATTCTTGTTGTGATGATTCTTGTGATGATTCTTGTTGCGATGATTCTTGTTGTGATGATTCTTGTTGTGATGATTCTTGTTGTGATGATTCTTGTTGTGATGATTCTTGTTCTGATGATTCTTGTGATGATTCTTGTTGTGATGATTCTTGTTCTGAAGATTCTTGTTCTGATGATTTTTGTTGTGATGATTCTTGTTGTGATGATTCTTGTTCTGATGATTCTTGTGATGATTCTTGTTGCGATGATTCTTGTTGTGATGATTCTTGTTCTGATGATTCTTGTGATGATTCTTGTGATGATTCTTGTTGTGATGATTCTTGTTCTGATGATTCTTGTTGTGATGATTCTTGTTGTGAGGATTCTTGTTGTCATGATTCTTGTGATGATTCTTGTTGTGATGATTCTTGTTGTGATGATTCTTGTTGTGATGATTCTTGTTCTTTTGATTCTTGTTATGATGATTCATGTTGTGATGATTCTTGTTCTCATGATTCTTGTTGTGATGATTCTTGTTGTGATGATTCTTGTGATGATTCTTGTTGTGATGATTCTTGTGATGATTCTTGCTGTGATGATTCTTGTTGTGATGATTCTTGTTGTGATGATTCTTGTTGTGATGATTTTTGTTCTGATGATTCTTGTTCTGATGATTCTTGTGATGATTTTTGTTGTGATGATTCTTGTTGTGATGATTCTTGTTGTGATGATTCTTGTTGTGATGATTCTTGTGATGATTCTTGTTGTGAAGATTCTTGTTCTGATGATTCTTGTTGTGATGATTCTTGTTGTGATGATTCTTGTTCTGATGGTTATTGTTGTGATGATTCTTGTTGTGATGATACTCGTTGCGATGATTCTTGTTGTGTTGATTCTTGTTGTGAAGATTCCTGTTGTGATGATTCTTGTTCTGATGATTCTTGTGCTGATTCTTGTTGCGATGATTCTTGTTGTGATGATTCTTGTTCTGATGATTCTTGTGATGATTCTTGTTGCGATGATTCTTGTTGTGATGATTCATGTTCTGATTATTCTTGTTGTGATGATTCTTGTTGTGATGATTCTTGTTGTGATGATTCTTGTTCTGATGATTCTTGTGATGATTCTTGTTGCAATGATTCTTGTTGTGATGATTCTTGTTGTGATGATTCTTGTTCTGATGATTCTTGTTGTGATGGTTCTTGTTGTGATGATTCTTGTTCTGATGATTCTTGTTGTGATGATTCTTGTTGCGATGATTCTTGTGATGATTCTTGTTGTGAAGATTCTTCTTGTGATGATTCTTGTTGTGATGATTCTTGTTGTGATGATTCTTGTTGTGATGATTCTTGTTGTGATGATTCTTGTTGCGATGATTCTTGTGGTGATGATTCTTGCTCTGATGTTTTTTGTGATGATTCTTATTGTGATAATTCTTGTTGTGATGATTCTTGTTGTGATGATTCTTGTTGTGATGATTCTTGTTGTGATGATTCTTGTTGCGATGATTCTTGTTGCGATGATTCTTGTTGCGATGATTCTTGTTGCGATGATTCTTGTTGCGATGATTCTTGTTGTGATGATTCTTGTTGCGATGATTCTTGTGGTGATGATTCTTGCTCTGATGTTTCTTGTGATGATTCTTGTTGTGATAATTCTTGTTGTGATGATTCTTGTTGTGATGATTCTTGTTGTGATGATTCTTGTTGTGATGATTCTTGTTGTGATGATTCTTGTTGTGATGATTCTTGTTGTGAGGATTCTTGTTGTGATGATTGTTGTTGTGATGATTCTTGTTGTGATGATTCTTATTCTGATAATTCTTGTTGTGATGATTGTTGTTGTGATGATTCTTTTTGTGATGATTCTTGTTGTGATGATTCTTGTGATGATTCTTGTTGTGATGATTCTTGTTGTGCTGATTCTTTTTCTGATGATTCTTGTTGTGATGATTCTTGTTGTGATGATTCTTGTGATGATTCTTGTTGTGATGATTCTTGTGATTATTATTGTTATGATGACTCTTGTTGTGAGGATTCTTGTTGTGATGATTCTTGTTCTGATGATTCTTGTTGTGATGATTCTTGTTGTGAGGATTCTTGTTGTCATGATTCTTGTGATGATTCTTGTTGTGATGATTCTTGTTGTGATGATTCTTGTGATGATTCTTGTTCTGTTGATTCTTGTTATGATGATTCATGTTGTGATGATTCTTGTTCTCATGATTCTTGTTGTGATGATTCTTGTTGTGATGATTCTTGTGATGATTCTTGTGATGATTCTTGTGATGATTCTTGTGATGATTCTTGTTGTGATGATTCTTGTTGTGATGATTCTTGTTGTGATGATTCTTGTTCTGATGATTCTTGTTCTGATGATTCTTGTTCTGATGATTCTTGTGATGATTTTTGTTGTGATGATTCTTGTTGTGATGATTCTTGTTGTGATGATTCTTGTTGTGATGATTCTTGTGATGATTCTTGTTGTGAATATTCTTGTTGCGATGATTCTTGTTGCGAAGATTCTTATTGCGATGATTCTTGTTGCGATGATTCTTGTTGTGATGATTCTTGTTGTGATGATTCTTGTTGTGATGATTCTTGTTGTGATGATTCTTGTTGTGATGATTCTTGTTGCGATGATTCTTGTTGTGATGATTCTTGTTGTGATGATTCTTGTTGTGATGATTCTTGTTGTGATGATTCTTGTTGCGATGATTCTTGTTGTGATGATTCTTGTTGTGAGGATTCTTGTTGTGATGATTTTTGTTGTGATGATTCTTGTTGTGATGATTCTTGTTCTGATAATTCTTGTTGTGATGATTGTTGTTGTGATGATTCTTTTTGTGATGATTCTTGTTGTGATGATTCTTTTTGTGATGATTCTTGTTGTGATGATTGTTTTTCTGATGATTCTTGTTGTGATGATTCTTGTTGTGATGATTCTTGTGATGATTCTTGTTGTGATGATTCTTGTGATGATTATTGTTATGATGATTCTTGTTGTGATGATTCTTGTTGTGATGATTCTAGTTCTGATGATTCTTGTTCTGATGATTCTTGTTCTGATGATTCTTGTGATGATTCTTGTTGTGATGATTCTTGTTGTGATGATTCTTGTGATGATTCTTGTTGTGATGATTCTTGTTGTGATGATTCTTGTTGTGAAGATTCTTGTTGTGATGATTCTTGCGATGATTCTTGTTGTGATGATTCTTGTTGTGATGATTCTTGTTGTGATGATTCTTGTTGCGATGATTCTTGTTGTGCTGATTCTTGTTGTGATGATTCTTGTTCTGATGATTCTTGTTGTGATGATTCTTGTTGTGATGATTCTTGTTCTGATGATTCTTGTTGTGATGATTCTTGTTGTGATGATTCTTGTTGTGATGATTCTTGTTGTGATGATTCTTGTTGTGATGATTCTTGTTGTGATGATTCTTGTGATGATTCTTGTTCTGATGATTGTTGTTGTGATGATTCTTGTTGTGATGATTCTTGTTGTGATGATTCTTGTTGTGATGATTCTTGTGATGATTCTTGTTGTGATGATTCTTGTTGTGATGATTTTTGTTCTGATGATTCTTGTGATGATTCTTGTTGTGATGATTCTTGTTGCGATGATTCTTGTTGTGGTGATATTGTTGTGGTGATTCTTGTTCTGATGATTCTTGCGATGATTCTTGTTGTGATGATTCTTGTTGTGATGATTCTTGTTGTGATGATTCTTGTTTTGATGATTCTTGTTTTGATGATTCTTGTTGTGATGCTTCTTGTTCTGATGATTCTTGTTGCAATGATTCTTGTTGTGCTGATTCTTGAGGTGATGATTCTTGCTCTGATGTTTCTTGTGATGATTCTTGTTGTGATGATTCTTGTTGTGATGATTCTTGTTCTGATGATTCTTGTTGCGATGATTCTTGTTGCGATGATTCTTGTTGCGATGATTCTTGTTGCGATGATTCTTGTTGCGATGATTCTTGTTGCGATGATTCTTGTTGCGATGATTCTTGTTGCGATGATTCTTGTTGCGATGATTCTTGTTGCGATGATTCTTTTTGCGATGATTCTTGTTGCGATGATTCTTGTTGTGATGATTCTTGTTGTGATGATTCTTGTGATGATTGTTATTGCGATGCTTCTTGTTGTGATGATTCTTGTTGTGATGATTCTTGTTGTGATGATTCTTGTTGTGATGATTCTTGTTGCAATGATTCTTGTTGCGATGATTGTTGTTGTGATGATTCTTGTTGTGATGATTCTTGTTGCGATGATTCTTGTTGTGATGATTCTTGTTGTGAGGATTCTTGTTGTGATGATTGTTGCTGTGAAGATTCTTGTTGTGAAGATTCTTGTTCTGATAATTCTTGTTGTGATGATTGTTGTTGTGATGATTCTTTTTGTGATGATTCTTGTTGTGATGATTCTTGTTGTGATGATTCTTGTTGTGATGATTCTTGTTGTGATGATTCTTTTTCTGATGATTCTTGTTGTGATGATTCTTGTTGTGATGATTCTTGTTGTGATGATTCTTGTTGTGATGATTCTTGTGATGATTCTTGTTATGATGATTCTTGTTGTGATGATTCTTGTAATGATTCTAGTTCTGATGATTCATGTTCTGATGATTCTTGTTCTGATGATTCTTGTGATGATTCTTGTTGTGATGATTCTTGTTGTGATGATACTTGTTGTGATGATTCTTGTTGTGATGATTCTTGTTGCGATGATTCTTGTGATGATTCTTGTTGTGAAGATTCTTGTTGTGATGACTCTTGTTGTGATGATTCTTGTTGTGATGATTCTTGTTGAAATGATTCTTGTTGTGATGATTCTTGTGATGATTCTTGTTGCGATGATTCTTGTTGTGTTGATTCTTGTTGTGAAGATTCTTGTTGTGAGGATTCTTGTTCTGATGATTCTTGTGATGATTCTTGTTGCGATGATTCTTGTTGTGATGATTCTTGTTGTGATGATTCTTGTTGTGATGATTCTTGTTGTGATGATTCTTGTTCTGATGATTCTTGTGATGATTCTTGTTGCGATGATTCTTGTTGTGATGATTCTTGTTCTGATGATTTTTGTTGTGATGATTCTTGTGATGATTCTTGTTCTGATGATTCTTGTGATGATTCTTGTTGCGATGATTCTTGTTGTGATGATTCTTTTTGTGATGATTCTTGTTGTGATGATTCTTGTGATTATTCTTGTGATGATTCTTGTTCTGATGATTCTTGTTGTGATAATTCTTGTTGTGAGGATTCTTGTTGTCATGATTCTTGTGATGATTCATGTTGTGATGATTCTTGTTGTGATGATTCTTGTTGTGATGATTCTTGTTCTGTTGATTCTTGTTATGATGATTCTTGTTGTGATGGTTCTTGTTCTCATGATTCTTGTTGTGAAGATTCTTGTGATGATTCTTGTGATGATTCTTGTTGTGATGATTCTTGTGATGATTCTTGTTGTGATGATTCTTGTTGTGATAATTCTTGTTGTGATGATTCTTGTTGTGATGATTCTTGTGATGATTCTTGTTGAGATGAATCTTGTTGTGATGCTTCTTGTTCTGATGGTTCTTGTTGCGATGATTCTTGTGCTGATTCTTGTGGTGATGATTCTTGCTCTGATGTTTCTTGTGATGATTCTTGTTGTGATGATTCTTGTTGTGATGATTCTTCTTGTGATGATTCTTGTTGTGATGATTCTTGTTGTGATGATTCTTGTTGTGATGATTCTTGTTGTGATGATTCTTGTTGTGATGATTCTTGTTGTGATGATTCTTGTTCTGATGATTCTTGTTCTGATGATTCTTGTGATGATTCTTGTTGTGATGATTCTTGTGATGATTATTGTTATGATGATTCTTGTTGTGAGGATTCTTGTTGTGATGATTCTTGTTCTGATGATTCTTGTTGTGATGATTCTTGTTGTGAGGATTCTTGTTGTCATGATTCTTGTGATGATTCTTGTTGTGATGATTCTTGTTGTGATGATTCTTGTTGTGATGATTCTTGTTCTGTTGATTCTTGTTATGATGATTCATGTTGTGATGATTCTTGTTCTCATGATTCTTGTTGTGATGATTCTTGTTGTGATGATTCTTGTGATGATTCTTGTTGTGATGATTCTTGTGATGATTCTTGTTGTGATGATTCTTGTTGTGATGATTCTTGTTGTGATGATTCTTGTTGTGATGATTCTTGTTCTGATGATTCTTGTTCTGATGATTCTTGTTCTGATGATTCTTGTGATGATTTTTGTTGTGATGATTCTTGTTGTGATGATTCTTGTTGTGATGATTCTTGTTGTGATGATTCTTGTGATGATTCTTGTTGTGAAGATTCTTGTTCTGATGATTCTTGTTGTGATGATTGTTGTTGTGATGATTCTTGTTCTGATGGTTATTATTGTGATGATTCTTGTTGTGATGATACTCGTTGCGATGATTCTTGTTGTGTTGATTCTTGTTGTGAAGATTCTTGTTGTGATGATTCTTGTTCTGATGATTCTTGTGCTGATTCTTGTTGCGATGATTCTTGTTGTGATGATTCTTGTTGTGATGATTCTTGTTCTGATGATTCTTGTGATGATTCTTGTTGCGATGATTCTTGTTGTGATGATTCATGTTCTGATTATTCTTGTTGTGATGATTCTTGTTGTGATGATTCTTGTTGTGATGATTCTTGTTCTGATGATTCTTGTGATGATTCTTGTTGCAATGATTCTTGTTGTGATGATTCTTGTTGTGATGATTCTTGTTCTGATGATTCTTGTTGTGATGGTTCTTGTTGTGATGATTCTTGTTCTGAAGATTCTTGTTGTGATGATTCTTGTTGCGATGATTCTTGTGATGATTCTTGTTGTGAAGATTCTTGTTGTGATGATTCTTGTTGTGATGATTCTTGTTGTGATGATTCTTGTTGTGATGATTCTTGTTGCGATGATTCTTGTGGTGATGATTCTTGCTCTGATTTTTCTTGTGACGATTCTTGTTGTGATAATTCTTGTTGTGATGATTCTTGATGTGATGATTCTTGTTGTGATGATTCTTGTTGCGATGGTTCTTGTTGGGATGATTCTTGTTGCGATGATTCTTGTTGCGATGATTCTTGTTGCGATGATTCTTGTTGCGATGATTCTTGTTGTGAAGATTCTTATTGCGATGATTCTTGTTGCGATGATTCTTGTTGTGATGATTCTTGTTGTGATTATTCTTGTTGTGATGATTCTTGTTGTGATGATTCTTGTTGTGATGATTCTTGTTGCGATGATTCTTGTTGTGATGATTCTTGTTGTGATGATTCTTGTTGTGATGATTCTTGTTGTGATGATTTTTGTTGCGATGATTCTTGTTGTGATGATTCTTGTTGTGAGGATTCTTGTTGTGATGATTGTTGTTGTGATGATTCTTGTTGTGATGATTCTTGTTCTGATAATTCTTGTTGTGATGATTGTTGTTGTGATGATTCTTTTTGTGATGATTCTTGTTGTGATGATTCTTGTTGTGATGATTCTTTTTCTGATGATTCTTGTTGTGATGATTCTTGTTGTGATGATTCTTGTGATGATTCTTGTTGTGATGATTCTTGTGATGATTATTGTTATGATGATTCTTGTTGTGATGATTCTTGTTGTGATGATTCTAGTTCTGATGATTCTTGTTCTGATGATTCTTGTTCTGATGATTCTTGTGATGATTCTTGTTGTGATGATTCTTGTTGTGATGATTCTTGTGATGATTCTTGTTGTGATGATTCTTGTTGTGATGATTCTTGTTGTGAAGATTCTTGTTGTGATGATTCTTGCGATGATTCTTGTTGTGATGATTCTTGTTGTGATGATTCTTGTTGTGATGATTCTTGTTGCGATGATTCTTGTGCTGATTCTTGTTGTGATGATTCTTGTTCTGATGATTCTTGTTGTGATGATTCTTGTTGTGATGATTCTTGTTCTGATGATTCTTGTTGTGATGATTCTTGTTGTGATGATTCTTGTTGTGATGATTCTTGTTGTGATGATTCTTGTTGTGATGATTCTTGTTCTGATGATTCTTGTGATGATTCTTGTTCTGATGATTGTTGTTGTGATGATTCTTGTTGTGATGATTCTTGTTGTGATGATTCTTGTTGTGATGATTCTTGTGATGGTTCTTGTTGTGATGATTCTTGTTGTGATGATTTTTGTTCTGATGATTCTTGTGATGATTCTTGTTGTGATGATTCTTGTTGCGATGATTCTTGTTGTGATGATATTGTTGTGGTGATTCTTGTTCTGATGATTCTTGCGATGATTCTTGTTGTGATGATTCTTGTTGTGATGATTCTTGTTGTGATGATTCTTGTTTTGATGATTCTTGTTTTGATGATTCTTGTTGTGATGCTTCTTGTTCTGATGATTCTTGTTGCAATGATTCTTGTTGTGCTGATTCTTGAGGTGATGATTCTTGCTCTGATGTTTCTTGTGATGATTCTTGTTGTGATGATTCTTGTTGTGATGATTCTTGTTGCGATGATTCTTGTTGCGATGATTCTTGTTGCGATGATTCTTGTTGCGATGATTCTTGTTGCGATGATTCTTGTTGCGATGATTCTTGTTGCGATGATTCTTGTTGCGATGATTCTTGTTGCGATGATTCTTGTTGCGATGATTCTTGTTGCGATGATTCTTGTTGCGATGATTCTTGTTGCGATGATTCTTGTTGTGATGATTCTTGTTGTGATGATTCTTGTGATGATTGTTGTTGCGATGCTTCTTGTTGTGATGATTCTTGTTGTGATGATTGTTGTTGTGATGATTCTTGTTGTGATGATTCTTGTTGCGATGATTCTTGTTGCGATGATTGTTGTTGTGATGATTCTTGTTGTGATGATTCTTGTTGCGATGATTCTTGTTGTGATGATTCTTGTTGTGAGGATTCTTGTTGTGATGATTGTTGCTGTGAAGATTCTTGTTGTGAAGATTCTTGTTCTGATAATTCTTGTTGTGATGATTGTTGTTGTGATGATTCTTTTTGTGATGATTCTTGTTGTGATGATTCTTGTTGTGATGATTCTTGTTGTGATGATTCTTGTTGTGATGATTCTTTTTCTGATGATTCTTGTTGTGATGATTCTTGTTGTGATGATTCTTGTTGTGATGATTCTTGTGATGATTCTTGTGATGATTCTTGTTATGATGATTCTTGTTGTGATGATTTTTGTAATGATTCTAGTTCTGATGATTCTTGTTCTGATGATTCTTGTTCTGATGATTCTTGTGATGATTCTTGTTGTGATGATTCTTGTTGTGATGATTTTTGTTGTGATGATTCTTGTTGTGATGATTCTTGTTGCGATGATTCTTGTGATGATTCTTGTTGTGAAGATTCTTGTTGTGATGACGCTTGTTGTGATGATTCTTGTTGTGATGATTCTTGTTGAGATGATTCTTGTTGTGATGATTCTTGTGATGATTCTTGTTGCGATGATTCTTGTTGTGTTGATTCTTGTTGTGAAGATTCTTGTTGTGAGGATTCTTGTTCTGATGATTCTTGTGATGATTCTTGTTGCGATGATTCTTGTTGTGATGATTCTTGTTGTGATGATTCTTGTGATGATTCTTGTTCTGATGATTCTTGTTCTGATGATTCTTGTGATGATTCTTGTTGCGATGATTCTTGTTGTGATGATTCTTGTTCTGATGATTTTTGTTGTGATGATTCTTGTGATGATTCTTGTTCTGATGATTCTTGTGATGATTCTTGTTGCGATGATTCTTGTTGTGATGATTCTTTTTGTGATGATTCTTGTTGTGATGATTCTTGTGATGATTCTTGTGATGATTCTTGTTCTGATGATTCTTGTTGTGATAATTCTTGTTGTGAGGATTCTTGTTGTCATGATTCTTGTGATGATTCATGTTGTGATGATTCTTGTTGTGATGATTCTTGTTGTGATGATTCTTGTTCTGTTGATTCTTGTTATGATGATTCTTGTTGTGATGATTCTTGTTCTCATGATTCTTGTTGTGAAGATTCTTGTGATGATTCTTGTGATGATTCTTGTTGTGATGATTCTTGTGATGATTCTTGTTGTGATGATTCTTGTTGTGATAATTCTTGTTGTGATGATTCTTGTTGTGATGATTCTTGTTGTGATGATTCTTGTTGTGATGAATCTTGTTGTGATGCTTCTTGTTCTGATGATTCTTGTTGCAATGATTCTTGTGCTGATTCTTGTGGTGATGATTCTTGCTCTGATGTTTCTTGTGATGATTCTTGTTGTGATGATTCTTGTTGTGATGATTCTTCTTGTGATGATTCTTGTTGTGATGATTCTTGTTGTGATGATTCTTGTTGTGATGATTCTTGTTGTGATGATTCTTGTTGTGATGATTCTTGTTGTGATGATTCTTGTTCTGATGATTCTTGTTCTGATGATTCTTGTGATGATTCTTGTTCTGATGATTGTTGTTGTGATGATTCTTGTTGTGATGATTCTTGTTGTGATGATTCTTGTTGTGATGATTCTTGTGATGATTCTTGTTGTGATGATTCTTGTTGTGATGATTTTTGTTCTGATGATTCTTGTGATGATTCTTGTTGTGATGATTCTTGTTGCGATGATTCTTGTTGTGATGATATTGTTGTGGTGATTCTTGTTCTGATGATTCTTGCGATGATTCTTGTTGTGATGATTCTTGTTTTGATGATTCTTGTTTTGATGATTCTTGTTGTGATGCTTCTTGTTCTGATGATTCTTGTTGCAATGATTCTTGTTGTGCTGATTCTTGAGGTGATGATTCTTGCTCTGATGTTTCTTGTGATGATTCTTGTTGTGATGATTCTTATTGTGATGATTCTTGTTCTGATGATTCTTGTTGCGATGATTCTTGTTGCGATGATTCTTGTTGCGATGATTCTTGTTGCGATGATTCTTGTTGCGATGATTCTTGTTGCGATGATTCTTGTTGCGATGATTCTTGTTGCGATGATTCTTGTTGCGATGATTCTTGTTGCGATGATTCTTGTTGCGATGATTCTTGTTGCGATGATTCTTGTTGTGATGATTCTTGTGATGATTGTTGTTGCGATGCTTCTTGTTGTGATGATTCTTGTTGTGATGATTCTTGTTGTGATGATTCTTGTTGTGATGATTCTTGTTGCGATGATTCTTGTTGCGATGATTGTTGTTGTGATGATTCTTGTTGTGATGATTCTTGTTGCGATGATTCTTGTTGTGATGATTATTGTTGTGACGATTCTTGTTGTGATGATTGTTGCTGTGAAGATTCTTGTTGTGAAGATTCTTGTTCTGATAATTCTTGTTGTGATGATTGTTGTTGTGATGATTCTTTTTGTGATGATTCTTGTTGTGATGATTCTTGTTGTGATGATTCTTGTTGTGATGATTCTTGTTGTGATGATTCTTTTTCTGATGATTCTTGTTGTGATGATTCTTGTTGTGATGATTCTTGTTGTGATGATTCTTGTGATGATTCTTGTTATGATGATTCTTGTTGTGATGATTCTTGTAATGATTCTAGTTCTGATGATTCTTGTTCTGATGATTCTTGTTCTGATGATTTTTGTGATGATTCTTGTTGTGATGATTCTTGTTGTGATGATTCTTGTTGTGAAGATTCTTGTTGTGATGATTCTTGTTGTGATGATTCTTGTTCTGATGATTCTTGTGATGATTCTTGTTCTGATGATTGTTGTTGTGATGATTCTTGTTGTGATGATTCTTGTTGCGATGATTCTTGTGATGATTCTTGTTGTGAAGATTCTTGTTGTGATGACTCTTGTTGTGATGATTCTTGTTGTGATGATTCTTGTTGAGATGATTCTTGTTGTGATGATTCTTGTGATGATTCTTGTTGCGATGATTCTTGTTGTGTTGATTCTTGTTGTGAAGATTCTTGTTGTGAGGATTCTTGTTCTGATGATTCTTGTGATGATTCTTGTTGCGATGATTCTTGTTGTGATGATTCTTGTTGTGATGATTCTTGTTGTGATGATTCTTGTTCTGATGATTCCTTTTCTGATGATTCTTGTGATGATTCTTGTTGCGATGATTCTTGTTCTGATGATTCTTGTTCTGATGATTTTTGTTGTGATGATTCTTGTGATGATTCTTGTTCTGATGATTCTTGTGATGATTCTTGTTGCGATGATTCTTGTTGTGATGATTCTTTTTGTGATGATTCTTGTTGTGATGATTCTTGTGATGATTCTTGTGATGATTCTTGTTCTGATGATTCTTGTTGTGATAATTCTTGTTGTGAGGATTCTTGTTGTCATGATTCTTGTGATGATTCATGCTGTGATGATTCTTGTTGTGATGATTCTTGTTGTGATGATTCTTGTTCTGTTGATTCTTGTTATGATGATTCTTGTTGTGATGATTCTTGTTCTCATGATTCTTGTTGTGAAGATTCTTGTGATGATTCTTGTGATGATTCTTGTTGTGATGATTCTTGTGATGATTCTTGTTGTGATGATTCTTGTTGTGATAATTCTTGTTGTGATGATTCTTGTTGTGATGATTCTTGTTGTGATGATTCTTGTTGTGATGAATCTTGTTGTGATGCTTCTTGTTCTGATGATTCTTGTTGCGATGATTCTTGTGCTGATTCTTGTGGTGATCATTCTTGCTCTGATGTTTCTTGTGATGATTCTTGTTGTGATGATTCTTGTTGTGATGATTCTTGTTGTGATGATTCTTGTTGTGATGATTCTTGTTGTGATGATTCTTGTTGTGATGATTCTTGTTGTGATGATTCTTGTTGTGATGATTCTTGTGATGATTCTTGTTGTGATGATTCTTGTTCTGATGATTCTTGTGATGATTCTTGTTCTGATGATTGTTGTTGTGATGATTCTTGTTGTGATGATTCTTGTTGTGATGATTCTTGTTGTGATGATTCTTGTGATGATTCTTGTTGTGATGATTCTTGTTGTGATGATTTTTGTTCTGATGATTCTTGTGATGATTCTTGTTGTGATGGATCTTGTTGCGATGATTCTTGTTGTGATGATATTGTTGTGGTGATTCTTGTTCTGATGATTCTTGCGATGATTCTTGTTGTGATGATTCTTGTTGTGATGATTCTTGTTGTGATGATTCTTGTTTTGATGATTCTTGTTTTGATGATTCTTGTTGTGATGCTTCTTGTTCTGATGATTCTTGTTGCAATGATTCTTGTTGTGCTGATTCTTGAGGTGATGATTCTTGCTCTGATGTTTCTTGTGATGATTCTTGTTGTGATGATTCTTGTTGTGATGATTCTTGTTGTGATGATTCTTGTTGCGATGATTCTTGTTGCGATGATTCTTGTTGCGATGATTCTTGTTGCGATGATTCTTGTTGCGATGATTCTTGTTGCGATGATTCTTGTTGCGATGATTCTTGTTGCGATGATTCTTGTTGCGATGATTCTTGTTGCGATGATTCTTGTTGTGATGATTCTTGTGATGATTGTTGTTGCGATGCTTCTTGTTGTGATGATTCTTGTTGTGATGATTGTTGTTGTGATGATTCTTGTTGTGATGATTCTTGTTGCGATGATTCTTGATGCGATGATTGTTGTTGTGATGATTCTTGTTGTGATGATTCTTGTTGCGATGATTCTTGTTGTGATGATTCTTGTTGTGAGGATTCTTGTTGTGATGATTGTTGCTGTGAAGATTCTTGTTGTGAAGATTCTTGATCTGCTAATTCTTGTTGTGATGATTGTTGTTGTGATGATTCTTTTTGTGATGATTCTTGTTGTGATGATTCTTGTTGTGATGATTCTTGTTGTGATGATTCTTGTTGTGATGATTCTTTTTCTGATGATTCTTGTGATGATTCTTGTTGTGATGATTCTTGTTGTGATGATTCTTGTTGTGATGATTCTTGTGATGATTCTTGTTATGATGATTCTTGTTGTGATGATTCTTGTAATGATTCTAGTTCTGATGATTCTTGTTCTGATGATTCTTGTTCTGATGATTCTTGTGATGATTCTTGTTGTGATGATTCTTGTTGTGATGATTCTTGTTGTGATGATTCTTGTTGTGATGATTCTTGTTGCGATGATTCTTGTGATGATTCTTGTTGTGAAGATTCTTGTTGTGATGACTCTTGTTGTGATGATTCTTGTTGTGATGATTCTTGTTGAGATGATTCTTGTTGTGATGATTTTTGTGATGATTCTTGTTGCGATGATTCTTGTTGTGTTGATTCTTGTTGTGAAGATTCTTGTTGTGAGGATTCTTGCTCTGATGATTCTTGTGATGATTCTTGTTGCGATGATTCTTGTTGTGATGATTCTTGTTGTGATGATTCTTGTTGTGATGATTCTTGTTGTGATGATTCTTGTTCTGATGATTCTTGTGATGATTCTTATTGCGATGATTCTTGTTGTGATGATTCTTGTTCTGATGATTTTTGTTGTGATGATTCTTGTGATGATTCTTGTTCTGATGATTCTTGTGATGATTCTTGTTGCGATGATTCTTGTTGTGATGATTCTTTTTGTGATGATTCTTGTTGTGATGATTCTTGTGATGATTCTTGTTCTGATGATTCTTGTTGTGATAATTCTTGTTGTGATGATTCTTGTTGTGATAATTCTTGTTGTGATGATTCTTGTTGTGATGATTCATGTTGTGATGTTTCTTGTTGTGATGATTCTTGTTGTGATGATTCTTGTTCTGTTGATTCTTGTTATGATGATTCTTGTTGTGATGATTCTTGTTCTCATGATTCTTGTTGTGAAGATTCTTGTGATGATTCTTGTGATGATTCTTGTTGTGATGATTCTTGTGATGATTCTTGTTGTGATGATTCTTGTTGTGATAATTCTTGTTGTGATGATTCTTGTTGTGATGATTCTTGTTGTGATGATTCTTGTTGTGATGAATCTTGTTGTGATGCTTCTTGTTCTGATGATTCTTGTTGCGATGTTTCTTGTGATGATTCTTGTTGTGATGATTCTTGTTGTGATGATTCTTGTTGTGATGATTCTTGTTGTGATGATTCTTGTTGTGATGATTCTTGTTGTGATGATTCTTGTTGCGATGATTCTTGTTGCGATTATTCTTTTTGCGATGATTCTTGTTTCGATTATTCTTGTTGTGATGATTCTTGTTGTGATGATTCTTGTTGTGATGATACTTGTTGTGATGATTCTTGTTGTGATGATTCTTGTTGTGATGATTCTTGTTGTGATGATTCTTGTTGCGATGATTCTTGTTGTGATGATTACTGTTGTGATGATTGTTGTTGTGATGATTCTTGTTGTGATGATTCTTGTTGCGATGAATCTTGTTGCGATGATTGTTGTTGTGATGATTCTTGTTGTGATGATTCTTGTTGTGATGATTCTTGTTGTGATGATTCCTGTTGTGAGGATTCTTGTTGTGATGATTGTTGTTCTGATGATTCTTGTTGTGATGATTCTTGTTCTGATTATTCTTGTTGTGATGATTGTTGTTGTGATGATTCTTTTGGTGATGATTCTTGTTGTGATGATTCTTGTTGTGATGATTCTTGTTGTGATGATTCTTGTTGTGATGATTCTTTTTCTGATGATTCATGTTGTGATGATTCTTGTTGTGATGATTCTTGTTGTGATGATTCTTGTTGTGATGATTCTTGTGATGATTCTTGTTATGATGATTCTTGTTGTGATGATTCTTGTTGTGATGATTCTAGTTCTGATGATTCTTGTTCTGATGATTCTTGTTCTGATGATTCTTGTGATGATTCTTGTGATGATTCTTGTTGTGATGATTCTTGTTGTGATGATTCTTGTTGTGATGATTCTTGTTGCGATGATTCTTGTGATGATTCTTGTTGTGAAGATTCTTGTTGTGATGATTCTTGTTGTGATGATTCTTGTTGTGATGATTCTTGTTGTGATGATTCTTGTTGTGATGATTCTTGTTGCGATGATTCTTGTGTTGATTCTTGTTGTGAAGATTCTTGTTGTGATGATTCTTGTTCTGATGATTCTTGTGATGATTCTTGTTGCGATGATTCTTGTTGTGATGATTCTTGTTGTGATGATTCTTGTTGTGATGATTCTTGTAGTGGTGATTCTTGTTCTGATGATTCTTGTGATGATTCTTGTTGTGATGATTCTTGTTCTGATGATTCTTGTTCTGATGATTTTTGTTGTGATGATTCTTGTTGTGATGATTCTTGTTCTGATGATTCTTGTGATGATTCTTGTTGCGATGATTCTTGTTGTGATGATTCTTGTTCTGATGATTCTTGTTGTGATGATTCTTGTGATGATTCTTGTTGTGATGATTCTTGTTCTGATGATTCTTGTTGTGATGATTCTTGTTGTGAGGATTCTTGTTGTCATGATTCTTGTGATGATTCTTGTTGTGATGATTCTTGTTGTGATGATTCTTGTTGTGATGATTCTTGTTCTGTTGATTCTTGTTATGATGATTCTTGTTGTGATGATTCTTGTTCTCATGATTCTTGTGATGATTCTTGTTGTGATGATTCTTGTGATGATTCTTGTTGTGATGATTCTTGTTGTGATGATTCTTGTTGTGATGATTCTTGTTCTGATGATTCTTGTTCTGATGATTCTTGTGATGATTTTTGTTGTGATGATTCTTGTTGTGATGATTCTTGTTGTGATGATTCTTGTTCTGATGGTTATTGTTGTGATGATTCTTCTTGTGATGATACTCGTTGCGATGATTCTTGTTGTGTTGATTCTTGTTGTGAAGATTCTTGTTGTGATGATTCTTGTTCTGATGATTCTTGTGCTGATTCTTGTTGCGATGATTCTTGTTGTGATGATTCTTGTTGTGATGATTCTTGTTCTGATGATTCTTGTGATGATTCTTGTTGCGATGATTCTTGTTGTGATGATTCTTGTTCTGATTATTCTTGTTGTGATGATTCTTGTTGTGATGATTCTTGTTGTGATGATTCTTGTTCTGATGATTCTTGTGATGATTCTTGTTGCAATGATTCTTGCTGTGATGATTCTTGTTCTGATGATTCTTGTTCTGATGATTCTTGTTGTGATGATTCTTGTTGTGATGATTCTTGTTCTGATGATTCTTGTTGTGATGATTCTTGTTGCGATGATTCTTGTGATGATTCTTGTTGTGAAGATTCTTGTTGTGATGATTCTTGTTGTGATGATTCTTGTTGTGATGATTCTTGTTGTGATGATTCTTGTTGTGATGATTCTTGTTGCGATGATTCTTGTGGTGATGATTCTTGCTCTGATGTTTCTTGTGATGATTGTTGTTGTGATAATTCTTGTTGTGATGATTCTTGTTGTGATGATTCTTGTTGTGATGATTCTTGTTGTGATGATTCTTGTTGAGATGATTCTTGTTGCGATGATTCTTGTTGTGATGATTCTTGTTGCGATGATTCTTGTTGCGATGATTCTTGTTGCGATGATTCTTGTTGCGATGATTCTTGTTGCGATGATTCTTGTTGTGATGATTCTTGTTGTGATGATTCTTGTTGTGATGATTCTTGTTGTGATGATTCTTGTTGTGATGATTCTTGTTGTGATGATTCTTGTTGCGATGATTCTTGTTGTGATGATTCTTGTTGTGATGATTGTTGTTGTGATGATTCTTGTTGTGATGATTCTTGTTGCGATGATTCTTGTTGCGATGATTGTTGTTGTGATGATTCTTGTTGTGATGATTCTTGTGATGATTCTTGTTGTGATGATTCTTGTTGTGAGGATTCTTGTTGTGATGATTGTTGTTGTGATGATTCTTGTTGTGATGATTCTTGTTCTGATAATTCTTGTTGTGATGATTGTTGTTGTGATGATTCTTTTTGTGATAATTCTTGTTGTGATGATTCTTGTTGTGATGATTCTTGTTGTGATGATTCTTGTTGTGATGATTCTTTTTCTGATGATTCTTGTTGTGATGATTCTTGTTGTGATGATTCTAGTTGTGATGATTCTTGTGATGATTCTTGTGATGATTCTTGTTATGATGATTCTTGTTGTGATGATTCTTGTTGTGATGATTCTAGTTCTGATGATTCTTGTTCTGATGATTCTTGTTCTGATGATTCTTGTGATGATTCTTGTTGTGATGATTCTTGTTGTGATGATTCTTGTTGTGATGATTCTTGTTGTGATGATTCTTGTTGCGATGATTCTTGTGATGATTCTTGTTGTGAAGATTCTTGTTGTGATGATTCTTGCGATGATTCTTGTTGTGATGATTCTTGTTGTGATGATTCTTGTTGTGATGATTCTTGTTGCGATGATTCTTGTTCTCATGATTCTTGTGATGATTCTTGTTGCGATGATTCTTGTTGTGATGATTCTTGTTGTGATGATTCTTGTTGTGATGATTCTTGTTGTGATGATTCTTGTGATGATTCTTGTTGTGATGATTCTTGTTGTGATGATTCTTGTTCTGATGATTTTTGTTGTGATGATTCTTGTTGTGATGATTCTTGTTCTGATGATTCTTGTGATGATTCTTGTTGCGATGATTCTTGTTGTGATGATTCTTATTCTGATGTTTCTTGTTGTGATGATTCTTGTTGTGATGATTCTTGTTCTGATGATTCTTGTTGTAATGATTCTTGTTGTGAGGATTCTTGTTGTCATGATTCTTGTGATGATTCTTGTTGTGATGATTCTTGTTGTGATGATTCTTGTTCTGTTGATTCTTGTTATGATGATTCTTGTGATGATTCTTGTTCTCATGATTCTTGTTGTGATGATTCTTGTGATGATTCTTGTGATGATTCTTGTTGTGATGATTCTTGTGATGATTCTTGTTGTGATGATTCTTGTTGTGATGATTCTTGTTGTGATGATTCTTGTTGTGATGATTCTTGTTCTGGTGATTCTTGTTCTGATGATTCTTGTTCTGATGATTCTTGTTCTGATGATTCTTGTGATGATTTTTGTTGTGATGATTCTTGTTGTGATGATTCTTGTTGTGATGATTCTTGTTGTGATGATTCTTGTTGTGATGATTCTTGTGAAGATTCTTGTTCTGATGATTCTTTTTGTGATGATTCTTGTTGTGATGATTCATGTTCTGATGATTATTGTTTTGATGATTTTTGTTGTGATGATACTCGTGACGATGATTCTTGTTGTGTTGATTCTTGTTGTGAAGATTCTTGTTCTGATGATTCTTGTTCTGATGATTCTTGTGCTGATTCTTGTTGCGATGATTCTTGTTGTGATGATTCTTGTTGTGATGATTGTTGTTGTGATGATTCTTGTTGTGATGATTCTTGTTGCGATGATTCTTGTTGCGATGATTGTTGTTGTGATGATTCTTGTTGTGATGATTGTTGTTGTGATGATTCTTTTTGTGATGTTTCTTGTTGTGATGATTCTTGTTGTGATGATTCTTGTTGTGATGATTCTTGTTGTGATGATTCTTTTTCTGATGATTCTTGTTGTGATGATTCTTGTGATGATTCTTGTTGTGATGATTCTTGTTGTGATGATTCTTGTGATGATTCTTGTTATGATGATTCTTGTTGTGATAATTCTTGTGATGATTCTAGTTCTGATGATTCTTGTTCTGATGATTCTTGTTCTGATGATTCTTGTGATGATTCTTGTTGTGATGATTCTTGTTGTGATGATTCTTGTTGTGATGATTCTTGTTGTGATGATTCTTGTTGCGATGTTTCTTGTGATGATTCTTGTTGTGAAGATTCTTGTTGTGATGACTCTTGTTGTGATGATTCTTGTTGTGATGATTCTTGTTGTGATGATTCTTGTTGTGATGATTCTTGTTGTGATGATTCTTGTTGCGATGATTCTTGTTGTGTTGATTCTTGTTGTGAAGATTCTTGTTGTGATGATTCTTGTTCTGATGATTCTTGTGATGATTCTTGTTGCGATGATTCTTGTTGTGATGATTCTTGTTGTGATGATTCTTGTTGTGATGATTCTTGTTGTGATGATTCTTGTTCTGATGATTCTTGTGATGATTCTTGTTGCGATGATTCTTGTTGTGATGATTCTGGTTCTGATGATTTTTGTTGTGATGATTCTTGTTCTGATGATTCTTGTGATGATTCTTGTTGCGATGATTCTTGTTGTGATGATTCTTGTTGTGATGATTCTTGTTGTGATGATTCTTGTTGTGATGATTCTTGTGATGATTCTTGTTCTGATGATTCGTGTTGTGATGATTCTTGTTGTGAGGATTCTTGTTGTCATGATTCTTGTGATGATTCATGTTGTGATGATTCTTGTTGTGATGATTATTGTTGTGATGATTCTTGTTCTGTTGATTCTTGTTATGATGATTCTTGTTGTGATGATTCTTGTTCTCATGATTCTTGTTGTGATGATTCTATTGATGATTCTTGTGATGATTCTTGTTGTGATGATTCTTGTGATGATTCTTGTTGTGATGATTCTTGTTGTGATAATTCTTGTTGTGATGCTTCTTGTTCTGATGATTCTTGTTGCGATGATTCTTGTTGTGATGATTCTTGTGGTGATGATTCTTGCTCTGATGTTTCTTGTGATGATTCTTGTTGTGATGATTCTTGTTGTGATGATTCTTGTTGTGATGATTCTTGTTGTAATGATTCTTGTTGTGATGATTCTTGTTGTGATGATTCTTGTTGCGATGATTCTTCTTGCGATGATTCTTTTTGCGATGATTCTTGTTGCGATGATTCTTGTTGCGATGATTCTTGTTGTGAAGATTCTTGTTGTGAAGATTCTTGTTGTGATGATTCTTGTTGTGATGATTCTTGTTGTGATGATTCTTGTTGTGATGATTCTTGTTGTGATGATTCTTGTTGCGATGATTCTTGTGGTGATGATTCTTGCTCTGATGTTTCTTGTGATGATTCTTGTTGTGATAATTCTTGTTGTGTTGATTCTTGTTGTGATGATTCTTGTTGCGATGATTCTTGTTGCGATGATTCTTGTTGCGATGATTCTTGTTGCGATGATTCTTGTTGCGATGATTCTTGTTGCGATGATTCTTGTTGCGATGATTCTTGTTGCGATGATTCTTGTTGCGATGATTCTTGTTGCGATGATTCTTGTTGTGATGATTCTTTTGTGATGATTCTTGTTGTGATGATTGTTGTTGTGATGATTCTTTTGGTGATGATTCTTTTTGTGATGATTCTTGTTGTGATGATTCTTGTTGTGATGATTCTTGTTGTGATGATTCTTGTTGTGATGATTCTTGTTGTGATGATTCTTGTTGTGATGATTCTTGTTGTGATGATTGTTTTTCTGATGATTCTTGTGATGATTCTTGTTGTGATGATTCTTGTGATGATTCTTGTTGTGATGATTCTTGTGATGATTCTTGTTATGATGATTCTTGTTGTGATGATTCTTGTTGTGATGATTCTAGTTCTGATGATTCTTGTTCTGATGATTCTTGTTCTGATGATTCTTGTGATGATTCTTGTTGTGATGACTCTTGTGATGATTCTTGTTGTGATGATTCTTGTTGTGATGATTCTTGTTGCGATGATTCTTGTGATGATTCTTGTTGTGAAGATTCTTGTTGTGATGATTCTTGTTGTGATGATTCTTGTTATGATGATTCTTGTTGTGATGATTCTTGTTGTGATGATTCTTGTTGCGATGATTCTTGTTGTGTTGATTCTTGTTGTGAAGATTCTTGTTGTGATGATTCTTGTGATGATTCTTGTGATGATTCTTGTTGTGATGATTCTTGTTGTGATGATTCTTGTTGTGATGATTCTTGTTGTGATGATTCTTGTTGTGATGATTCTTGTGATGATTCTTGTTGTGATGATTCTTGTTCTGATGATTCTTGTTCTGATGATTTTTGTTGTGATGATTCTTGTTGTGATGATTCTTGTTCTGATGATTCTTGTGATGATTCTTGTTGCGATGATTCTTGTTGTGATGATTCTTGTTCTGATGATTCTTGTGATGATTCTTGTGATGATTCTTGTTGTGATGATTCTTGTTCTGATGATTCTTGTGATGATTCTTGTTGTGATAATTCTTGTTGTGATGATTCTTGTTGTGATGATTCTTGTTGCGATGATTCTTGTTGCGATGATTCTTGTTGCGATGATTCTTGTTGCGATGATTCTTGTTGCGATGATTCTTGTTGCGATGATTCTTGTTGCGATGATTCTTGTTGCGATGATTCTTGTTGCGATGATTCTTGTTGAGATGATTCTTGTTGTGATGATTCTTGTTGTGATGATTCTTGTTGTGATGATTCTTGTTGTGATGATTCTTGTTGTGATGATTCTTTTGGTGATGATTCTTTTTGTGATGATTCTTGTTGTGATGATTCTTGTTGTGATGATTCTTGTTGTGATGATTCTTGTTGTGATGATTCTTGTTGTGATGATTCTTGTTTTGATGATTCTTGTTGTGATGATTGTTTTTCTGATGATTCTTGTGATGATTCTTGTTATGATGATTCTTGTGATGATTCTTGTTGTGATGATTCTTGTGATGATTCTTGTTATGATGATTCTTGTTGTGATGATTCTTGTTGTGATGATTCTAGTTCCGATGATTCTTGTTCTGATGATTCTTGTTCTGATGATTCTTGTGATGATTCTTGTTGTGATGACTCTTGTGATGATTCTTGTTGTGATGATTCTTGTTGTGATGATTCTTGTTGCGATGATTCTTGTGATGATTCTTGTTGTGAAGATTCTTGTTGTGATGATTCTTGTTGTGATGATTCTTGTTGTGATGATTCTTGTTGTGATGATTCTTGTTGTGATGATTCTTGTTGCGATGATTCTTGTTGTGTTGATTCTTGTTGTGAAGATTCTTGTTGTGATGATTCTTGTTGTGATGATTCTTGTGATGATTCTTGTTGCGATGATTCTTGTTGTGATGATTCTTGTTGTGATGATTCTTGTTGTGATGATTCTTGTTCTGATGATTGTTTTTCTGATGATTCTTGTGATGATTCTTGTTGTGATGATTCTTGTTCTGATGATTCTTGTTCTGATGATTCTTGTGATGATTCTTGTGATGATTCTTGTTGTGATGATTCTTGTTCTGATGATTCTTGTTGTGATGATTCTTGTTGTGAGGATTCTTGTTGTCATGATTCTTGTGATGATTCTTGTTGTGATGATTCTTGTTGTGATGATTCTTGTTGTGATGATTCTTGTTCTGTTGATTCTTGTTATGATGATTCTTGTTGTGATGATTCTTGTTGTGATGATTCTTGTTCTGATGATTCTTGTGATGATTCTTGTTGCGATGATTCTTGTTGTGATGATTCTTGTTCTGATGATTCTTGTGATGATTCTTGTGATGATTCTTGTTGTGATGATTCTTGTTCTGATGATTCTTGTTGTGATGATTCTTGTTGTGAGGATTCTTGTTGTCATGATTCTTGTGATGATTCTTGTTGTGATGATTCTTGTTGTGATGATTCTTGTTGTGATGATTCTTGTTCTGTTGATTCTTGTTATGATGATTCTTGTTGTGATGATTCTTGTTCTCATGATTCTTGTTGTGATGATTCTTGTTGTGATGATTCTTGTGATGATTCTTGTTGTGATGATTCTTGTGATGATTCTTGTTGTGATGATTCTTGTTGTGATGATTCTTGTTGTGATGATTCTTGTTGTGATGATTCTTGTTGTGATGATTCTTGTTCTGATGATTCTTGTTCTGATGATTCTTGTGATGATTTTTGTTGTGATGATTCTTGTTGTGATGATTCTTGTTGTGATGATTCTTGTTGTGATGATTCTTGTGATGATTCTTGTTGTGAAGATTCTTGTTCTGATGATTCTTGTTGTGATGATTCTTATTGTGATGATTCTTGTTCTGATGGTTATTGTTGTGAAGATTCTTGTTGTGATGATACTCGTTGCGATGATTCTTGTTGTGTTGATTCTTGTTGTGAAGATTCTTGTTGTGATGATTCTTGTTCTGATGATTCTTGTGCTGATTCTTGTTGCGATGATTCTTGTTGTGATGATTCTTGATCTGATGATTCTTGTGATGATTCTTGTTGCGATGATTCTTGTTGTGATGATTCTTGTTCTGATTATTCTTGTTGTGATGATTCTTGTTGTGATGATTCTTGTTGTGATGATTCTTGTTCTGATGATTCTTGTGATGATTCTTGTTGCAATGATTCTTGCTGTGATGATTCTTGTTCTGATGATTCTTGTTCTGATGATTCTTGTTGTGATGATTCTTGTTGTGATGATTCTTGTTCTGATGATTCTTGTTGTGATGATTCTTGTTGCGATGATTCTTGTGATGATTCTTGTTGTGAAGATTCTTGTTGTGATGATTCTTGTTGTGATGATTCTTGTTGTGATGATTCTTGTGATGATTCTTGTTGCGATGATTCTTGTGGTGATGATTCTTGCTCTGATGTTTCTTGTGATGATTCTTGTTGTGATAATTCTTGTTGTGATGATTCTTGTTGTGATGATTCTTGTTGTGATGATTCTTGTTGTGATGATTGTTGTTGCGATGATTCTTGTTGCGATGATTCTTGTTGCGATGATTCTTGTTGCGATGATTCTTGTTGTGATGATTCTTTTTGTGATGATTCTTATTGTGATGATTCTTGTTGTGATGATTCTTGTTGTGATGATTCTTTTTGCGATGATTCTTGTTGCGATGATTCTTGTTGCGATGATTCTTGTTGCGATGATTCTTTTTGCGATGATTCTTGTTGCGATGATTCTTGTTGCGATGATTCTTGTTGTGAAGATTCTTGTTGTGAAGATTCTTGTTGTGATGATTCTTGTTGTGATGATTCTTGTTGTGATGATTCTTGTTGTGATGATTCTTGTTGTGATGATTCTTGTTGCGATGATTCTTGTGGTGATGATTCTTGCTCTGATGTTTCTTGTGATGATTCTTGTTGTGATAATTCTTGTTGTGTTGATTCTTGTTGTGATGATTCTTGTTGCGATGATTCTTGTTGCGATGATTCTTGTTGCGATGATTCTTGTTGCGATGATTCTTGTTGCGATGATTCTTGTTGCGATGATTCTTGTTGCGATGATTCTTGTTGCGATGATTCTTGTTGCGATGATTCTTGTTGTGATGATTCTTTTGTGATGATTCTTGTTGTGATGATTGTTGTTGTGATGATTCTTTTGGTGATGATTCTTTTTGTGATGATTCTTGTTGTGATGATTCTTGTTGTGATGATTCTTGTTGTGATGATTCTTGTTGTGATGATTCTTGTTGTGATGATTCTTGTTGTGATGATTCTTGTTGTGATGATTGTTTTTCTGATGATTCTTGTGATGATTCTTGTTGTGATGATTCTTGTGATGATTCTTGTTGTGATGATTCTTGTGATGATTCTTGTTATGATGATTCTTGTTGTGATGATTCTTGTTGTGATGATTCTAGTTCTGATGATTCTTGTTCTGATGATTCTTGTTCTGATGATTCTTGTGATGATTCTTGTTGTGATGACTCTTGTGATGATTCTTGTTGTGATGATTCTTGTTGTGATGATTCTTGTTGCGATGATTCTTGTGATGATTCTTGTTGTGAAGATTCTTGTTGCGATGATTCTTGTTGCGATGATTCTTGTTGCGATGATTCTTGTTGCGATGATTATTTTTGCGATGATTCTTGTTGCGATGATTCTTGTTGCGATGATTCTTGTTGTGAAGATTCTTGTTGTGAAGATTCTTGTTGTGATGATTCTTGTTGTGATGATTCTTGTTGTGATGATTCTTGTTGTGATGATTCTTGTTGTGATGATTCTTGTTGCGATGATTCTTGTGGTGATGATTCTTGCTCTGATGTTTCTTGTGATGATTCTTGTTGTGATAATTCTTGTTGTGTTGATTCTTGTTGTGATGATTCTTGTTGCGATGATTCTTGTTGCGATGATTCTTGTTGCGATGATTCTTGTTGCG
Organism: Somniosus microcephalus; assembly: GCF_052327205.1. NCBI lineage: Eukaryota > Metazoa > Chordata > Chondrichthyes > Squaliformes > Somniosidae > Somniosus > Somniosus microcephalus. The sequence goes on along the minus strand of NC_140987.1, from coordinate 331,113,648 downwards.
ATGATTCTTGTTGCGATGATTCTTGTTGCGATGATTCTTGTTGCGATGATTCTTGTTGCGATGATTCTTGTTGCGATGATTCTTGTTGCGATGATTCTTGTTGTGATGATTCTTTTGTGATGATTCTTGTTGTGATGATTGTTGTTGTGATGATTCTTTTGGTGATGATTCTTTTTGTGATGATTCTTGTTGTGATGATTCTTGTTGTGATGATTCTTGTTGTGATGATTCTTGTTGTGATGATTCTTGTTGTGATGATTCTTGTTGTGATGATTCTTGTTGTGATGATTGTTTTTCTGATGATTCTTGTGATGATTCTTGTTGTGATGATTCTTGTGATGATTCTTGTTGTGATGATTCTTGTGATGATTCTTGTTATGATGATTCTTGTTGTGATGATTCTTGTTGTGATGATTCTAGTTCTGATGATTCTTGTTCTGATGATTCTTGTTCTGATGATTCTTGTGATGATTCTTGTTGTGATGACTCTTGTGATGATTCTTGTTGTGATGATTCTTGTTGTGATGATTCTTGTTGCGATGATTCTTGTGATGATTCTTGTTGTGAAGATTCTTGTTGTGATGATTCTTGTTGTGATGATTCTTGTTATGATGATTCTTGTTGTGATGATTCTTGTTGTGATGATTCTTGTTGCGATGATTCTTGTTGTGTTGATTCTTGTTGTGAAGATTCTTGTTGTGATGATTCTTCTTGTGATGATTCTTGTGATGATTCTTGTTGCGATGATTCTTGTTGTGATGATTCTTGTTGTGATGATTCTTGTTGTGATGATTCTTGTTGTGATGATTCTTGTTGTGATGATTCTTGTGATGATTCTTGTTGTGATGATTCTTGTTCTGATGATTCTTGTTCTGATGATTTTTGTTGTGATGATTCTTGTTGTGATGATTCTTGTTCTGATGATTCTTGTGATGATTCTTGTTGCGATGATTCTTGTTGTGATGATTCTTGTTCTGATGATTCTTGTGATGATTCTTGTGATGATTCTTGTTGTGATGATTCTTGTTCTGATGATTCTTGTGATGATTCTTGTTGTGATAATTCTTGTTGTGATGATTCTTGTTGTGATGATTCTTGTTCTGATGGTTATTGTTGTGATGATTCTTGTTGTGATGATACTCGTTGCGATGATTCTTGTTGTGTTGATTCTTGTTGTGAAGATTCTTGTTGTGATGATTCTTGTTGTGATGATTCTTGTTGTGATGATTCTTGTTGCGATGATTCTTGTTGCGATGATTCTTGTTGCGATGATTCTTGTTGCGATGATTCTTTTTGCGATGATTCTTGTTGCGATGATTCTTGTTGCGATGATTCTTGTTGTGAAGATTCTTGTTGTGAAGATTCTTGTTGTGATCATTCTTGTTGTGATGATTCTTGTTGTGATGATTCTTGTTGTGATGATTCTTGTTGTGATGATTCTTGTTGCGATGATTCTTGTGGTGATGATTCTTGCTCTGATGTTTCTTGTGATGATTCTTGTTGTGATAATTCTTCTTGTGTTGATTCTTGTTGTGATGATTCTTGTTGCGATGATTCTTGTTGCGATGATTCTTGTTGCGATGATTCTTGTTGCGATGATTCTTGTTGCGATGATTCTTGTTGCGATGATTCTTGTTGCGATGATTCTTGTTGCGATGATTCTTGTTGCGATGATTCTTGTTGCGATGATTCTTGTTGTGATGATTCTTTTGTGATGATTCTTGTTGTGATGATTGTTGTTGTGATGATTCTTTTGGTGATGATTCTTTTTGTGATGATTCTTGTTGTGATGATTCTTGTTGTGATGATTCTTGTTGTGATGATTCTTGTTGTGATGATTCTTGTTGTGATGATTCTTGTTGTGATGATTCTTGTTGTGATGATTGTTTTTCTGATGATTCTTGTGATGATTCTTGTTGTGATGATTCTTGTGATGATTCTTGTTGTGATGATTCTTGTGATGATTCTTGTTATGATGATTCTTGTTGTGATGATTCTTGTTGTGATGATTCTAGTTCTGATGATTCTTGTTCTGATGATTCTTGTTCTGATGATTCTTGTGATGATTCTTGTTGTGATGACTCTTGTGATGATTCTTGTTGTGATGATTCTTGTTGTGATGATTCTTGTTGCGATGATTCTTGTGATGATTCTTGTTGTGAAGATTCTTGTTGTGATGATTCTTGTTGTGATGATTCTTGTTATGATGATTCTTGTTTGATGATTCTTGTTGTGATGATTCTTGTTGCGATGATTCTTGTTGTGTTGATTCTTGTTGTGAAGATTCTTGTTGTGATGATTCTTCTTGTGATGATTCTTGTGATGATTCTTGTTGCGATGATTCTTGTTGTGATGATTCTTGTTGTGATGATTCTTGTTGTGATGATTCTTGTTGTGATGATTCTTGTTGTGATGATTCTTGTGATGATTCTTGTTGTGATGATTCTTGTTCTGATGATTCTTGTTCTGATGATTTTTGTTGTGATGATTCTTGTTGTGATGATTCTTGTTGTGATGATTCTTGTGATGATTCTTGTTGCGATGATTCTTGTTGTGATGATTCTTGTTCTGATGATTCTTGTGATGATTCTTGTGATGATTCTTGTTGTGATGATTCTTGTTCTGATGATTCTTGTGATGATTCTTGTTGTGATAATTCTTGTTGTGATGATTCTTGTTGTGATGATTCTTGTTGCGATGATTCTTGTTGCGATGATTCTTGTTGCGATGATTCTTGTTGCGATGATTCTTGTTGCGATGATTCTTGTTGCGATGATTCTTGTTGCGATGATTCTTGTTGCGATGATTCTTGTTGCGATGATTCTTGTTGCGATGATTCTTGTTGTGATGATTCTTGTTGTGATGATTCTTGTTGTGATGATTCTTGTTGTGATGATTCTTTTGGTGATGATTCTTTTTGTGATGATTCTTGTTGTGATGATTCTTGTTGTGATGATTCTTGTTGTGATGATTCTTGTTGTGATGATTCTTGTTGTGATGATTCTTGTTTTGATGATTCTTGTTGTGATGATTTTTTTTCTGATGATTCTTGTGATGATTCTTGTTATGATGATTCTTGTGATGATTCTTGTTGTGATGATTCTTGTGATGATTCTTGTTATGATGATTCTTGTTGTGATGATTCTTGTTGTGATGATTCTAGTTCTGATGATTCTTGTTCTGATGATTCTTGTTCTGATGATTCTTGTGATGATTCTTGTTGTGATGACTCTTGTGATGATTCTTGTTGTGATGATTCTTGTTGTGATGATTCTTGTTGCGATGATTCTTGTGATGATTCTTGTTGTGAAGATTCTTGTTGTGATGATTCTTGTTGTGATGATTCTTGTTGTGATGATTCTTGTTGTGATGATTCTTGTTGTGATGATTCTTGTTGCGATGATTCTTGTTGTGTTGATTCTTGTTGTGAAGATTCTTGTTGTGATGATTCTTGTTGTGATGATTCTTGTGATGATTCTTGTTGCGATGATTCTTGTTGTGATGATTCTTGTTGTGATGATTCTTGTTGTGATGATTCTTGTTCTGATGATTCTTGTGATGATTCTTGTTGTGATGATTCTTGTTCTGATGATTCTTGTTCTGATGATTTTTGTTGTGATGATTCTTGTTGTGATGATTCTTGTTCTGATGATTCTTGTGATGATTCTTGTTGCGATGATTCTTGTTGTGATGATTCTTGTTCTGATGATTCTTGTGATGATTCTTGTGATGATTCTTCTTGTGATGATTCTTGTTGTGATGATTCTTGTTGTGATGATTCTTGTTGTGAGGATTCTTGTTGTCATGATTCTTGTGATGATTCTTGTTGTGATGATTCTTGTTGTGATGATTCTTGTTGTGATGATTCTTGTTCTGTTGATTCTTGTTATGATGATTCTTGTTGTGATGATTCTTGTTCTCATGATTCTTGTTGTGATGATTCTTGTTGTGATGATTCTTGTGATGATTCTTGTTGTGATGATTCTTGTGATGATTCTTGTTGTGATGATTCTTGTTGTGATGATTCTTGTTGTGATGATTCTTGTTGTGATGATTCTTGTTGTGATGATTCTTGTTCTGATGATTCTTGTTCTGATGATTCTTTTGATGATTTTTGTTGTGATGATTCTTGTTGTGATGATTCTTGTGATGATTCTTGTTGTGATGATTCTTGTGATGATTCTTGTTGTGAAGATTCTTGTTCTGATGATTCTTGTTGTGATGATTCTTATTGTGATGATTCTTGTTCTGATGGTTATTGTTGTGAAGATTCTTGTTGTGATGATACTCGTTGCGATGATTCTTGTTGTGTTGATTCTTGTTGTGAAGATTCTTGTTGTGATGATTCTTGTTCTGATGATTCTTGTGCTGATTCTTGTTGCGATGATTCTTGTTGTGATGATTCTTGATCTGATGATTCTTGTGATGATTCTTGTTGCGATGATTCTTGTTGTGATGATTCTTGTTCTGATTATTCTTGTTGTGATGATTCTTGTTGTGATGATTCTTGTTGTGATGATTCTTGTTCTGATGATTCTTGTGATGATTCTTGTTGCAATGATTCTTGCTGTGATGATTCTTGTTCTGATGATTCTTGTTCTGATGATTCTTGTTGTGATGATTCTTGTTGCGATGATTCTTGTGGTGATGATTCTTGCTCTGATGTTTCTTGTGATGATTCTTGTTGTGATAATTCTTGTTGTGATGATTCTTGTTGTGATGATTGTTGTTGCGATGATTCTTGTTGCGATGATTCTTGTTGCGATGATTCTTGTTGCGATGATTCTTGTTGCGATGATTCTTGTTGCGATGATTCTTGTTCTGATGATTCTTGTGATGATTCTTGTTGCGATGATTGTTGTTGTGATGATTCTTGTTGTGATGATTCTTGTTGTGATGATTCTTGTTGCGATGATTCTTGTGTTGATTCTTGTTGTGAAGATTCTTGTTGTGATGATTCTTGTTGTGATGATTCTTGTGATGATTCTTGTTGCGATGATTCTTGTGATGATTCTTGTTGTGATGATTCTTGTTGTGATGATTCTTGTTCTGATGATTCTTGTGATGATTCTTGTTGTGATGATTCTTGTTCTGAAGATTCTTGTTCTGATGATTTTTGTTGTGAGGATTCTTGTTGTCATGATTCTTGTGATGATTCTTGTTGTGATGATTCTTGTTGTGATGATTCTTGTGATGATTCTTGTTCTGTTGATTCTTGTTATGATGATTCATGTTGTGATGATTCTTGTTCTCATGATTGTTGTTGTGATGATTCTTGTTGTGATGATTCTTGTTGTGATGATTCTTGTTGTGATGATTCTTGTTGTGATGATTCTTGTTGTGATGATTCTTGTTGTGATGATTCTTGTTGTGATGATTCTTGTTCTGATGATTCTTGTGATGATTTTTGTTGTGATGATTCTTGTTGTGATGATTCTTGTTGTGATGATTCTTGTTGTGATGATTCTTGTGATGATTCTTGTTGTGAAGATTCTTGTTCTGGTGATTCTTGTTGTGATGATTCTTGTTCTGATGGTTATTGTTGTGATGATTCTTGTTGTGATGATACTCGTTGCGATGATTCTTGTTGTGTTGATTCTTGTTATGAAGATTCTTGTTGTGATGATTCTTGTTCTGATGATTTTTGTGCTGATTCTTGTTGCGATGATTCTTGTTGTGATGATTCTTGTTGTGATGATTTTTGTTCTGATGATTCTTGTGATGATTCTTGTTGCGATGATTCTTGTTGTGATGATTCTTGTTCTGATTATTCTTGTTGTGATGATTCTTGTTGTGATGATTCTTGTTGTGATGATTCTTGTTGTGATGATTCTTGTGATGATTCTTGTTGCAATGATTCTTGCTGTGATGATTCTTGTTCTGATGATTCTTGTTCTGATGATTCTTGTTGTGATGATTCTTGTTGTGATGATTCTTGTTCTGATGATTCTTGTGATGATTCTTGTTGCGATGATTCTTGTGATGATTCTTGTTGTGAAGATTCTTGTTGTGATGATTCTTGTTGTGATGATTCTTGTTGTGATGATTCTTGTTGTGATGATTCTTGTTGTGATGATTCTTGTTGCGATGATTCTTGTGGTGATGATTCTTGCTCTGATGTTTCTTGTGATGATTCTTGTTGTGATAATTCTTGTTGTGATGATTCTTGTTGTGATGATTCTTGTTGCGATGATTCTTGTTGCGATGATTCTTGTTGCGATGATTCTTGTTGCGATGATTCTTGTTGCGATGATTCTTGTTGCGATGATTCTTGTTGCGATGATTCTTGTTGCGATGATTCTTGTTGCGATGATTCTTGTTGCGATGATTCTTGTTGTGATGATTCTTGTTGTGATGATTCTTGTTGTGATGATTCTTGTTGTGATGATTCTTGTTGCGATGATTCTTGTTGTGATGATTCTTGTTGTGATGATTCTTGTTCTAATGATTCTTGTGATGATTCTTGTTGCAATGATTCTTGCTGTGATGATTCTTGTTCTGATGATTCTTGTTCTGATGATTCTTCTTGTGATGATTCTTGTTGTGATGATTCTTGTTCTGATGATTCTTGTTGCGATGATTCTTGTTGCGATGATTCTTGTTGCGATGATTCTTGTTGCGATGATTCTTGTTGCGATGATTCTTGTTGCGATGATTCTTGTTGCGATGATTCTTGTTGCGATGATTCTTGTTGCGATGATTCTTGTTGCGATGATTCTTGTTGCGATGATTCTTGTTGTGATGATTCTTGTTGTGATGATTCTTGTTGTGATGATTCTTGTTGTGATGATTCTTGTTGCGATGATTCTTGTTGTGATGATTCTTGTTGTGATGATTGTTGTTGTGATGATTCTTATTGTGATGATTCTTGTTGCGATGATTCTTGTTGCGATGATTGTTGTTGTGATGATTCTTGTTGTGATGATTCTTGTTGTGATGATTCTTGTTGCGATGATTCTTGTTGTGTTGATTCTTGTGAAGATTCTTGTTGTGATGATTCTTGTTGTGATGATTCTTGTGATGATTCTTGTTGCGATGATTCTTGTGATGATTCTTGTTGTGATGATTCTTGTTGTGATGATTCTTGTTCTGATGATTCTTGTTCTGATGATTCTTGTGATGATTCTTGTTGTCATGATTCTTGTTGTCATGATTCTTGTGATGATTCTTGTTGTGATGATTCTTGTTGTGATGATTCTTGTTGTGATGATTCTTGTTCTGTTGATTCTTGTTATGATGATTCATGTTGTGATGATTCTTGTTCTCATGATTGTTGTTGTGATGATTCTTGTTGCGATGATTCTTGTGATGATTCTTGTGATGATTCTTGTGATGATTCTTGTTGTGATGATTCTTGTTGTGATGATTCTTGTTGTGATGATTCTTGTTGTGATGATTCTTGTTCTGATGATTCTTGTTCTGATGATTCTTGTGATGATTTTTGTTGTGATGATTCTTGTTGTGAAGATTCTTGTTGTGATGATTCTTGTTGCGATGATTCTTGTTGTGTTGATTCTTGTTGTGAAGATTCTTGTTGTGATGATTCTTGTTGTGATGATTCTTGTGATGATTCTTGTTGCGATGATTCTTGTTGTGATGATTCTTGTTGTGATGATTCTTGTTGTGATGATTCTTGTTGTGATGATTCTTGTTCTGATGATTCTTGTGATGATTCTTGTTGTGATGATTATTGTTCTGAAGATTCTTGTTCTGATGATTTTTGTTGTGATGATTCTTGTTGTGATGATTCTTGTTCTGATGATTCTTGTGATGATTCTTGTTGCGATGATTCTTGTTGTGATGATTCTTGTTCTGATGATTCTTGTGATGATTCTTGTGATGATTCTTGTTGTGATGATTCTTGTTCTGATGATTCTTGTTGTGATGATTCTTGTTGTGAGGATTCTTGTTGTGATGATTCTTGTGATGATTCTTGTTGTGATGATTCTTGTTGTGATGATTCTTGTTGTGATGATTCTTGTTCTGTTGATTCTTGTTATGATGATTCATGTTGTGATGATTCTTGTTCTCATGATTGTTGTTGTGATGATTCTTGTTGTGATGATTCTTGTGATGATTCTTGTTGTGATGATTCTTGTGATGATTCTTGTTGTGATGATTCTTGTTGTGATGATTCTTGTTGTGATGATTCTTGTTGTGATGATACTTGTTGTGATAATTCTTGTTCTGATGATTCTTGTTCTGATGATTCTTGTGATGATTTTTGTTGTGATGATTCTCGTTGTGATGGTTCTTGTTGTGATGATTCTTGTTGTGATGATTCTTGTGATGATTCTTGTTGTGAAGATTCTTGTTCTGATGATTCTTGTTGTGATGATTCTTGTTGTGATGATTCTTGTTCTGATGGTTATTGTTGTGATGGTTCTTGTTGTGATGATACTCGTTGCGATGATTCTTGTTGTGTTGATTCTTGTTGTGAAGATTCTTGTTGTGATGATTCTTGTTCTGATGATTCTTGTGCTGATTCTTGTTGTGAAGATTCTTGTTGTGATGATTCTTGTTGTGATGATTCTTGTTGTGATGATTCTTGTTGTGATGATTCTTGTTGTGATGATTCTTGTTGCGATGATTCTTGTTGTGTTGATTCTTGTTGTGAAGATTCTTGTTGTGATGATTCTTGTTGTGATGATTCTTGTGATGATTCTTGTTGCGATGATTCTTGTTGTGATGATTCTTGTTGTGATGATTCTTGTTGTGATGATTCTTGTTCTGATGATTCTTGTGATGATTCTTGTTGTGATGATTCTTGTTCTGATGATTCTTGTTCTGATGATTTTTGTTGTGATGATTCTTGTTGTGATGATTCTTGTTCTGATGATTCTTGTGATGATTCTTGTTGCGATGATTCTTGTTGTGATGATTCTTGTTCTGATGATTCTTGTGATGATTCTTGTGATGATTCTTCTTGTGATGATTCTTGTTGTGATGATTCTTGTTGTGATGATTCTTGTTGTGAGGATTCTTGTTGTCATGATTCTTGTGATGATTCTTGTTGTGATGATTCTTGTTGTGATGATTCTTGTTGTGATGATTCTTGTTCTGTTGATTCTTGTTATGATGATTCTTGTTGTGATGATTCTTGTTCTCATGATTCTTGTTGTGATGATTCTTGTTGTGATGATTCTTGTGATGATTCTTGTTGTGATGATTCTTGTGATGATTCTTGTTGTGATGATTCTTGTTGTGATGATTCTTGTTGTGATGATTCTTGTTGTGATGATTCTTGTTGTGATGATTCTTGTTCTGATGATTCTTGTTCTGATGATTCTTTTGATGATTTTTGTTGTGATGATTCTTGTTGTGATGATTCTTGTGATGATTCTTGTTGTGATGATTCTTGTGATGATTCTTGTTGTGAAGATTCTTGTTCTGATGATTCTTGTTGTGATGATTCTTATTGTGATGATTCTTGTTCTGATGGTTATTGTTGTGAAGATTCTTGTTGTGATGATACTCGTTGCGATGATTCTTGTTGTGTTGATTCTTGTTGTGAAGATTCTTGTTGTGATGATTCTTGTTCTGATGATTCTTGTGCTGATTCTTGTTGCGATGATTCTTGTTGTGATGATTCTTGATCTGATGATTCTTGTGATGATTCTTGTTGCGATGATTCTTGTTGTGATGATTCTTGTTCTGATTATTCTTGTTGTGATGATTCTTGTTGTGATGATTCTTGTTGTGATGATTCTTGTTCTGATGATTCTTGTGATGATTCTTGTTGCAATGATTCTTGCTGTGATGATTCTTGTTCTGATGATTCTTGTTCTGATGATTCTTGTTGTGATGATTCTTGTTGCGATGATTCTTGTGGTGATGATTCTTGCTCTGATGTTTCTTGTGATGATTCTTGTTGTGATAATTCTTGTTGTGATGATTCTTGTTGTGATGATTCTTGTTGTGATGATTCTTGTTGTGATGATTGTTGTTGCGATGATTCTTGTTGCGATGATTCTTGTTGCGATGATTCTTGTTGCGATGATTCTTGTTGCGATGATTCTTGTTGCGATGATTCTTGTTGTGATGATTCTTTTTGTGATGATTCTTATTGTGATGATTCTTGTTGTGATGATTCTTGTTGTGATGATTCTTGTTGCGATGATTCTTGTTGCGATGATTCTTGTTGTGATGATTGTTGTTGTGATGATTCTTGTTGTGATGATTCTTGTTGCGATGATTCTTGTTGCGATGATTGTTGTTGTGATGATTCTTGTTGTGATGATTCTTGTTATGATGATTCTTGTTGCGATGATTCTTGTGTTGATACTTGTTGTGAAGATTCTTGTTGTGATGATTCTTGTTGTGATGATTCTTGTGATGATTCTTGTTGCGATGATTCTTGTGATGATTCTTGTTGTGATGATTCTTGTTGTGATGATTCTTGTTCTGATGATTCTTGTGATGATTCTTGTTGTGATGATTCTTGTTCTGAAGATTCTTGTTCTGATGATTTTTGTTGTGAGGATTCTTGTTGTCATGATTCTTGTGATGATTCTTGTTGTGATGATTCTTGTTGTGATGATTCTTGTGATGATTCTTGTTCTGTTGATTCTTGTTATGATGATTCATGTTGTGATGATTCTTGTTCTCATGATTGTTGTTGTGATGATTCTTGTTGTGATGATTCTTGTTGTGATGATTCTTGTTGTGATGATTCTTGTTGTGATGATTCTTGTTGTGATGATTCTTGTTGTGATGATTCTTGTTCTGATGATTCTTGTTCTGATGATTCTTGTGATGATTTTTGTTGTGATGATTCTTGTTGTGATGATTCTTGTTGTGATGATTCTTGTTGTGATGATTCTTGTGATGATTCTTGTTGTGAAGATTCTTGTTCTGGTGATTCTTGTTGTGATGATTCTTGTTCTGATGGTTATTGTTGTGATGATTCTTGTTGTGATGATACTCGTTGCGATGATTCTTGTTGTGTTGATTCTTGTTATGAAGATTCTTGTTGTGATGATTCTTGTTCTGATGATTTTTGTGCTGATTCTTGTTGCGATGATTCTTGTTGTGATGATTCTTGTTGTGATGATTTTTGTTCTGATGATTCTTGTGATGATTCTTGTTGCGATGATTCTTGTTGTGATGATTCTTGTTCTGATTATTCTTGTTGTGATGATTCTTGTTGTGATGATTCTTGTTGTGATGATTCTTGTTGTGATGATTCTTGTGATGATTCTTGTTGCAATGATTCTTGCTGTGATGATTCTTGTTCTGATGATTCTTGTTCTGATGATTCTTGTTGTGATGATTCTTGTTGTGATGATTCTTGTTCTGATGATTCTTGTGATGATTCTTGTTGCGATGATTCTTGTGATGATTCTTGTTGTGAAGATTCTTGTTGTGATGATTCTTGTTGTGATGATTCTTGTTGTGATGATTCTTGTTGTGATGATTCTTGTTGTGATGATTCTTGTTGCGATGATTCTTGTGGTGATGATTCTTGCTCTGATGTTTCTTGTGATGATTCTTGTTGTGATAATTCTTGTTGTGATGATTCTTGTTGTGATGATTCTTGTTGCGATGATTCTTGTTGCGATGATTCTTGTTGCGATGATTCTTGTTGCGATGATTCTTGTTGCGATGATTCTTGTTGCGATGATTCTTGTTGCGATGATTCTTGTTGCGATGATTCTTGTTGCGATGATTCTTGTTGCGATGATTCTTGTTGTGATGATTCTTGTTGTGATGATTCTTGTTGTGATGATTCTTGTTGTGATGATTCTTGTTGCGATGATTCTTGTTGTGATGATTCTTGTTGTGATGATTCTTGTTCTAATGATTCTTGTGATGATTCTTGTTGCAATGATTCTTGCTGTGATGATTCTTGTTCTGATGATTCTTGTTCTGATGATTCTTCTTGTGATGATTCTTGTTGTGATGATTCTTGTTCTGATGATTCTTGTTGCGATGATTCTTGTTGCGATGATTCTTGTTGCGATGATTCTTGTTGCGATGATTCTTGTTGCGATGATTCTTGTTGCGATGATTCTTGTTGCGATGATTCTTGTTGCGATGATTCTTGTTGCGATGATTCTTGTTGCGATGATTCTTGTTGCGATGATTCTTGTTGTGATGATTCTTGTTGTGATGATTCTTGTTGTGATGATTCTTGTTGTGATGATTCTTGTTGCGATGATTCTTGTTGTGATGATTCTTGTTGTGATGATTGTTGTTGTGATGATTCTTATTGTGATGATTCTTGTTGCGATGATTCTTGTTGCGATGATTGTTGTTGTGATGATTCTTGTTGTGATGATTCTTGTTGTGATGATTCTTGTTGCGATGATTCTTGTTGTGTTGATTCTTGTGAAGATTCTTGTTGTGATGATTCTTGTTGTGATGATTCTTGTGATGATTCTTGTTGCGATGATTCTTGTGATGATTCTTGTTGTGATGATTCTTGTTGTGATGATTCTTGTTCTGATGATTCTTGTTCTGATGATTCTTGTGATGATTCTTGTTGTCATGATTCTTGTTGTCATGATTCTTGTGATGATTCTTGTTGTGATGATTCTTGTTGTGATGATTCTTGTTGTGATGATTCTTGTTCTGTTGATTCTTGTTATGATGATTCATGTTGTGATGATTCTTGTTCTCATGATTGTTGTTGTGATGATTCTTGTTGCGATGATTCTTGTGATGATTCTTGTGATGATTCTTGTGATGATTCTTGTTGTGATGATTCTTGTTGTGATGATTCTTGTTGTGATGATTCTTGTTGTGATGATTCTTGTTCTGATGATTCTTGTTCTGATGATTCTTGTGATGATTTTTGTTGTGATGATTCTTGTTGTGAAGATTCTTGTTGTGATGATTCTTGTTGCGATGATTCTTGTTGTGTTGATTCTTGTTGTGAAGATTCTTGTTGTGATGATTCTTGTTGTGATGATTCTTGTGATGATTCTTGTTGCGATGATTCTTGTTGTGATGATTCTTGTTGTGATGATTCTTGTTGTGATGATTCTTGTTGTGATGATTCTTGTTCTGATGATTCTTGTGATGATTCTTGTTGTGATGATTATTGTTCTGAAGATTCTTGTTCTGATGATTTTTGTTGTGATGATTCTTGTTGTGATGATTCTTGTTCTGATGATTCTTGTGATGATTCTTGTTGCGATGATTCTTGTTGTGATGATTCTTGTTCTGATGATTCTTGTGATGATTCTTGTGATGATTCTTGTTGTGATGATTCTTGTTCTGATGATTCTTGTTGTGATGATTCTTGTTGTGAGGATTCTTGTTGTGATGATTCTTGTGATGATTCTTGTTGTGATGATTCTTGTTGTGATGATTCTTGTTGTGATGATTCTTGTTCTGTTGATTCTTGTTATGATGATTCATGTTGTGATGATTCTTGTTCTCATGATTGTTGTTGTGATGATTCTTGTTGTGATGATTCTTGTGATGATTCTTGTTGTGATGATTCTTGTGATGATTCTTGTTGTGATGATTCTTGTTGTGATGATTCTTGTTGTGATGATTCTTGTTGTGATGATACTTGTTGTGATAATTCTTGTTCTGATGATTCTTGTTCTGATGATTCTTGTGATGATTTTTGTTGTGATGATTCTCGTTGTGATGGTTCTTGTTGTGATGATTCTTGTTGTGATGATTCTTGTGATGATTCTTGTTGTGAAGATTCTTGTTCTGATGATTCTTGTTGTGATGATTCTTGTTGTGATGATTCTTGTTCTGATGGTTATTGTTGTGATGGTTCTTGTTGTGATGATACTCGTTGCGATGATTCTTGTTGTGTTGATTCTTGTTGTGAAGATTCTTGTTGTGATGATTCTTGTTCTGATGATTCTTGTGCTGATTCTTGTTGCGATGATTCTTGTTGTGATGATTCTTGTTGTGATGATTCTTGTTCTGATGATTCTTGTGATGATTCTTGTTGCGATGATTCTTGTTGTGATGATTCTTGTTCTGATTATTCTTGTTGTGATGATTCTTGTTGTGATGATTCTTGTTGTGATGATTCTTGTTGTGATGATTCTTGTGATGATTCTTGTTGCAATGATTCTTGCTGTGATGATTCTTGTTCTGATGATTCTTGTTCTGATGATTCTTGTTGTGATGATTCTTGTTGTGATGATTCTTGTTCTGATGATTCTTGTGATGATTCTTGTTGCGATGATTCTTGTGATGATTCTTGTTGTGAAGATTCTTGTTGTGATGATTCTTGTTGTGATGATTCTTGTTGTGATGATTCTTGTTGTGATGATTCTTGTTGTGATGATTCTTGTTGCGATGATTCTTGTGGTGATGATTCTTGCTCTGATGTTTCTTGTGATGATTCTTGTGATAATTCTTGTTGTGATGATTCTTGTTGCGATGATTCTTGTTGCGATGATTCTTGTTGCGATGATTCTTGTTGCGATGATTCTTGTTGCGATGATTCTTGTTGCGATGATTCTTGTTGCGATGATTCTTGTTGCGATGATTCTTGTTGCGATGATTCTTGTTGCGATGATTCTTGTTGTGATGATTCTTGTTGTGATGATTCTTGTTGTGATGAATCTTGTTGTGATGATTCTTGTTGCGATGATTCTTGTTGTGATGATTCTTGTTGTGATGATTCTTGTTCTAATGATTCTTGTGATGATTCTTGTTGCAATGATTCTTGCTGTGATGATTCTTGTTCTGATGATTCTTGTTCTGATGATTCTTGTTGTGATGATTCTTGTTGTGATGATTCTTGTTCTGATGATTCTTGTTGCGATGATTCTTGTTGCGATGATTCTTGTTGCGATGATTCTTGTTGTGATGATTCTTGTGATGATTCTTGTTGCGATGATTCTTGTTGCGATGATTCTTGTTGCGATGATTCTTGTTGCGATGATTCTTGTTGCGATGATTCTTGTTGCGATGATTCTTGTTGTGATGATTCTTGTTGTGATGATTCTTGTTGTAATGATTCTTGTTGTGATGATTCTTGTTGTGATGATTCTTGTTGTGATGATTCTTGTTGCGATGATTCTTGTTGTGATGATTCTTGTTGTGATGATTGTTGTTGTGATGATTCTTGTTGTGATGATTCTTGTTGCAATGATTCTTGTTGCGATGATTGTTGTTGTGATGATTCTTGTTGTGATGATTCTTGTTGTGATGATTCTTGTTGCGATGATTCTTGTTGTGTTGATTCTTGTTGTGAAGATTCTTGTTGTGATGATTCTTGTTGTGATGATTCTTGTGATGATTCTTGTTGCGATGATTCTTGTGATGATTCTTGTTGTGATGATTCTTGTTGTGATGATTCTTGTTGCGATGATTCTTGTTCTGATGATTCTTGTGATGATTCTTGTTGTCATGATTCTTGTTGTCATGATTCTTGTGATGATTCTTGTTGTGATGATTCTTGTTGTGATGATTCTTGTTGTGATGATTCTTGTTCTGTTGATTCTTGTTATGATGATTCATGTTGTGATGATTCTTGTTCTCATGATTGTTGTTGTGATGATTCTTGTTGTGATGATTCTTGTGATGATTCTTGTTGTGATGATTCTTGTGATGATTCTTGTTTTGATGATTCTTGTTGTGATGATTCTTGTTGTGATGATTCTTGTTGTGATGATTCTTGTTCTGATGATTCTTGTTCTGATGATTCTTGTGTTGA
Source organism: Somniosus microcephalus (assembly GCF_052327205.1). NCBI lineage: Eukaryota > Metazoa > Chordata > Chondrichthyes > Squaliformes > Somniosidae > Somniosus > Somniosus microcephalus. The sequence continues at coordinate 331,098,008 of NC_140987.1, read as the reverse complement.
TGATTCTTGTGATGATTTTTGTTGTGATGATTCTTGTTGTGATGATTCTTGTTGTGATGATTCTTGTTGCGATGATTCTTGTTGTGTTGATTCTTGTTGTGAAGATTGTTGTTGTAATGATTCTTGTTGTGATGATTCTTGTGATGATTCTTGTTGCGATGATTCTTGTTGTGATGCTTCTTGTTGTGATGATTCTTGTTGTGATGATTCTTGTTGTGATGATTATTGTTCTGAAGATTCTTGTTCTGATGATTTTTGTTGTGATGATTCTTATTGTGATGATTCTTGTTCTGATGATTCTTGTGATGATTCTTGTTGCGATGATTCTTGTTGTGATGATTCTTGTTCTGATGATGCTTGTGATGATTCTTGTGATGATTCTTTTTGTGATGATTCTTGTTCTGATGATTCTTGTTGTGATGATTCTTGTTGTGAGGATTCTTGTTGTCATGATTCTTGTGATGATTCTTGTTGTGATGATTCTTGTTGTGATGATTCTTGTTGAGATGATTCTTGTTCTGTTGATTCTTGTTATGATGATTCATGTTGTGATGATTCTTGTTCTCATGATTGTTGTTGTGATGATTCTTGTTGTGATGATTCTTGTGATGATTCTTGTTGTGATGATTCTTGTGATGATTCTTGTTGTGATGATTCTTGTTGTGATGATTCTTGTTGTGATGATTCTTGTTGTGATGATTCTTGTTGTGATGATTCTTGTTCTGATGATTCTTGTTCTGATGATTCTTGTGATGATTTTTGTTGTGATGATTCTTGTTGTGATGATTCTTGTTGTGATGATTCTTGTTGTGATGATTCTTGTGATGATTCTTGTTGTGAAGATTCTTTTTCTGATGATTCTTGTTGTGATGATTCTTGTTGTGATGATTCTTGTTCTGATGGTTATTGTTGTGATGATTCTTGTTGTGATGATACTCGTTGCGATGATTCTTGTTGTGTTGATTCTTGTTGTGAAGATTCTTGTTGTGATGATTCTTGTTCTGATGATTCTTGTGCTGATTCTTGTTGCGATGATTCTTGTTGTGATGATTCTTGTTGTGATGATTCTTGTTCTGATGATTCTTGTGATGATTCTTGTTGCGATGATTCTTGTTGTGATGATTCTTGTTCTGATTATTCTTGTTGTGATGATTCTTGTTGTGATGATTCTTGTTCTGATGATTCTTGTGATGATTCTTGTTCTGATGATTCTTGTGATGATTCTTGTTGCAATGCTTCTTGCTGTGATGATTCTTGTTCTGATGATTCTTGTTCTGATGATTCTTGTTGTGATGATTCTTGTTGTGATGTTTCTTGTTCTGATGATTCTTGTTGTGATGATTCTTGTTGCGATGATTCTTGTGATGATTCTTGTTGTGAAGATTCTTGTTGTGATGATTCTTGTTGTGATGATTCTTGTTGTGATGATTCTTGTTGTGATGATTCTTGTTGTGATGATTCTTGTTGCGATGATTCTTGTGGTGATGATTCTTGCTCTGATGTTTCTTGTGATGATTCTTGTTGTGATAATTCTTGTTGTGATGATTCTTGTTGCGCTGATTCTTGTTGTGATGATTCTTGTTGCGATGATTCTTGTTGCGATGATTCTTGTTGCGATGATTCTTGTTGCGATGATTCATGTTGCGATGATTCTTGTTGCGATGATTCTTGTTGCGATGATTCTTGTTGCGATGATTCTTGTTGCGATGATTCTTGTTGTGATGATTCTTGTTGTGATGATTCTTGTTGTGATGATTCTTGTTGTGATGATTCTTGTTGCGATGATTCTTGTTGTGATGATTCTTGTTGTGATGATTCTTGTTCTAATGATTCTTGTGATGATTCTTGTTGCAATGACTCTTGCTGTGATGATTCTAGTTCTGATGATTCTTGTTCTGATGATTCTTGTTGTGATGATTCTTGTTGTGATGATTCTTGTTCTGATGATTCTTGTTGCGATGATTCTTGGTGCGATGATTCTTGTTGCGATGATTCTTGTGAGGATTCTTGTTGTCATGATTCTTGTGATGATTCTTGTTGTGATGATTCTTGTTGTGATGATTCTTGTTCTGTTGATTCTTGTTATGATGATTCATGTTGTGATGATTCTTGTTCTCATGATTGTTGTTGTGATGATTCTTGTTGTGATGATTCTTGTGATGATTCTTGTTGTGATGATTCTTGTGATGATTCTTGTTGTGATGATTCTTGTTGTGATGATTCTTGTTGTGATGATTCTTGTTGTGATGATTCTTGTTCTGATGATTCTTGTTCTGATGATTCTTGTGATGATTTTTGTTGTGATGATTCTTGTTGTGATGATTCATGTTGTGATGATTCTTGTGATGATTCTTGTTGTGAAGATTCTTGTTCTGATGATTCTTGTTGTGATGATTCTTGTTGTGATGATTCTTGTTCTGATGGTTATTGTTGTGATGATTCTTGTTGTGATGATACTCGTTGCGATGATTCTTGTTGTGATGATTCTTGTTCTGATGATTCTTGTGCTGATTCTTGTTGCGATGATTCTTGTTGTGATGATTCTTGTTGTGATGATTCTTGTTCTGATGATTCTTGTGATGATTCTTGTTGCGATGATTATTGTTGTGATGATTCTTGTTCTGATTATTCTTGTTGTGATGATTCTTGTTGTGATGATTCTTGTTGTGATGATTCTTGTTCTGATGATTCTTGTGATGATTCTTGTTGCGATGATTCTTGTGATGATTCTTGTTGTGAAGATTCTTGTTGTGATGATTCTTGTTTTGATGATTCTTGTTGTGATGATTCTTGTTGTGATGATTCTTGTTGCGATGATTCTTGTGGTGATGATTCTTGCTCTGATGTTTCTTGTGATGATTCTTGTTGTGATAATTCTTGTTGTGATGATTCTTGTTGCGATGATTCTTGTTGCGATGATTCTTGTTGCGATGATTCTTGTTGCGATGATTCTTGTTGCGATGATTCTTGTTGCGATGATTCTTGTTGCGATGATTCTTGTTGCGATGATTCTTGTTGCGATGATTCTTGTTGCGATGATTCTTGTTGCGATGATTCTTGTTGTGATGATTCTTGTTGTGATGATTCTTGTTGTGATGATTCTTGTTGCGATGATTCTTGTGATGATTCTTGTTGTGATGATTCTTGTTCTAATGATTCTTGTGATGATTCTTGTTGCAATGATTCTTGCTGTGATGATTCTTGTTCTGATGATTCTTGTTCTGATGATTCTTGTTGTGATGATTCTTGTTGTGATGATTCTTGTTCTGATGATTCTTGTTGCGATGATTCTTGTTGCGATGATTCTTGTTGTGATGATTCTTGTTCTGATGATTCTTGTGATGATTCTTGTGATGATTCTTGTTGTGATGATTCTTGTTCTGATGATTCTTGTTGTGATGATTCTTGTTGTGAGGATTCTTGTTGTCATGATTCTTGTGATGATTCTTGTTGTGATGATTCTTGTTGTGATGATTCTTGTTGTGATGATTCTTGTTCTGTTGATTCTTGTTATGATGATTCATGTTGTGATGATTCTTGTTCTCATGATTGTTGTTGTGATGATTCTTGTTGTGATGATTCTTGTGATGATTCTTGTTGTGATGATTCTTGTGATGATTCTTGTTGTGATGATTCTTGTTGTGATGATTCTTGTTGTGATGATTCTTGTTGTGATGATTCTTGTTCTGATGATTCTTGTTCTGATGATTCTTGTTCTGATGATTCTTGTTCTGATGATTCTTGTGATGATTTTTGTTGTGATGATTCTTGTTGTGATGATTCTTGTTGTGATGATTCTTGTGATGATTCTTGTTGTGAAGATTCTTGTTCTGATGATTCTTGTTGTGATGATTCTTGTTGTGATGATTCTTGTTCTGATGGTTATTGTTGTGATGATTCTTGTTGTGATGATACTCGTTGCGATGATTCTTGTTGTGTTGATTCTTGTTGTGAAGATTCTTGTTGTGATGATTCTTGTTCTGATGATTCTTGTGCTGATTCTTGTTGCGATGATTCTTGTTGTGATGATTCTTGTTGTGATGATTCTTGTTCTGATGATTCTTGTGATGATTCTTGTTGCGATGATTCTTGTTGTGATGATTCTTGTTCTGATTATTCTTGTTGTGATGATTCTTGTTGTGATGATTCTTGTTCTGATGATTCTTGTGATGATTCTTGTTCTGATGATTCTTGTGATGATTCTTGTTGCAATGATTCTTGCTGTGATGATTCTTGTTCTGATGATTCTTGTTCTGATGATTCTTGTTGTGATGATTCTTGTTGTGATGATTCTTGTTCTGATGATTCTTGTTGTGATGATTCTTGTTGCGATGATTCTTGTGATGATTCTTGTTGTGAAGATTCTTGTTGTGATGATTCTTGTTGTGATGATTCTTGTTGTGATGATTCTTGTTGTGATGATTCTTGTTGTGATGATTCTTGTTGCGATGATTCTTGTGGTGATGATTCTTGCTCTGATGTTTCTTGTGATGATTCTTGTTGTGATAATTCTTGTTGTGATGATTCTTGTTGTGATGATTCTTGTTGCGATGATTCTTGTTGCGATGATTCTTGTTGCGATGATTCTTGTTGCGATGATTCTTGTTGCGATGATTCTTGTTGCGATGATTCTTGTTGCGATGATTCTTGTTGCGATGATTCTTGTTGCGATGATTCTTGTTGCGATGATTCTTGTTGTGATGATTCTTGTTGTGATGATTCTTGTTGTGATGATTCTTGTTGTGATGATTCTTGTTGCGATGATTCTTGTTGTGATGATTCTTGTTGTGATGATTCTTGTTCTAATGATTCTTGTGATGATTCTTGTTGCAATGATTCTTGCTGTGATGATTCTAGTTCTGATGATTCTTGTTCTGATGATTCTTGTTGTGATGATTCTTGTTGTGATGATTCTTGTTCTGATGATTCTTGTTGCGATGATTCTTGTTGCGATGATTCTTGTTGCGATGATTCTTGTTGTGAGGATTCTTGTTGTCATGATTCTTGTGATGATTCTTGTTGTGATGATTCTTGTTGTGATGATTCTTGTTGTGATGATTCTTGTTCTGTTGATTCTTGTTATGATGATTCATGTTGTGATGATTCTTGTTCTCATGATTGTTGTTGTGATGATTCTTGTTGTGATGATTCTTGTGATGATTCTTGTTGTGATGATTCTTGTGATGATTCTTGTTGTGATGATTCTTGTTGTGATGATTCTTGTTGTGATGATTCTTGTTGTGATGATTCTTGTTGTGATGATTCTTGTTCTGATGATTCTTGTTCTGATGATTCTTGTGATGATTTTTGTTGTGATGATTCTTGTTGTGATGATTCTTGTTCTGATGATTCTTGTTGTGATGATTCTTGTTGTGATGATTCTTGTTCTGATGGTTATTGTTGTGATGATTCTTGTTGTGATGATACTCGTTGCGATGATTCTTGTTGTGTTGATTCTTGTTGTGAAGATTCTTGTTGTGATGATTCTTGTTCTGATGATTCTTGTGCTGATTCTTGTTGCGATGATTCTTGTTGTGATGATTCTTGTTGTGATGATTCTTGTTCTGATGATTCTTGTGATGATTCTTGTTGCGATGATTCTTGTTGTGATGATTCTTGTTCTGATTATTCTTGTTGTGATGATTCTTGTTGTGATGATTCTTGTTGAGATGATTCTTGTTCTGATGATTCTTGTGATGATTCTTGTTCTGATGATTCTTGTGATGATTCTTGTTGCAATGATTCTTGCTGTGATGATTCTTGTTCTGATGATTCTTGTTCTGATGATTCTTGTTGTGATGATTCTTGTTGTGATGATTCTTGTTCTGATGATTCTTGTTGTGATGATTCTTGTTGCGATGATTCTTGTGATGATTCTTGTTGTCAAGATTCTTGTTGTGATGATTCTTGTTGTGATGATTCTTGTTGTGATGATTCTTGTTGTGATGATTCTTGTTGCGATGATTCTTGTGGTGATGATTCTTGCTCTGATGTTTCTTGTGATGATTCTTGTTGTGATAATTCTTGTTGTGATGATTCTTGTTGTGATGATTCTTGTTGCGATGATTCTTGTTGCGATGATTCTTGTTGCGATGATTCTTGTTGCGATGATTCTTGTTGCGATGATTCTTGTTGCGATGATTCTTGTTGCGATGATTCTTGTTGCGATGATTCTTGTTGCGATGATTCTTGTTGCGATGATTCTTGTTGTGATGATTCTTGTTGTGATGATTCTTGTTGTGATGATTCTTGTTGCGATGATTCTTGTTGTGATGATTCTTGTTGTCATGATTCTTGTTCTGATGATTCTTGTGATGATTCTTGTGATGATTCTTGTTGTGATGATTCTTGTTCTGATGATTCTTGTTGTGATGATTCTTGTTGTGAGGCTTCTTGTTGTCATGATTCTTGTGATGATTCTTGTTGTGATGATTCTTGTTGTGATGATTCTTGTTGTGATGATTCTTGTTCTGTTGATTCTTGTTATGATGATTCATGTTGTGATGATTCTTGTTCTCATGATTGTTGTTGTGATGATTCTTGTTGTGATGATTCTTGTGATGATTCTTGTTGTGATGATTCTTGTGATGATTCTTGTTGTGATGATTCTTGTTGTGATGATTCTTGTTGTGATGATTCTTGTTGTGATGATTCTTGTTCTGATGATTCTTGTTCTGATGATTCTTGTGATGATTTTTGTTGTGATGATTCTTGTTGTGATGATTCTTGTTGTGATGATTCTTGTTGTGATGATTCTTGTGATGATTCTTGTTGTGAAGATTCTTGTTCTGATGATTCTTGTTGTGATGATTCTTGTTGTGATGATTCTTGTTCTGATGGTTCTTGTTGTGATGATTCTTGTTGTGATGATACTCGTTGCGATGATTCTTGTTGTGTTGATTCTTGTTGTGAAGATTCTTGTTGTGATGATTCTTGTTCTGATGATTCTTGTGCTGATTCTTGTTGCGATGATTCTTGTTGTGATGATTCTTGTTGTGATGATTCTTGTTCTGATGATTCTTGTGATGATTCTTGTTGCGATGATTCTTGTTGTGATGATTCTTGTTCTGATTATTCTTGTTGTGATGATTCTTGTTGTGATGATTCTTGTTGTGATGATTCTTGTTCTGATGATTCTTGTGATGATTCTTGTTGTGATGATTCTTGTTGTGATGATTCTTGTTCTGATGATTCTTGTGATGATTCTTGTTCTGATGATTCTTGTGATGATTCTTGTTGTAATGATTCTTGCTGTGATGATTCTTGTTCTGATGATTCTTGTTCTGATGATTCTTGTTGTGATGATTCTTGTTGAGATGATTCTTGTTCTGATGATTCTTGTTGTGATGATTCTTGTTGCGATGATTCTTGTGATGATTCTTGTTGTGAAGATTCTTGTTGTGATGATTCTTGTTGTGATGATTCTTGTTGTGATGATTCTTGTTGTGATGATTCTTGTTGTGATGATTCTTGTTGCGATGATTCTTGTGGTGATGATTCTTGCTCTGATGTTTCTTGTGATGATTCTTGTTGTGATAATTCTTGTTGTGATGATTCTTGTTGCGATGATTCTTGTTGCGATGATTCTTGTTGCGATGATTCTTGTTGCGATGATTCTTGTTGCGATGATTCTTGTTGCGATGATTCTTGTTGCGATGATTCTTGTTGCGATGATTCTTGTTGCGATGATTCTTGTTGCGATGATTCTTGTTGCGATGATTCTTGTTGTGATGATTCTTGTTGTGATGATTCTTGTTGTGATGATTCTTGTTGTGATGATTCTTGTTGTGATGATTCTTGTTGTGATGATTCTTGTTGTGATGATTCTTGTTGTGATGATTCTTGTTGTGATGATTCTTGTTCTGATGATTCTTGTGATGATTTTTGTTGTGATGATTCTTGTTGTGATGATTCTTGTTGTGATGATTCTTGTTGTGATGATTCTTGTGATGATTCTTGTTGTGAAGATTCTTGTTCTGATGATTCTTGTTGTGATGATTCTTGTTGTGATGATTCTTGTTCTGATGGTTCTTGTTGTGATGATTCTTGTTGTGATGATACTCGTTGCGATGATTCTTGTTGTGTTGATTCTTGTTGTGAAGATTCTTGTTGTGATGATTCTTGTTCTGATGATTCTTGTGCTGATTCTTGTTGCGATGATTCTTGTTGTGATGATTCTTGTTGTGATGATTCTTGTTCTGATGATTCTTGTGATGATTCTTGTTGCGATGATTCTTGTTGTGATGATTCTTGTTCTGATTATTCTTGTTGCGATGATTCTTGTTGTGATGATTCTTGTTGTGATGATTCTTGTTCTGATGATTCTTGTGATGATTCTTGTTGTGATGATTCTTGTTGTGATGATTCTTGTTCTGATGATTCTTGTGATGATTCTTGTTCTGATGATTCTTGTGATGATTCTTGTTGTAATGATTCTTGCTGTGATGATTCTTGTTCTGATGATTCTTGTTCTGATGATTCTTGTTGTGATGATTCTTGTTGAGATGATTCTTGTTCTGATGATTCTTGTTGTGATGATTCTTGTTGCGATGATTCTTGTGATGATTCTTGTTGTGAAGATTCTTGTTGTGATGATTCTTGTTGTGATGATTCTTGTTGTGATGATTCTTGTTGTGATGATTCTTGTTGTGATGATTCTTGTTGCGATGATTCTTGTGGTGATGATTCTTGCTCTGATGTTTCTTGTGATGATTCTTGTTGTGATAATTCTTGTTGTGATGATTCTTGTTGCGATGATTCTTGTTGCGATGATTCTTGTTGCGATGATTCTTGTTGCGATGATTCTTGTTGCGATGATTCTTGTTGCGATGATTCTTGTTGCGATGATTCTTGTTGCGATGATTCTTGTTGCGATGATTCTTGTTGCGATGATTCTTGTTGCGATGATTCTTGTTGTGATGATTCTTGTTGTGATGATTCTTGTTGTGATGATTCTTGTTGTGATGATTCTTGTTGCGATGATTCTTGTTGTGATGATTCTTGTTGTGATGATTCTTGTTCTAATGATTCTTGTGATGATTCTTGTTGCAATGATTCTTGCTGTGATGATTCTAGTTCTGATGATTCTTGTTCTGATGATTCTTGTTGTGATGATTCTTGTTGTGATGATTCTTGTTCTGATGATTCTTGTTGCGATGATTCTTGTTGCGATGATTCTTGTTGCGATGATTCTTGTTGTGAGGATTCTTGTTGTCATGATTCTTGTGATGATTCTTGTTGTGATGATTCTTGTTGTGATGATTCTTGTTGTGATGATTCTTGTTCTGTTGATTCTTGTTATGATGATTCATGTTGTGATGATTCTTGTTCTCATGATTGTTGTTGTGATGATTCTTGTTGTGATGATTCTTGTGATGATTCTTGTTGTGATGATTCTTGTGATGATTCTTGTTGTGATGATTTTGTTGTGATGATTCTTGTTGTGATGATTCTTATTGTGATGATTCTTGTTGTGATGATTATTGTTGTGATGATTCTTGTTGTGATGATACTCGTTGCGATGATTCTTGTTGTGATGATTCTTGTGATGATTCTTGTTGTGAAGATTCTTGTTCTGATGATTCTTGTTGTGATGATTCTTGTTGTGATGATTCTTGTTCTGATGGTTATTGTTGTGATGATTCTTGTTGTGATGATACTCGTTGCGATGATTCTTGTTGTGTTGATTCTTGTTGTGAAGATTCTTGTTGTGATGATTCTTGTTCTGATGATTCTTGTGCTGATTCTTGTTGCGATGATTCTTGTTGTGATGATTCTTGTTCTGATTATTCTTGTGATGATTCTTCTTGTGATGATTCTTGTTGTGATGATTCTTGTTCTGATGATTCTTGTGATGATTCTTGTTCTGATGATTCTTGTGATGATTCTTGTTGCAATGATTCTTGCTGTGATGATTCTTGTTCTGATATTCTTGTTCTGATGATTCTTGTTGTGATGATTCTTGTTGTGATGATTCTTGTTCTGATGATTCTTGTTGTGATGATTCTTGTTGCGATGATTCTTGTGATGATTCTTGTTGTGAAGATTCTTGTTGTGATGATTCTTGTTGTGATGATTCTTGTTGTGATGATTCTTGTTGTGATGATTCTTGTTGTGATGATTCTTGTTGCGTTGATTCTTGTGGTGATGATTCTTGCTCTGATGTTTCTTGTGATGATTCTTGTTGTGATAATTCTTGTTGTGATGATTCTTGTTGTGATGATTCTTGTTGTGATGATTCTTGTTGCGATGATTCTTGTTGCGATGATTCTTGTTGCAATGATTCTTGTTGCGATGATTCTTGTTGCGATGATTCTTGTTGCGATGATTCTTGTTGCGATGATTCTTGTTGCGATGATTCTTGTTGCGATGATTCTTGTGATGATTCTTGTTGTGATGATTCTTGTTGTGATGATTCTTGTTGCGATGATTCTTGTTGTGATGATTCTTGTTGTGATGATTCTTGTTCTAATGATTCTTGTGATGATTCTTGTTGCAATGATTCTTGCTGTGATGATTCTTGTTCTGATGATTCTTGTTCTGATGATTCTTGTTGTGATGATTCTTGTTGTGATGATTCTTGTTCTGATGATTCTTGTTGTGATGATTCTTGTTGCGATGATTCTTGTTGTGATGATTCTTGTTGTGATGATTCTTGTTATGATGATTCTTGTTCTGATGATTCTTGTTGTGATGATTCTTGTTCTGATGATTCTTGTTCTGATGATTCTTGCTGTGATGATTCTTGCTCTGATTTTTCTTGTGATGATTCTTGTTGTGATAATTCTTGTTGTGATGATTCTTGTTGTGATGATTCTTGTTGCGATGATTCTTGTTGCGATGATTCTTGTTGCGATGATTCTTGTTGCGATGATTCTTGTTGCGATGATTCTTGTTGCGATGATTCTTGTTGCGATGATTCTTGTTGCGATGATTCTTGTTGCGATGATTCTTGTTGCGATGATTCTTGTTGTGATGATTCTTGTTGTGATGATTCTTGTTGTGATGATTCTTGTTGTGATGATTCTTGTTGCGATGATTCTTGCTGTGATGATTCTTGTTCTGATGATTCTTGTTCTGATGATTCTTGTTGTGATGATTCTTGTTGCGATGATTCTTGTTGTGATGATTCTTGTTGTGATGATTCTTGTTGTGATGATTCTTGTTGTGATGATTCTTGTTGTGATGATTCTTGTTATGATGATTCTTGTTGCGATGATTCTTGTTGTGATGATTCTTGTTGTGATGATTGTTGTGATGATTCTTGTTGTGATGATTCTTGTTGCGATGATTCTTGTTGCGATGATTGTTGTTGTGATGATTCTTGTTGTGATGATTCTTGTTGTGATGATTCTTGTTGCGATGATTCTTGTTGTGTTGATTCTTGTTGTGAAGATTCTTGTTGTGATGATTCCTGTTGTGATGATTCTTGTGATGATTCTTGCTGTGATGATTCTTGTTGTGATGATTCTTGTTGTGATGATTCTTGTTGTGATGATTCTTGTTGTGATGATTCTTGTTCTGATGATTCTTGTGATGATTCTTGTTGTGATGATTCTTGTTCTGAAGATTCTTGTTCTGATGATTTTTGTTGTGATGATTCTTGTTGTGATGATTCTTGTTCTGATGATTCTTGTGATGATTCTTGTTGCGATGATTCTTGTTGTGATGATTCTTGTTCTGATGATTCTTGTGATGATTCTTGTGATGATTCTTGTTGTGATGATTCTTGTTCTGATGATTCTTGTTGTGATGATTCTTGTTGTGATGATTCTTGTTGTGATGATTCTTGTTCTGTTGATTCTTGTTATGATGATTCATGTTGTGATGATTCTTGTTCTCATGATTCTTGTTGTGATGATTCTTGTTGTGATGATTCTTGTGATGATTCTTGTTGTGATGATTCTTGTGATGATTCTTGTGATGATTCTTGTTGTGATGATTCTTGTTGTGATGATTCTTGTTGTGATGATTCTTGTTGTGATGATTCTTGTTCTGATGATTCTTGTTCTGATGATTCTTGTGATGATTTTTGTTGTGATGATTCTTGTTGTGATGATTCTTGTTGTGATGATTCTTGTTGTGATGATTCTTGTTGTGAAGATTCTTGTTCTGATGATTCTTGTTGTGATGATTCTTGTTGTGATGATTCTTGTTCTGATGGTTATTGTTGTGATGATTCTTGTTGTGATGATACTCGTTGCGATGATTCTTGTTGTGTTGATTCTTGTTGTGAAGATTCTTGTTGTGATGATTCTTGTTCTGATGATTCTTTTGCTGATTCTTGTTGCGATGATTCTTGTTGTGATGATTCTTGTTGTGATGATTCTTGTTCTGATGATTCTTGTGATGATTCTTGTTGCGATGATTCTTGTTGTGATGATTCATGTTCTGATTATTCTTGTTGTGATGATTCTTGTTGTGATGATTCTTGTTGTGATGATTCTTGTTCTGATGATTCTTGTGATGATTCTTGTTGCAATGATTCTTGTTGTGATGATTCTTGTTGTGATGATTCTTGATGTGATGATTCTTGTTGTGATGGTTCTTGTTGTGATGATTCTTGTTCTGATGATTCTTGTTGTGATGATTCTTGTTGCGATGATTCTTGTGATGATTCTTGTTGTGAAGATTCTTGTTGTGATGATTCTTGTTGTGATGATTCTTGTTGTGATGATTCTTGTTGTGATGATTCTTGTTGTGATGATTCTTGTTGCGATGATTCTTGTGGTGATGATTCTTGCTCTGATGTTTCTTGTGATGGTTCTTGTTGTGATAATTCTTGTTGTGATGATTCTTGTAGTGATGATTATGGTTGTGATGATTCTTGTTGTGATGATTCTTGTTGCGATGATTCTTGTTGCGATGATTCTTGTTGCGATGATTCTTGTTGCGATGATTCTTGTTGCGATGATTCTTGTTGCGATTATTCTTGTTGCGAAGATTCTTATTGCGATGATTCTTGTTGTGATGATTCTTGTTGTGATGATTCTTGTTGTGATGATTCTTGTTGTGATGATTCTTGTTGTGATGATTCTTGTTGTGATGATTCTTGTTGCGATGATTCTTGTTGTGATGATTCTTGTTGTGATGATTCTTGTTGTGATGATTCTTGTTGTGATGATTCTTGTAGCGATGATTCTTGTTGCGATGAATGTTGTTGTGATGATTCTTGTTGTGATGATTCTTGTTGTGATGATTCTTGTTGTGATGATTCTTGTTGTGATGATTCTTGTTGTGATGATTCTTGTTGTGATGATTCTCGTTCTGATGATTCTTGTTCTGATGATTCTTGTTCTGATGATTCTTGTGATGATTCGTGTTGTGATGATTCTTGTTGTGATGATTCTTGTGATGATTCTTGTTGCGATGATTCTTGTGATGATTCTTGTTGTGAAGATTCTTGTTGTGATGATTCTTGCGATGATTCTTGTTGTGATGATTCTTGTTGTGATGATTCTTGTTGTGATGATTCTTGTTGTGTTGATTCTTGTTGTGAAGATTCTTGTTGTGATGATTCTTGTTCTGATGATTCTTGTGCTGATTCTTGTTGCGATGATTCTTGTTGTGATGATTCTTGTTGTGATGATTCTTGTTCTGATGATTCTTGTGATGATTCTTTTTGCGATGATTCTTGTTGTGATGATTCATGTTCTGATTATTCTTGTTGTGATGATTCTTGTTGTGATGATTCTTGTTGTGATGATTCTTGTTCTGATGATTCTTGTGATGATTCTTGTTGCAATGATTCTTGTTGTGATGATTATTGTTGTGATGATTCTTGTTCTGATGATTCTTGTTGTGATGGTTCTTGTTGTGATGATTCTTGTTCTGATGATTCTTGTTGTGATGATTCTTGTTGCGATGATTCTTGTGATGATTCTTGTTGTGAAGATTCTTGTTGTGATGATTCTTGTTGTGATGATTCTTGTTGTGATGATTCTTGTTGTGATGATTCTTGTTGTGATGATTCTTGTTGCGATGATTCTTGTGGTGATGATTCTTGCTCTGATGTTTCTTGTGATGATTCTTGTTGTGATAATTCTTGTTGTGATCATTCTTGTTGTGATGATTCTTGTTGTGATGATTCTTGTTGTGATGATTCTTGTTGCGATGATTCTTGTTGCGATGATTCTTGTTGCGATGATTCTTGTTGCGATGATTCTTGTTGCAATGATTCTTGTCGCGATGATTCTTGTTGCGAAGATTCTTGCGATGATTCTTGTTGTGATGATTCTTGTTGTGATGATTCTTGTTGTGATGATTCTTGTTGTGATGATTCTTGTTGTGATGATTCTTGTTGTGATGATTCTTGTTGCGATGATTCTTGTTGTGATGATTCTTGTTGTGATGATTCTTGTTGTGATGATTCTTGTTGTGATGATTCTTGTTGCGATGATTCTTGTGATGATTATTGTTATGATGATTCTTGTTGTGATGATTCTTGTTGTGATGATTCTAGTTCTGATGATTCTTGTTCTGATGATTCTTGTTCTGATGATTCTTGTGATGATTCTTGTTGTGATGATTCTTGTTGTGATGATTCTTGTTGTGATGATTCTTGTTGTGATGATTCTTGTTGCGATGATTCGTGTGATGATTCTTGTTGTAAAGATTCTTGTTGTGATGATTCTTGCGATGATTCTTGTTGTGATGATTCTTGTTGTGATGATTCTTGTTGTGATGATTCTTGTTGCGATGATTCTTGTTGTGCTGATTCTTGTTGTGATGATTCTTGTTCTGAGGATTCTTGTTGTGATGATTCTTGTTGTGATGATTCTTGTTCTGATGATTCTTGTTGTGATGATTCTTGTTGTGATGATTCTTGTTGTGATGATTCTTGTTGTGATGATTCTTGTTGTGATGATTCTTGTTCTCATGATTCTTGTGATGATTCTTGTTCTGATGATTGTTGCTGTGATGATTCTTGTTGTGATGATTCTTGTTCTGATGATTCTTTTTGTGATGATTCTTGTGATGATTCTTGTTGTGATGATTCTTGTTGTGATGATTCTTGTTGTGAGGATTCTTGTTGTGAGGATTCTTGTTGTGATGATTGTTGTTGTGATGATTCTTGTTGTGATGATTCTTTTTCTGATAATTCTTGTTGTGATGATTGTTGTTGTGATGATTCTTTTTGTGATGATTCTTGTTGTGATGATTCTTGTGATGATTCTTGTTGTGATGATTCTTGTTGTGATGATTCTTGTTCTGATGATTCTTGTGATGATTCTTGTTGTGATGATTATTGTTCTGAAGATTCTTGTTCTGATTATTTTTGTTGTGATGATTCTTGTTGTGATGATTCTTGTTCTGATGATTCTTGTGATGATTCTTGTTGTGATGATTCTTGTTGTGATGATTCTTGTTCTGATGATTCTTGTGATGATTCTTGTGATGATTCTTGTTGTGATGATTCTTGTTCTGATGATTCTTGTTGTGATGATTCTTGTTGTGAGGATTCTTGTTGTCATGATTCTTGTGATGATTCTTGTTGTGATGATTCTTGTTGTGATGATTCTTGTTGTGATGATTCTTGTTCTGTTGATTCTTGTTATGATGATTCATGTTGTGATGATTCTTGTTCTCATGATTGTTGTTGTGATGATTCTTGTTGTGATGATTCTTGTGATGATTCTTGTTGTGATGATTCTTGTGATGATTCTTGTTGTGATGATTCTTTTTGTGATGATTCTTGTTGTGATGATTCTTGTTGTGATGATTCTTGTTCTGATGATTCTTGTTCTGATGATTCTTGTTCTGATGATTCTTGTGATGATTTTTGTTGTGATGATTCTTGTTGTGATGATTCTTGTTGTGATGATTCTTGTTGTGATGATTCTTGTGATGATTCTTGTTGTGAAGATTCTTGTTCTGATGATTCTTGTTGTGATGATTCTTGTTGTGATGATTCTTGTTCTGATGATTATTGTTGTGATGATTCTTGTTGTGATGATACTCGTTGCGATGATTCTTGTTGTGTTGATTCTTGTTGTTAAGATTCTTGTTGTGATGATTCTTGTTCTGATGATTCTTGTGCTGATTCTTGTTGCGATGATTCTTGTTGTGATGATTCTTGTTGTGATGATTCTTGTTCTGATGATTCTTGCGATGATTCTTGTTGCGATGATTCTTGTTCTGATGATTCTTGTTCTGATTATTCTTGTTGTGACGATTCTTGTTGTGATGATTCTTGTTGTGATGATTCTTGTTCTGATGATTCTTGTGATGATTCTTGTTCTGATGATTCTTGTGATGATTCTTGTTGCAATGATTCTTGCTGTGATGATTCTTGTTCTGATGATTCTTGTTCTGATGATTCTTGTTGTGATGATTCTTGTTGTGATGATTCTTGTTCTGATGATTCTTGTTGTGATGATTCTTGTTGCGATGATTCTTGTGATGATTCTTGTTCTGAAGATTCTTGTTGTGATGATTCTTGTTGTGATGATTCTTGTTGTGATGATTCTTGTTGTGATGATTCTTGTTGTGATGATTCTTGTTGCGATGATTCTTGTGGTGATGATTCTTGCTCTGATGTTTCTTGTGATGATTCTTGTTGTGATAATTCTTGTTGTGATGATTCTTGTTGTGATGATTCTTGTTGTGATGATTCTTGTTGCGATGATTCTTGTTGCGATGATTCTTGTTGCGATGATTCTTGTTGCGATGATTCTTGTTGCGATGATTCTTGTTGCGATGTTTCTTGTAGCGATGATTCTTGTTGCGATGATTCTTGTTGCGATGATTCTTGTTGTGATGATTCTTGTTGTGATGATTCTTGTTGTGATGATTCTTGTTGTGATGATTCTTGTTGCGGTGATTCTTGTTGTGATGATTCTTGTTGTGATGATTCTTGTTCTAATGATTCTTGTGATGATTCTTGTTGCAATGATTCTTGCTGTGATGATTCTTGTTCTGATGATTCTTGTTCTGATGATTCTTGTTGTGATGATTCTTGTTGTGATGATTCTTGTTCTGATGATTCTTGTTGCGATGATTCTTGTTGCGATGATTCTTGTTGCGATGATTCTTGTTGCGATGATTCTTGTTGCGATGATTCTTGTTGCGATGATTCTTGTTGCGATGATTCTTGTTGCGATGATTCTTGTTGCGATGATTCTTGTTGCGATGATTCTTGTTGCGATGATTCTTGTTGTGATGATTCTTGTTGTGATGATTCTTGTTGTGATGATTCTTGTTGTGATGATTCTATTATGATGATTCTTGTTGTGATGATTGTTGTTGTGATGATTCTTGTTGTGATGATTCTTGTTGCGATGATTCTTGTTGCAATGATTGTTGTTGTGATGATTCTTGTTGTGATGATTCTTGTTGTGATGATTCTTGTTGCGATGATTCTTGTTGTGTTGATTCTTGTGAAGATTCTTGTTGTGATGATTCTTGTTGTGATGATTCTTGTGATGATTCTTGTTGCGATGATTCTTGTGATGATTCTTGTTGTGATGATTCTTGTTGTGATGATTCTTGTTGTGATGATTCTTGTTCTGATGATTCTTGTGATGATTCTTGTTGTGATGATTCTTGTTCTGAAGATTCTTGTTCTGATGATTTTTGTTGTGATGATTCTTGTTGTGATGATTCTTGTTCTGATGATTCTTGTGATGATTCTTGTTGCGATGATTCTTGTTGTGATGATTCTTGTTCTGATGATTCTTGTGATGATTCTTGTGATGATTCTTGTTGTGATGATTCTTGTTCTGATGATTCTTGTTGTGATGATTCTTGTTGTGAGGATTCTTGTTCTGATGATTCTCGTGATGATTTTTGTTGTGATGATTCTTGTTGTGATGATTCTTGTTGTGATGATTCTTGTTGTGATGATTCTTGTTGTGATGATTCTTGTTGTGATGATTCTTGTTGTGATGATTCTTGTTGTGATGATTCTTGTTGTGATGATTCTTGTTGCGATGATTCTTGTGGTGATGATTCTTGCTCTGATGTTTCTTGTGATGATTCTTGTTGTGATAATTCTTGTTGTGATGATTCTTGTTGTGATGATTCTTGTTGTGATGATTCTTGTTGCGATGATTCTTGTTGCGATGATTCTTGTTGCGATGATTCTTGTTGCGATGATTCTTGTTGCGATGATTCTTGTTGCGATGTTTCTTGTTGCGATGATTCTTGTTGCGATGATTCTTGTTGCGATGATTCTTGTTGTGATGATTCTTGTTGTGATGATTCTTGTTGTGATGATTCTTGTTGTGATGATTCTTGTTGCGGTGATTCTTGTTGTGATGATTCTTGTTGTGATGATTCTTGTTCTAATGATTCTTGTGATGATTCTTGTTGCAATGATTCTTGCTGTGATGATTCTTGTTCTGATGATTCTTGTTCTGATGATTCTTGTTGTGATGATTCTTGTTGTGATGATTCTTGTTCTGATGATTCTTGTTGCGATGATTCTTGTTGCGATGATTCTTGTTGCGATGATTCTTGTTGCGATGATTCTTGTTGCGATGATTCTTGTTGCGATGATTCTTGTTGCGATGATTCTTGTTGCGATGATTCTTGTTGCGATGATTCTTGTTGCGATGATTCTTGTTGCGATGATTCTTGTTGTGATGATTCTTGTTGTGATGATTCTTGTTGTGATGATTCTTGTTGTGATGATTCTATTATGATGATTCTTGTTGCGATGATTGTTGTTGTGATGATTCTTGTTGTGATGATTGTTGTTGTGATGATTCTTGTTGTGATGATTCTTGTTGCGATGATTCTTGTTGCGATGATTGTTGTTGTGATGATTCTTGTTGTGATGATTCTTGTTGTGATGATTCTTGTTGCGATGATTCTTGTTGTGTTGATTCTTGTGAAGATTCTTGTTGTGATGATTCTTGTTGTGATGATTCTTGTGATGATTCTTGTTGCGATGATTCCTGTGATGATTCTTGTTGTGATGATTCTTGTTGTGATGATTCTTGTTGTGATGATTCTTGTTCTGATGATTCTTGTGATGATTCTTGTTGTGATGATTCTTGTTCTGAAGATTCTTGTTCTGATGATTTTTGTTGTGATGATTCTTGTTGTGATGATTCTTGTTCTGATGATTCTTGTGATGATTCTTGTTGCGATGATTCTTGTTGTGATGATTCTTGTTCTGATGATTCTTGTGATGATTCTTGTGATGATTCTTGTTGTGATGATTCTTGTTCTGATGATTCTTGTTGTGATGATTCTTGTTGTGAGGATTCTTGTTGTCATGATTCTTGTGATGATTCTTGTTGTGATGATTCTTGTTCTGATGATTCTTGTTCTGATGATTCTCGTGATGATTTTTGTTGTGATGATTCTTGTTGTGATGATTCTTGTTGTGATGATTCTTGTGATGATTCTTGTTGTGAAGATTCTTGTTCTGATGATTCTTGTTGTGATGATTCTTGTTGTGATGATTCTTGTTCTGATGGTTATTGTTGTGATGATTCTTGTTGTGAAGATACTCGTTGCGATGATTCTTGTTGTGTTGATTCTTGTTGTGAAGATTCTTGTTGTGATGATTCTTGTTCTGATGATTCTTGTGCTGATTCCTGTTGCGATGATTCTTGTTGTGATGATTCTTGTTGTGATGATTCTTGTTCTGATGGTTCTTGTGATGGTTCTTTTTGCGATGATTCTTGTTGTGATGATTCTTGTTCTGATTATTCTTGTTGTGATGATTCTTGTTGTGATGATTCTTGTTGTGATGATTCTTGTTCTGATGATTCTTGTGATGATTCTTGTTGCAATGATTCTTGCTGTGATGATTCTTGTTCTGATGATTCTTGTTCTGATGATTCTTGTTGTGATGATTCTTGTTGTGATGATTCTTGTTCTGATGATTCTTGTTGTGATGATTCTTGTTGCGATGATTCTTGTGATGATTCTTGTTGTGAAGATTCTTGTTGTGATGATTCTTGTTGTGATGATTCTTGTTGTGATGATTCTTGTTGTGATGATTCTTGTTGTGATGATTCTTGTTGCGATGATTCTTGTGGTGATGATTCTTGCTCTGATGTTTCTTGTGATGATTCTTGTTGTGATAATTCTTGTTGTGATGATTCTTTTTGTGATGATTCTTGTTGCGATGATTCTTGTTGCGATGATTCTTGTTGCGATGATTCTTGTTGCGATGATTCTTGTTGCGATGATTCTTGTTGCGATGATTCTTGTTGCGATGATTCTTGTTGCGATGATTCTTGTTGCGATGATTCTTGTTGCGATGATTCTTGTTGTGATGATTCTTGTTGTGATGATTCTTGTGATGATTCTTGTTGTGATGATACTTGTTGCGATGATTCTTGTTGTGATGATTCTTGTTGTGATGATTCTTGTTCTAATGATTCTTGTGATGATTCTTGTTGCAATGATTCTTGCTGTGATGATTCTTGTTCTGATGATTCTTTTTCTGATGATTCTTGTTGTGATGATTCTTGTTGTGATGATTCTTGTTCTGATGATTCTTGTTGCGATGATTCTTGTTGCGATGATTCTTGTTGCGATGATTCTTGTTGCGATGATTCTTGTTGCGATGATTCTTGTTGCGATGATTCTTGTTGCGATGATTCTTGTTGCGATGATTCTTGTTGCGATGATTCTTGTTGCGATGATTCTTGTTGCGATGATTCTTGTTGCGATGATTCTTGTGATGATTCTTGTTGTGATGATTCTTGTTGGGATGATTTTTGTTGTGATGATTCTTGTTGTGATGATTCTTGTTGCGATGATTCTTGTTGCGATGATTCTTGTTGTGATGATTCTTGTTGTGATGATTCTTGTTGTGATGATTCTTGTTGTGATGATTCTTGTTGCGATGATTCTTGTTGCGATGATTGTTGTTGTGATGATTCTTGTTGTGATGATTCTTGTTGTGATGATTCTTGTTGCGATGATTCTTGTTGTGTTGATTCTTGTTGTGAAGATTCTTGTTGTGATGATTCTTCTTGTGATGATTCTTGTAATGATTCTTGTTGTGATGATTCTTGTTGTGATGATTCTTGTTGTGATGATTCTTGTTGTGATGATTCTTGTTGCGATGATTCTTGTTGCGATGATTGTTGTTGTGATGATTCTTGTTCTGATGATTCTTGTTGTGATGATTCTTGTTGCGATGATTCTTGTTGTGTTGATTCTTGTGAAGATTCTTGTTGTGATGATTCTTGTTGTGATGATTCTTGTGATGATTCTTGTTGCGATGATTCTTGTGATGATTCTTGTTGTGATGATTCTTGTTGTGATGATTCTTGTTGTGATGATTCTTGTTCTGATGATTCTTGTGATGATTCTTGTTGTGATGATTCTTGTTCTGAAGATTCTTGTTCTGATGATTTTTGTTGTGATGATTCTTGTTGTGATGATTCTTGTTCTGATGATTCTTGTGATGATTCTTGTTGCGATGATTCTTGTTGTGATGATTCTTGTTCTGATGATTCTTGTGATGATTCTTGTGATGATTCTTGTTGTGATGATTCTTGTTCTGATGATTCTTGTTGTGATGATTCTTGTTGTGAGGATTCTTGTTGTCATGATTCTTGTGATGATTCTTGTTGTGATGATTCTTGTTCTGATGATTCTTGTTCTGATGATTCTCGTGATGATTTTTGTTGTGATGATTCTTGTGATGATTCTTGTTGTGATGATTCTTGTTGTGATGATTCTTGCGATGATTCTTGTTGTGATGATTCTTGTTGTGATGATTCTTGTTGTGATGATTCTTGTTGCGATGATTCTTGTTGTGCTGATTCTTGTTGTGATGATTCTTGTTCTGAGGATTCTTGTTGTGATGATTCTTGTTGTGATGATTCTTGTTCTGATGATTCTTGTTGTGATGATTCTTGTTGTGATGATTCTTGTTGTGATGATTCTTGTTGTGATGATTCTTGTTGTGATGATTCTTGTTCTCATGATTCTTGTGATGATTCTTGTTCTGATGATTGTTGCTGTGATGATTCTTGTTGTGATGATTCTTGTTCTGATGATTCTTTTTGTGATGATTCTTGTGATGATTCTTGTTGTGATGATTCTTGTTGTGATGATTCTTGTTGTGAGGATTCTTGTTGTGAGGATTCTTGTTGTGATGATTGTTGTTGTGATGATTCTTGTTGTGATGATTCTTTTTCTGATAATTCTTGTTGTGATGATTGTTGTTGTGATGATTCTTTTTGTGATGATTCTTGTTGTGATGATTCTTGTGATGATTCTTGTTGTGATGATTCTTGTTGTGATGATTCTTGTTCTGATGATTCTTGTGATGATTCTTGTTGTGATGATTATTGTTCTGAAGATTCTTGTTCTGATTATTTTTGTTGTGATGATTCTTGTTGTGATGATTCTTGTTCTGATGATTCTTGTGATGATTCTTGTTGTGATGATTCTTGTTGTGATGATTCTTGTTCTGATGATTCTTGTGATGATTCTTGTGATGATTCTTGTTGTGATGATTCTTGTTCTGATGATTCTTGTTGTGATGATTCTTGTTGTGAGGATTCTTGTTGTCATGATTCTTGTGATGATTCTTGTTGTGATGATTCTTGTTGTGATGATTCTTGTTGTGATGATTCTTGTTCTGTTGATTCTTGTTATGATGATTCATGTTGTGATGATTCTTGTTCTCATGATTGTTGTTGTGATGATTCTTGTTGTGATGATTCTTGTGATGATTCTTGTTGTGATGATTCTTGTGATGATTCTTGTTGTGATGATTCTTTTTGTGATGATTCTTGTTGTGATGATTCTTGTTGTGATGATTCTTGTTCTGATGATTCTTGTTCTGATGATTCTTGTTCTGATGATTCTTGTGATGATTTTTGTTGTGATGATTCTTGTTGTGATGATTCTTGTTGTGATGATTCTTGTTGTGATGATTCTTGTGATGATTCTTGTTGTGAAGATTCTTGTTCTGATGATTCTTGTTGTGATGATTCTTGTTGTGATGATTCTTGTTCTGATGATTATTGTTGTGATGATTCTTGTTGTGATGATACTCGTTGCGATGATTCTTGTTGTGTTGATTCTTGTTGTGAAGATTCTTGTTGTGATGATTCTTGTTCTGATGATTCTTGTGCTGATTCTTGTTGCGATGATTCTTGTTGTGATGATTCTTGTTGTGATGATTCTTGTTCTGATGATTCTTGCGATGATTCTTGTTGCGATGATTCTTGTTCTGATGATTCTTGTTCTGATTATTCTTGTTGTGACGATTCTTGTTGTGATGATTCTTGTTGTGATGATTCTTGTTCTGATGATTCTTGTGATGATTCTTGTTCTGATGATTCTTGTGATGATTCTTGTTGCAATGATTCTTGCTGTGATGATTCTTGTTCTGATGATTCTTGTTCTGATGATTCTTGTTGTGATGATTCTTGTTGTGATGATTCTTGTTCTGATGATTCTTGTTGTGATGATTCTTGTTGCGATGATTCTTGTGATGATTCTTGTTCTGAAGATTCTTGTTGTGATGATTCTTGTTGTGATGATTCTTGTTGTGATGATTCTTGTTGTGATGATTCTTGTTGTGATGATTCTTGTTGCGATGATTCTTGTGGTGATGATTCTTGCTCTGATGTTTCTTGTGATGATTCTTGTTGTGATAATTCTTGTTGTGATGATTCTTGTTGTGATGATTCTTGTTGTGATGATTCTTGTTGCGATGATTCTTGTTGCGATGATTCTTGTTGCGATGATTCTTGTTGCGATGATTCTTGTTGCGATGATTCTTGTTGCGATGTTTCTTGTTGCGATGATTCTTGTTGCGATGATTCTTGTTGCGATGATTCTTGTTGTGATGATTCTTGTTGTGATGATTCTTGTTGTGATGATTCTTGTTGTGATGATTCTTGTTGCGGTGATTCTTGTTGTGATGATTCTTGTTGTGATGATTCTTGTTCTAATGATTCTTGTGATGATTCTTGTTGCAATGATTCTTGCTGTGATGATTCTTGTTCTGATGATTCTTGTTCTGATGATTCTTGTTGTGATGATTCTTGTTGTGATGATTCTTGTTCTGATGATTCTTGTTGCGATGATTCTTGTTGCGATGATTCTTGTTGCGATGATTCTTGTTGCGATGATTCTTGTTGCGATGATTCTTGTTGCGATGATTCTTGTTGCGATGATTCTTGTTGCGATGATTCTTGTTGCGATGATTCTTGTTGCGATGATTCTTGTTGCGATGATTCTTGTTGTGATGATTCTTGTTGTGATGATTCTTGTTGTGATGATTCTTGTTGTGATGATTCTATTATGATGATTCTTGTTGTGATGATTGTTGTTGTGATGATTCTTGTTGTGATGATTCTTGTTGCGATGATTCTTGTTGCAATGATTGTTGTTGTGATGATTCTTGTTGTGATGATTCTTGTTGTGATGATTCTTGTTGCGATGATTCTTGTTGTGTTGATTCTTGTGAAGATTCTTGTTGTGATGATTCTTGTTGTGATGATTCTTGTGATGATTCTTGTTGCGATGATTCTTGTGATGATTCTTGTGATGATTCTTGTTGTGATGATTCTTGTTGTGATGATTCTTGTTCTGATGATTCTTGTGATGATTCTTGTTGTGATGATTCTTGTTCTGAAGATTCTTGTTCTGATGATTTTTGTTGTGATGATTCTTGTTGTGATGATTCTTGTTCTGATGATTCTTGTGATGATTCTTGTTGCGATGATTCTTGTTGTGATGATTCTTGTTCTGATGATTCTTGTGATGATTCTTGTGATGATTCTTGTTGTGATGATTCTTGTTCTGATGATTCTTGTTGTGATGATTCTTGTTGTGAGGATTCTTGTTCTGATGATTCTCGTGATGATTTTTGTTGTGATGATTCTTGTTGTGATGATTCTTGTTGTGATGATTCTTGTTGTGATGATTCTTGTTGTGATGATTCTTGTTGTGATGATTCTTGTTGTGATGATTCTTGTTGTGATGATTCTTGTTGTGATGATTCTTGTTGCGATGATTCTTGTGGTGATGATTCTTGCTCTGATGTTTCTTGTGATGATTCTTGTTGTGATAATTCTTGTTGTGATGATTCTTGTTGTGATGATTCTTGTTGTGATGATTCTTGTTGCGATGATTCTTGTTGCGATGATTCTTGTTGCGATGATTCTTGTTGCGATGATTCTTGTTGCGATGATTCTTGTTGCGATGTTTCTTGTTGCGATGATTCTTGTTGCGATGATTCTTGTTGCGATGATTCTTGTTGTGATGATTCTTGTTGTGATGATTCTTGTTGTGATGATTCTTGTTGTGATGATTCTTGTTGCGGTGATTCTTGTTGTGATGATTCTTGTTGTGATGATTCTTGTTCTAATGATTCTTGTGATGATTCTTGTTGCAATGATTCTTGCTGTGATGATTCTTGTTCTGATGATTCTTGTTCTGATGATTCTTGTTGTGATGATTCTTGTTGTGATGATTCTTGTTCTGATGATTCTTGTTGCGATGATTCTTGTTGCGATGATTCTTGTTGCGATGATTCTTGTTGCGATGATTCTTGTTGCGATGATTCTTGTTGCGATGATTCTTGTTGCGATGATTCTTGTTGCGATGATTCTTGTTGCGATGATTCTTGTTGCGATGATTCTTGTTGCGATGATTCTTGTTGTGATGATTCTTGTTGTGATGATTCTTGTTGTGATGATTCTTGTTGTGATGATTCTATTATGATGATTCTTGTTGCGATGATTCTTGTTGTGATGATTCTTGTTGTGATGATTGTTGTTGTGATGATTCTTGTTGTGATGATTCTTGTTGCGATGATTCTTGTTGCGATGATTGTTGTTGTGATGATTCTTGTTGTGATGATTCTTGTTGTGATGATTCTTGTTGCGATGATTCTTGTTGTGTTGATTCTTGTGAAGATTCTTGTTGTGATGATTCTTGTTGTGATGATTCTTGTGATGATTCTTGTTGCGATGATTCCTGTGATGATTCTTGTTGTGATGATTCTTGTTGTGATGATTCTTGTTGTGATGATTCTTGTTCTGATGATTCTTGTGATGATTCTTGTTGTGATGATTCTTGTTCTGAAGATTCTTGTTCTGATGATTTTTGTTGTGATGATTCTTGTTGTGATGATTCTTGTTCTGATGATTCTTGTGATGATTCTTGTTGCGATGATTCTTGTTGTGATGATTCTTGTTCTGATGATTCTTGTGATGATTCTTGTGATGATTCTTGTTGTGATGATTCTTGTTCTGATGATTCTTGTTGTGATGATTCTTGTTGTGAGGATTCTTGTTGTCATGATTCTTGTGATGATTCTTGTTGTGATGATTCTTGTTCTGATGATTCTTGTTCTGATGATTCTCGTGATGATTTTTGTTGTGATGATTCTTGTTGTGATGATTCTTGTTGTGATGATTCTTGTGATGATTCTTGTTGTGAAGATTCTTGTTCTGATGATTCTTGTTGTGATGATTCTTGTTGTGATGATTCTTGTTCTGATGGTTATTGTTGTGATGATTCTTGTTGTGAAGATACTCGTTGCGATGATTCTTGTTGTGTTGATTCTTGTTGTGAAGATTCTTGTTGTGATGATTCTTGTTCTGATGATTCTTGTGCTGATTCCTGTTGCGATGATTCTTGTTGTGATGATTCTTGTTGTGATGATTCTTGTTCTGATGGTTCTTGTGATGGTTCTTTTTGCGATGATTCTTGTTGTGATGATTCTTGTTCTGATTATTCTTGTTGTGATGATTCTTGTTGTGATGATTCTTGTTGTGATGATTCTTGTTCTGATGATTCTTGTGATGATTCTTGTTGCAATGATTCTTGCTGTGATGATTCTTGTTCTGATGATTCTTGTTCTGATGATTCTTGTTGTGATGATTCTTGTTGTGATGATTCTTGTTCTGATGATTCTTGTTGTGATGATTCTTGTTGCGATGATTCTTGTGATGATTCTTGTTGTGAAGATTCTTGTTGTGATGATTCTTGTTGTGATGATTCTTGTTGTGATGATTCTTGTTGTGATGATTCTTGTTGTGATGATTCTTGTTGCGATGATTCTTGTGGTGATGATTCTTGCTCTGATGTTTCTTGTGATGATTCTTGTTGTGATAATTCTTGTTGTGATGATTCTTGTTGTGATGATTCTTGTTGCGATGATTCTTGTTGCGATGATTCTTGTTGCGATGATTCTTGTTGCGATGATTCTTGTTGCGATGATTCTTGTTGCGATGATTCTTGTTGCGATGATTCTTGTTGCGATGATTCTTGTTGCGATGATTCTTGTTGCGATGATTCTTGTTGTGATGATTCTTGTTGTGATGATTCTTGTGATGATTCTTGTTGTGATGATACTTGTTGCGATGATTCTTGTTGTGATGATTCTTGTTGTGATGATTCTTGTTCTAATGATTCTTGTGATGATTCTTGTTGCAATGATTCTTGCTGTGATGATTCTTGTTCTGATGATTCTTTTTCTGATGATTCTTGTTGTGATGATTCTTGTTGTGATGATTCTTGTTCTGATGATTCTTGTTGCGATGATTCTTGTTGCGATGATTCTTGTTGCGATGATTCTTGTTGCGATGATTCTTGTTGCGATGATTCTTGTTGCGATGATTCTTGTTGCGATGATTCTTGTTGCGATGATTCTTGTTGCGATGATTCTTGTTGCGATGATTCTTGTTGCGATGATTCTTGTGATGATTCTTGTTGTGATGATTCTTGTTGGGATGATTTTTGTTGTGATGATTCTTGTTGTGATGATTCTTGTTGCGATGATTCTTGTTGCGATGATTCTTGTTGTGATGATTCTTGTTGTGATGATTCTTGTTGTGATGATTCTTGTTGTGATGATTCTTGTTGCGATGATTCTTGTTGCGATGATTGTTGTTGTGATGATTCTTGTTGTGATGATTCTTGTTGTGATGATTCTTGTTGCGATGATTCTTGTTGTGTTGATTCTTGTTGTGAAGATTCTTGTTGTGATGATTCTTGTTGTGATGATTCTTGTAATGATTCTTGTTGTGATGATTCTTGTTGTGATGATTCTTGTTGTGATGATTCTTGTTGTGATGATTCTTGTTGCGATGATTCTTGTTGCGATGATTGTTGTTGTGATGATTCTTGTTCTGATGATTCTTGTTGTGATGATTCTTGTTGCGATGATTCTTGTTGTGTTGATTCTTGTGAAGATTCTTGTTGTGATGATTCTTGTTGTGATGATTCTTGTGATGATTCTTGTTGCGATGATTCTTGTGATGATTCTTGTTGTGATGATTCTTGTTGTGATGATTCTTGTTGTGATGATTCTTGTTCTGATGATTCTTGTGATGATTCTTGTTGTGATGATTCTTGTTCTGAAGATTCTTGTTCTGATGATTTTTGTTGTGATGATTCTTGTTGTGATGATTCTTGTTCTGATGATTCTTGTGATGATTCTTGTTGCGATGATTCTTGTTGTGATGATTCTTGTTCTGATGATTCTTGTGATGATTCTTGTGATGATTCTTGTTGTGATGATTCTTGTTCTGATGATTCTTGTTGTGATGATTCTTGTTGTGAGGATTCTTGTTGTCATGATTCTTGTGATGATTCTTGTTGTGATGATTCTTGTTCTGATGATTCTTGTTCTGATGATTCTCGTGATGATTTTTGTTGTGATGATTCTTGTGATGATTCTTGTTGTGATGATTCTTGTTGTGATGATTCTTGTTGTGATGATTCTTGTTGTGATGATTCTTGTTGTGATGATTCTTGTTGTGATGATTCTTGTTGTGATGATTCTTGTTGCGATGATTCTTGTGGTGATGATTCTTGCTCTGATGTTTCTTGTGATGATTCTTGTTGTGATAATTCTTGTTGTGATGATTCTTGTTGTGATGATTCTTGTTGTGATGATTCTTGTTGCGATGATTCTTGTTGCGATGATTCTTGTTGCGATGATTCTTGTTGCGATGATTCTTGTTGCGATGATTCTTGTTGCGATGTTTCTTGTTGCGATGATTCTTGTTGCGATGATTCTTGTTGCGATGATTCTTGTTGTGATGATTCTTGTTGTGATGATTCTTGTTGTGATGATTCTTGTTGTGATGATTCTTGTTGCGGTGATTCTTGTTGTGATGATTCTTGTTGTGATGATTCTTGTTCTAATGATTCTTGTGATGATTCTTGTTGCAATGATTCTTGCTGTGATGATTCTTGTTCTGATGATTCTTGTTCTGATGATTCTTGTTGTGATGATTCTTGTTGTGATGATTCTTGTTCTGATGATTCTTGTTGCGATGATTCTTGTTGCGATGATTCTTGTTGCGATGATTCTTGTTGCGATGATTCTTGTTGCGATGATTCTTGTTGCGATGATTCTTGTTGCGATGATTCTTGTTGCGATGATTCTTGTTGCGATGATTCTTGTTGCGATGATTCTTGTTGCGATGATTCTTGTTGTGATGATTCTTGTTGTGATGATTCTTGTTGTGATGATTCTTGTTGTGATGATTCTATTATGATGATTCTTGTTGCGATGATTCTTGTTGTGATGATTCTTGTTGTGATGATTGTTGTTGTGATGATTCTTGTTGTGATGATTCTTGTTGCGATGATTCTTGTTGCGATGATTGTTGTTGTGATGATTCTTGTTGTGATGATTCTTGTTGTGATGATTCTTGTTGCGATGATTCTTGTTGCGATGATTCTTGTTGCGATGATTCTTGTGATGATTCTTGTTGTGATGATTCTTGTTGTGATGATTTTTGTTGTGATGATTCTTGTTGTGATGATTCTTGTTGTGATGATTCTTGTTGCGGTGATTCTTGTTGTGATGATTCTTGTTGTGATGATTCTTGTTCTAATGATTCTTGTGATGATTCTTGTTGCAATGATTCTTGCTGTGATGATTCTTGTTCTGATGATTCTTGTTCTGATGATTCTTGTTGTGATGATTCTTGTTGTGATGATTCTTGTTCTGATGATTCTTGTTGCGATGATTCTTGTTGCGATGATTCTTATTGCGATGATTCTTGTTGCGATGATTCTTGTTGCGATGATTCTTGTTGCGATGATTCTTGTTGCGATGATTCTTGTTGCGATGTTTCTTGTTGCGATGATTCTTGTTGCGATGATTCTTGTTGCGATGATTCTTGTTGTGATGATTCTTGTTGTGATGATTCTTGTTGTGATGATTCTTGTTGTGATGATTCTTGTTGCGGTGATTCTTGTTGTGATGATTCTTGTTGTGATGATTCTTGTTCTAATGATTCTTGTGATGATTCTTGTTGCAATGATTCTTGCTGTGATGATTCTTGTTCTGATGATTCTTGTTCTGATGATTCTTGTTGTGATGATTCTTGTTGTGATGATTCTTGTTCTGATGATTCTTGTTGCGATGATTCTTGTTGCGATGATTCTTGTTGCGATGATTCTTGTTGCGATGATTCTTGTTGCGATGATTCTTGTTGCGATGATTCTTGTTGCGATGATTCTTGTTGCGATGATTCTTGTTGCGATGATTCTTGTTGCGATGATTCTTGTTGCGATGATTCTTGTTGTGATGATTCTTGTTGTGATGATTCTTGTTGTGATGATTCTTGTTGTGATGATTCTATTATGATGATTCTTGTTGCGATGATTCTTGTTGTGATGATTCTTGTTGTGATGATTGTTGTTGTGATGATTCTTGTTGTGATGATTCTTGTTGCGATGATTCTTGTTGCGATGATTGTTGTTGTGATGATTCTTGTTGTGATGATTCTTGTTGTGATGATTCTTGTTGCGATGATTCTTGTTGTGTTGATTCTTGTGAAGATTCTTGTTGTGATGATTCTTGTTGTGATGATTCTTGTGATGATTCTTGTTGCGATGATTCCTGTGATGATTCTTGTTGTGATGATTCATGTTGTGATGATTCTTGTTCTGATGATTCTTGTTCTGATGATTCTTGTGATGATTCTTGTTGTGATGATTCTTGTTCTGAAGATTCTTGTTCTGATGATTTTTGTTGTGATGATTCTTGTTGTGATGATTCTTGTTCTGATGATTCTTGTGATGATTCTTGTTGCGATGATTCTTGTTGTGATGATTCTTGTTCTGATGATTCTTGTGATGATTCTTGTGATGATTCTTGTTGTGATGATTCTTGTTCTGATGATTCTTGTTGTGATGATTCTTGTTGTGAGGATTCTTGTTGTCATGATTCTTGTGATGATTCTTGTTGTGATGATTCTTGTTCTGATGATTCTTGTTCTGATGATTCTCGTGATGATTTTTGTTGTGATGATTCTTGTTGTGATGATTCTTGTTGTGATGATTCTTGTGATGATTCTTGTTGTGAAGATTCTTGTTCTGATGATTCTTGTTGTGATGATTCTTGTTGTGATGATTCTTGTTCTGATGGTTATTGTTGTGATGATTCTTGTTGTGAAGATACTCGTTGCGATGATTCTTGTTGTGTTGATTCTTGTTGTGAAGATTCTTGTTGTGATGATTCTTGTTCTGATGATTCTTGTGCTGATTCCTGTTGCGATGATTCTTGTTGTGATGATTCTTGTGATGATTCTTGTTCTGATGGTTCTTGTGATGGTTCTTTTTGCGATGATTCTTGTTGTGATGATTCTTGTTCTGATTATTCTTGTTGTGATGATTCTTGTTGTGATGATTCTTGTTGTGATGATTCTTGTTGTGATGATTCTTGTTGTGAGGATTCTTGTTGTCATGATTCTTGTGATGATTCTTGTTGTGATGATTCTTGTTCTGATGATTCTTGTTCTGATGATTCTCGTGATGATTTTTGTTGTGATGATTCTTGTTGTGATGATTCTTGTTGTGATGATTCTTGTGATGATTCTTGTTGTGAAGATTCTTGTTCTGATGATTCTTGTTGTGATGATTCTTGTTGTGATGATTCTTGTTCTGATGGTTATTGTTGTGATGATTCTTGTTGTGAAGATACTCGTTGCGATGATTCTTGTTGTGTTGATTCTTGTTGTGAAGATTCTTGTTGTGATGATTCTTGTTCTGATGATTCTTGTGCTGATTCCTGTTGCGATGATTCTTGTTGTGATGATTCTTGTTGTGATGATTCTTGTTGTGATGATTCTTGTTGTGATGATTCTTGTTGCGGTGATTCTTGTTGTGATGATTCTTGTTGTGATGATTCTTGTTCTAATGATTCTTGTGATGATTCTTGTTGCAATGATTCTTGCTGTGATGATTCTTGTTCTGATGATTCTTGTTCTGATGATTCTTGTTGTGATGATTCTTGTTGTGATGATTCTTGTTCTGATGATTCTTGTTGCGATGATTCTTGTTGCGATGATTCTTGTTGCGATGATTCTTGTTGCGATGATTCTTGTTGCGATGATTCTTGTTGCGATGATTCTTGTTGCGATGATTCTTGTTGCGATGATTCTTGTTGCGATGATTCTTGTTGCGATGATTCTTGTTGCGATGATTCTTGTTGTGATGATTCTTGTTGTGATGATTCTTGTTGTGATGATTCTTGTTGTGATGATTCTATTATGATGATTCTTGTTGCGATGATTCTTGTTGTGATGATTCTTGTTGTGATGATTGTTGTTGTGATGATTCTTGTTGTGATGATTCTTGTTGCGATGATTCTTGTTGCGATGATTGTTGTTGTGATGATTCTTGTTGTGATGATTCTTGTTGTGATGATTCTTGTTGCGATGATTCTTGTTGCGATGATTCTTGTTGCGATGATTCTTGTGATGATTCTTGTTGTGATGATTCTTGTTGTGATGATTTTTGTTGTGATGATTCTTGTTGTGATGATTCTTGTTGTGATGATTCTTGTTGCGGTGATTCTTGTTGTGATGATTCTTGTTGTGATGATTCTTGTTCTAATGATTCTTGTGATGATTCTTGTTGCAATGATTCTTGCTGTGATGATTCTTGTTCTGATGATTCTTGTTCTGATGATTCTTGTTGTGATGATTCTTGTTGTGATGATTCTTGTTCTGATGATTCTTGTTGCGATGATTCTTGTTGCGATGATTCTTGTTGCGATGATTCTTGTTGCGATGATTCTTGTTGCGATGATTCTTGTTGCGATGATTCTTGTTGCGATGATTCTTGTTGCGATGATTCTTGTTGCGATGTTTCTTGTTGCGATGATTCTTGTTGCGATGATTCTTGTTGCGATGATTCTTGTTGTGATGATTCTTGTTGTGATGATTCTTGTTGTGATGATTCTTGTTGTGATGATTCTTGTTGCGGTGATTCTTGTTGTGATGATTCTTGTTGTGATGATTCTTGTTCTAATGATTCTTGTGATGATTCTTGTTGCAATGATTCTTGCTGTGATGATTCTTGTTCTGATGATTCTTGTTCTGATGATTCTTGTTGTGATGATTCTTGTTGTGATGATTCTTGTTCTGATGATTCTTGTTGCGATGATTCTTGTTGCGATGATTCTTGTTGCGATGATTCTTGTTGCGATGATTCTTGTTGCGATGATTCTTGTTGCGATGATTCTTGTTGCGATGATTCTTGTTGCGATGATTCTTGTTGCGATGATTCTTGTTGCGATGATTCTTGTTGCGATGATTCTTGTTGTGATGATTCTTGTTGTGATGATTCTTGTTGTGATGATTCTTGTTGTGATGATTCTATTATGATGATTCTTGTTGCGATGATTCTTGTTGTGATGATTCTTGTTGTGATGATTGTTGTTGTGATGATTCTTGTTGTGATGATTCTTGTTGCGATGATTCTTGTTGCGATGATTGTTGTTGTGATGATTCTTGTTGTGATGATTCTTGTTGTGATGATTCTTGTTGCGATGATTCTTGTTGTGTTGATTCTTGTGAAGATTCTTGTTGTGATGATTCTTGTTGTGATGATTCTTGTGATGATTCTTGTTGCGATGATTCCTGTGATGATTCTTGTTGTGATGATTCATGTTGTGATGATTCTTGTTCTGATGATTCTTGTTCTGATGATTCTTGTGATGATTCTTGTTGTGATGATTCTTGTTCTGAAGATTCTTGTTCTGATGATTTTTGTTGTGATGATTCTTGTTGTGATGATTCTTGTTCTGATGATTCTTGTGATGATTCTTGTTGCGATGATTATTGTTGTGATGATTCTTGTTCTGATGATTCTTGTGATGATTCTTGTGATGATTCTTGTTGTGATGATTCTTGTTCTGATGATTCTTGTTGTGATGATTCTTGTTGTGAGGATTCTTGTTGTCATGATTCTTGTGATGATTCTTGTTGTGATGATTCTTGTTCTGATGATTCTTGTTCTGATGATTCTCGTGATGATTTTTGTTGTGATGATTCTTGTTGTGATGATTCTTGTTGTGATGATTCTTGTGATGATTCTTGTTGTGAAGATTCTTGTTCTGATGATTCTTGTTGTGATGATTCTTGTTGTGATGATTCTTGTTCTGATGGTTATTGTTGTGATGATTCTTGTTGTGAAGATACTCGTTGCGATGATTCTTGTTGTGTTGATTCTTGTTGTGAAGATTCTTGTTGTGATGATTCTTGTTCTGATGATTCTTGTGCTGATTCCTGTTGCGATGATTCTTGTTGTGATGATTCTTGTTGTGATGATTCTTGTTCTGATGGTTCTTGTGATGGTTCTTTTTGCGATGATTCTTGTTGTGATGATTCTTGTTCTGATTATTCTTGTTGTGATGATTCTTGTTGTGATGATTCTTGTTCTGATGATTCTTGTTCTGATGATTCTTGTGATGATTCTTGTTGCAATGATTCTTGCTGTGATGATTCTTGTTCTGATGATTCTTGTTCTGATGATTCTTGTTGTGATGATTCTTGTTGTGATGATTCTTGTTCTGATGATTCTTGTTGTGATGATTCTTGTTGCGATGATTCTTGTGATGATTCTTGTTGTGAAGATTCTTGTTGTGATGATTCTTGTTGTGATGATTCTTGTTGTGATGATTCTTGTTGTGATGATTCTTGTTGTGATGATTCTTGTTGCGATGATTCTTGTGGTGATGATTCTTGCTCTGATGTTTCTTGTGATGATTCTTGTTGTGATAATTCTTGTTGTGATGATTCTTGTTGTGATGATTCTTGTTGCGATGATTCTTGTTGCGATGATTCTTGTTGCGATGATTCTTGTTGCGATGATTCTTGTTGCGATGATTCTTGTTGCGATGATTCTTGTTGCGATGATTCTTGTTGCGATGATTCTTGTTGCGATGATTCTTGTTGCGATGATTCTTGTTGTGATGATTCTTGTTGTGATGATTCTTGTGATGATTCTTGTTGTGATGATACTTGTTGCGATGATTCTTGTTGTGATGATTCTTGTTGTGATGATTCTTGTTCTAATGATTCTTGTGATGATTCTTGTTGCAATGATTCTTGCTGTGATGATTCTTGTTCTGATGATTCTTTTTCTGATGATTCTTGTTGTGATGATTCTTGTTGTGATGATTCTTGTTCTGATGATTCTTGTTGCGATGATTCTTGTTGCGATGATTCTTGTTGCGATGATTCTTGTTGCGATGATTCTTGTTGCGATGATTCTTGTTGCGATGATTCTTGTTGCGATGATTCTTGTTGCGATGATTCTTGTTGCGATGATTCTTGTTGCGATGATTCTTGTTGCGATGATTCTTGTTGCGATGATTCTTGTGATGATTCTTGTTGTGATGATTCTTGTTGTGATGATTTTTGTTGTGATGATTCTTGTTGTGATGATTCTTGTTGCGATGATTCTTGTTGCGATGATTCTTGTTGTGATGATTCTTGTTGTGATGATTCTTGTTGTGATGATTCTTGTTGTGATGATTCTTGTTGCGATGATTCTTGTTGCGATGATTGTTGTTGTGATGATTCTTGTTGTGATGATTCTTGTTGTGATGATTCTTGTTGCGATGATTCTTGTGGTGATGATTCTTGCTCTGATGTTTCTTGTGATGATTCTTGTTGTGATAATTCTTGTTGTGATGATTCTTGTTGTGATGATTCTTGTTGCGATGATTCTTGTTGCGATGATTCTTGTTGCGATGATTCTTGTTGCGATGATTCTTGTTGCGATGATTCTTGTTGCGATGATTCTTGTTGCGATGATTCTTGTTGCGATGATTCTTGTTGCGATGATTCTTGTTGCGATGATTCTTGTTGTGATGATTCTTGTTGTGATGATTCTTGTGATGATTCTTGTTGTGATGATACTTGTTGCGATGATTCTTGTTGTGATGATTCTTGTTGTGATGATTCTTGTTCTAATGATTCTTGTGATGATTCTTGTTGCAATGATTCTTGCTGTGATGATTCTTGTTCTGATGATTCTTTTTCTGATGATTCTTGTTGTGATGATTCTTGTTGTGATGATTCTTGTTCTGATGATTCTTGTTGCGATGATTCTTGTTGCGATGATTCTTGTTGCGATGATTCTTGTTGCGATGATTCTTGTTGCGATGATTCTTGTTGCGATGATTCTTGTTGCGATGATTCTTGTTGCGATGATTCTTGTTGCGATGATTCTTGTTGCGATGATTCTTGTTGCGATGATTCTTGTTGCGATGATTCTTGTGATGATTCTTGTTGTGATGATTCTTGTTGTGATGATTTTTGTTGTGATGATTCTTGTTGTGATGATTCTTGTTGCGATGATTCTTGTTGCGATGATTCTTGTTGTGATGATTCTTGTTGTGATGATTCTTGTTGTGATGATTCTTGTTGTGATGATTCTTGTTGCGATGATTCTTGTTGCGATGATTGTTGTTGTGATGATTCTTGTTGTGATGATTCTTGTGATGATTCTTGTTGCGATGATTCTTGTTGTGTTGATT
Organism: Somniosus microcephalus; assembly: GCF_052327205.1. Classification (NCBI taxonomy): domain Eukaryota; kingdom Metazoa; phylum Chordata; class Chondrichthyes; order Squaliformes; family Somniosidae; genus Somniosus; species Somniosus microcephalus. The sequence continues at coordinate 331,061,269 of NC_140987.1, read as the reverse complement.
CTTGTTGTGAAGATTCTTGTTGTGATGATTCTTGTTGTGATGATTCTTGTAATGATTCTTGTTGTGATGATTCTTGTTGTGATGATTCTTGTTGTGATGATTCTTGTTGTGATGATTCTTGTTGCGATGATTCTTGTTGCGATGATTGTTGTTGTGATGATTCTTGTTCTGATGATTCTTGTGATGATTCTTGTTGCGATGATTCTTGTTGTGTTGATTCTTGTGAAGATTCTTGTTGTGATGATTCTTGTTGTGATGATTCTTGTGATGATTCTTGTTGCGATGATTCTTGTGATGATTCTTGTTGTGATGATTCTTGTTGTGATGATTCTTGTTGTGATGATTCTTGTTCTGATGATTCTTGTGATGATTCTTGTTGTGATGATTCTTGTTCTGAAGATTCTTGTTCTGATGATTTTTGTTGTGATGATTCTTGTTGTGATGATTCTTGTTCTGATGATTCTTGTGATGATTCTTGTTGCGATGATTCTTGTTGTGATGATTCTTGTTCTGATGATTCTTGTGATGATTCTTGTGATGATTCTTGTTGTGATGATTCTTGTTCTGATGATTCTTGTGATGATTCTTGTTGTGAGGATTCTTGTTGTCATGATTCTTGTGATGATTCTTGTTGTGATGATTCTTGTTCTGATGATTCTTGTTCTGATGATTCTCGTGATGATTTTTGTTGTGATGATTCTTGTGATGATTCTTGTTGTGATGATTCTTGTTGTGATGATTCTTGTTGTGATGATTCTTGTTGTGATGATTCTTGTTGTGATGATTCTTGTTGTGATGATTCTTGTTGTGATGATTCTTGTTGCGATGATTCTTGTGGTGATGATTCTTGCTCTGATGTTTCTTGTGATGATTCTTGTTGTGATAATTCTTGTTGTGATGATTCTTGTTGTGATGATTCTTGTTGTGATGATTCTCGTTGCGATGATTCTTGTTGCGATGATTCTTGTTGCGATGATTCTTGTTGCGATGATTCTTGTTGCGATGATTCTTGTTGCGATGTTTCTTGTTGCGATGATTCTTGTTGCGATGATTCTTGTTGCGATGATTCTTGTTGTGATGATTCTTGTTGTGATGATTCTTGTTGTGATGATTCTTGTTGTGATGATTCTTGTTGCGGTGATTCTTGTTGTGATGATTCTTGTTGTGATGATTCTTGTTCTAATGATTCTTGTGATGATTCTTGTTGCAATGATTCTTGCTGTGATGATTCTTGTTCTGATGATTCTTGTTCTGATGATTCTTGTTGTGATGATTCTTGTTGTGATGATTCTTGTTCTGATGATTCTTGTTGCGATGATTCTTGTTGCGATGATTCTTGTTGCGATGATTCTTGTTGCGATGATTCTTGTTGCGATGATTCTTGTTGCGATGATTCTTGTTGCGATGATTCTTGTTGCGATGATTCTTGTTGCGATGATTCTTGTTGCGATGATTCTTGTTGCGATGATTCTTGTTGTGATGATTCTTGTTGTGATGATTCTTGTTGTGATGATTCTTGTTGTGATGATTCTATTATGATGATTCTTGTTGCGATGATTCTTGTTGTGATGATTCTTGTTGTGATGATTGTTGTTGTGATGATTCTTGTTGTGATGATTCTTGTTGCGATGATTCTTGTTGCGATGATTGTTGTTGTGATGATTCTTGTTGTGATGATTCTTGTTGTGATGATTCTTGTTGCGATGATTCTTGTTGTGTTGATTCTTGTGAAGATTCTTGTTGTGATGATTCTTGTTGTGATGATTCTTGTGATGATTCTTGTTGCGATGATTCTTGTGATGATTCTTGTTGTGATGATTCTTGTTGTGATGATTCTTGTTCTGAGGATTCTTGTGCTGATGATTCTTGTGATGATTCTTGTTGTGATGATTCTTGTTCTGAAGATTCTTGTTCTGATGATTTTTGTTGTGATGATTCTTGTTGTGATGATTCTTGTTCTGATGATTCTTGTGATGATTCTTGTTGCGATGATTCTTGTTGTGATGATTCTTGTTCTGATGATTCTTGTGATGATTCTTGTGATGATTCTTGTTGTGATGATTCTTGTTCTGATGATTCTTGTTGTGATGATTCTTGTTGTGAGGATTCTTGTTGTCATGATTCTTGTGATGATTCTTGTTGTGATGATTCTTGTTCTGATGATTCTTGTTCTGATGATTCTCGTGATGATTTTTGTTGTGATGATTCTTGTTGTGATGATTCTTGTTGTGATGATTCTTGTGATGATTCTTGTTGTGAAGATTCTTGTTCTGATGATTCTTGTTGTGATGATTCTTGTTGTGATGATTCTTGTTCTGATGGTTATTGTTGTGATGATTCTTGTTGTGAAGATACTCGTTGCGATGATTCTTGTTGTGTTGATTCTTGTTGTGAAGATTCTTGTTGTGATGATTCTTGTTCTGATGATTCTTGTGCTGATTCCTGTTGCGATGATTCTTGTTGTGATGATTCTTGTTGTGATGATTCTTGTTCTGATGGTTCTTGTGATGGTTCTTTTTGCGATGATTCTTGTTGTGATGATTCTTGTTCTGATTATTCTTGTTGTGATGATTCTTGTTGTGATGATTCTTGTTGTGATGATTCTTGTTCTGATGATTCTTGTGATGATTCTTGTTGCAATGATTCTTGCTGTGATGATTCTTGTTCTGATGATTCTTGTTCTGATGATTCTTGTTGTGATGATTCTTGTTGTGATGATTCTTGTTCTGATGATTCTTGTTGTGATGATTCTTGTTGCGATGATTCTTGTGATGATTCTTGTTGTGAAGATTCTTGTTGTGATGATTCTTGTTGTGATGATTCTTGTTGTGATGATTCTTGTTGTGATGATTCTTGTTGTGATGATTCTTGTTGCGATGATTCTTGTGGTGATGATTCTTGCTCTGATGTTTCTTGTGATGATTCTTGTTGTGATAATTCTTGTTGTGATGATTCTTGTTGTGATGATTCTTGTTGCGATGATTCTTGTTGCGATGATTCTTGTTGCGATGATTCTTGTTGCGATGATTCTTGTTGCGATGATTCTTGTTGCGATGATTCTTGTTGCGATGATTCTTGTTGCGATGATTCTTGTTGCGATGATTCTTGTTGCGATGATTCTTGTTGTGATGATTCTTGTTGTGATGATTCTTGTTGTGATGATTCTTCTGATGATTCTTCTTGTGAAGATTCTTGTTCTGATGATTCTTGTTGTGATGATTCTTGTTGTGATGATTCTTGTTCTGATGGTTATTGTTGTGATGATTCTTGTTGTGAAGATACTCGTTGCGATGATTCTTGTTGTGTTGATTCTTGTTGTGAAGATTCTTGTTGTGATGATTCTTGTTCTGATGATTCTTGTGCTGATTCCTGTTGCGATGATTCTTGTTGTGATGATTCTTGTTGTGATGATTCTTGTTCTGATGGTTCTTGTGATGGTTCTTTTTGCGATGATTCTTGTTGTGATGATTCTTGTTCTGATTATTCTTGTTGTGATGATTCTTGTTGTGATGATTCTTGTTGTGATGATTCTTGTTCTGATGATTCTTGTGATGATTCTTGTTGCAATGATTCTTGCTGTGATGATTCTTGTTCTGATGATTCTTGTTCTGATGATTCTTGTTGTGATGATTCTTGTTGTGATGATTCTTGTTCTGATGATTCTTGTTGTGATGATTCTTGTTGCGATGATTCTTGTGATGATTCTTGTTGTGAAGATTCTTGTTGTGATGATTCTTGTTGTGATGATTCTTGTTGTGATGATTCTTGTTGTGATGATTCTTGTTGTGATGATTCTTGTTGCGATGATTCTTGTGGTGATGATTCTTGCTCTGATGTTTCTTGTGATGATTCTTGTTGTGATAATTCTTGTTGTGATGATTCTTGTTGTGATGATTCTTGTTGCGATGATTCTTGTTGCGATGATTCTTGTTGCGATGATTCTTGTTGCGATGATTCTTGTTGCGATGATTCTTGTTGCGATGATTCTTGTTGCGATGATTCTTGTTGCGATGATTCTTGTTGCGATGATTCTTGTTGCGATGATTCTTGTTGTGATGATTCTTGTTGTGATGATTCTTGTGATGATTCTTGTTGTGATGATACTTGTTGCGATGATTCTTGTTGTGATGATTCTTGTTGTGATGATTCTTGTTCTAATGATTCTTGTGATGATTCTTGTTGCAATGATTCTTGCTGTGATGATTCTTGTTCTGATGATTCTTTTTCTGATGATTCTTGTTGTGATGATTCTTGTTGTGATGATTCTTGTTCTGATGATTCTTGTTGCGATGATTCTTGTTGCGATGATTCTTGTTGCGATGATTCTTGTTGCGATGATTCTTGTTGCGATGATTCTTGTTGCGATGATTCTTGTTGCGATGATTCTTGTTGCGATGATTCTTGTTGCGATGATTCTTGTTGCGATGATTCTTGTGATGATTCTTGTTGTGATGATTCTTGTTGTGATGATTTTTGTTGTGATGATTCTTGTTGTGATGATTCTTGTTGCGATGATTCTTGTTGCGATGATTCTTGTTGTGATGATTCTTGTGATGATTCTTGTTGTGATGATTCTTGTTGTGATGATTCTTGTTGCGATGATTCTTGTTGCGATGATTGTTGTTGTGATGATTCTTGTTGTGATGATTCTTGTTGTGATGATTCTTGTTGCGATGATTCTTGTTGTGTTGATTCTTGTTGTGAAGATTCTTGTTGTGATGATTCTTGTTGTGATGATTCTTGTAATGATTCTTGTTGTGATGATTCTTGTTGTGATGATTCTTGTTGTGATGATTCTTGTTGTGATGATTCTTGTTGTGATGATTCTTGTTCTGATGATTCTTGTGATGATTCTTGTTGTGATGATTCTTGTTCTGAAGATTCTTGTTCTGATGATTTTTGTTGTGATGATTCTTGTTGTGATGATTCTTGTTCTGATGATTCTTGTGATGATTCTTGTTGCGATGATTCTTGTTCTGATGATTCTTGTTGTGATGATTCTTGTTGTGAGGATTCTTGTTGTCATGATTCTTGTGATGATTCTTGTTGTGATGATTCTTGTTGTGATGATTCTTGTTCTGTTGATTCTTGTTATGATGATTCATGTTGTGATGATTCTTGTTCTCATGATTCTTGTTGTGATGATTCTTGTTGTGATGATTCTTGTGATGATTCTTGTTGTGATGATTCTTGTGATGATTCTTGTGATGATTCTTGTTGTGATGATTCTTGTTGTGATGATTCTTGTTGTGATGATTCTTGTTCTGATGATTCTTGTGATGATTTTTGTTGTGATGATTCTTGTTGTGATGATTTTTGTTGTGATGATTCTTGTTGTGATGATTCTTGTGATGATTCTTGTTGTGAAGATTCTTGTTCTGATGATTCTTGTTGTGATGATTCTTGTTGTGATGATTCTTGTTCTGATGGTTATTGTTGTGATGATTCTTGTTCTGATGATACTCGTTGCGATGATTCTTGTTGTGTTGATTCTTGTTGTGAAGATTCTTTTTGTGATGATTCTTGTTCTGATGATTCTTGTGCTGATTCTTGTTGCGATGATTCTTGTTGTGATGATTCTTGTTGTGATGATTCTTGTTCTGATGATTCTTGTGATGATTCTTGTTGCGATGATTCTTGTTGTGATGATTCATGTTCTGATTATTCTTGTTGTGATGATTCTTGTTGTGATGATTCTTGTTGTGATGATTCTTGTTCTGATGATTCTTGTGATGATTCTTGTTGCAATGATTCTTGATGTGATGATTCTTGTTGTGATGATTCTTGTTCTGATGATTCTTGTTGTGATGGTTCTTGTTGTGATGATTCTTGTTCTGATGATTCTTGTTGTGATGATTCTTGTTGCGATGATTCTTGTGATGATTCTTGTTGTGAAGATTCTTGTTGTGATGATTCTTGTTGTGATGATTCTTGTTGTGATGATTCTTGTTGTGATGATTCTTGTTGCGATGATTCTTGTGGTGATGATTCTTGCTCTGATGTTTCTTGTGATGATTCTTGTTGTGATAATTCTTGTTGTGATAATTCTTGTTGTGATGATTCTTGTTGTGATGATTCTTGTTGTGATGATTCTTCTTGCGATGATTCTTGTTGCGATGATTCTTGTTGCGATGATTCTTGTTGCGATGATTCTTGTTGCGATGATTCTTGATGCGATGATTCTTGTTGCGAAGATTCTTATTGCGATGATTCTTGTGATGATTCTTGTGATGATTCTTGTTGTGATGATTCTTGTTGTGATGATTCTTGTTGTGATGATTCTTGTTGCGATGATTCTTGTTGCGATGATTCTTGTTGTGATGATTCTTGTTGTGATGATTCTTGTTGTGATGATTCTTGTTGCGATGATTCTTGTTGCGATGATTGTTGTTGTGATGATTCTTGTTGTGATGATTCTTGTTGTGATGATTCTTGTTGTGATGATTCTTGTTGTGAGGATTCTTGTTGTGATGATTGTTGTTGTGATGATTCTTGTTGTGATGATTGTTGTTGTGAGGATTCTTGTTGTGATGATTGTTGTTGTGATGATTCTTGTTGTGATGATTCTTGTTGTGATGATTCTTGTTGTGATGATTCTTTTTCTGATGATTCTTGTTGTGATGATTCTTGTGATGATTCTTGTGATGATTCTTGTTGTGATGATTCTTGTGATGATTATTGTTATGATGATTCTTGTTGTGATGATTCTTGTTGTGATGATTCTAGTTCTGATTATTCTTGTTCTGATGATTCTTGTTCTGATGATTCTTGTGATGATTCTTGTTGTGATGATTCTTGTTGTGATGATTCTTGTTGTGATGATTCTTGTTGTGATGATTCTTGTTGCGATGATTCTTGTGATGATTCTTGTTGTGAAGATTCTTGTTGTGATGATTCTTGCGATGATTCTTGTTGTGATGATTCTTGTTGTGATGATTCTTGCTGTGATGATTCTTGTTGTGTTGATTCTTGTTGTGAAGATTCTTGTTGTGATGATTCTTGTTCTGATGATTCTTGTGCTGATTCTTGTTGCGATGATTCTTGTTGTGATGATTCTTGTTGTGATGATTCTTGTTCTGATGATTCTTGTGATGATTCTTGTTGCGATGATTCTTGTTGTGATGATTCATGTTCTGATTATTCTTGTTGTGATGATTCTTGTTGTGATGATTCTTGTTGTGATGATTCTTGTTCTGATGATTCTTGTGATGATTCTTGTTGCAATGATTCTTGTTGTGATGATTCTTGTTGTGATGATTCTTGTTCTGATGATTCTTGTTGTGATGGTTCTTGTTGTGATGATTCTTGTTCTGATGATTCTTGTTGTGATGATTCTTGTTGCAATGATTCTTGTGATGATTCTTGTTGTGAAGATTCTTGTTGTGATGATTCTTGTTGTGATGATTCTTGTTGTGATGATTCTTGTTGTGATGATTCTTGTTGTGATGATTCTTGTTGCGATGATTCTTGTGGTGATGATTCTTGCTCTGATGTTTCTTGTGATGATTCTTGTTGTGATAATTCTTGTTGTGATGATTCTTGTTGTGATGATTCTTGTTGTGATGATTCTTGTTGTGATGATTCTTGTTGCGATGATTCTTGTTGCGATGATTCTTGTTGCGATGATTCTTGTTGTGATGATTCTTGTTGCGATGATTCTTGTTGCGATGATTCTTGTTGCGAAGATTCTTATTGCGATGATTCTTGTTGTGATGATTCTTGTTGTGATGATTCTTGTGATGATTCTTGTTGTGATGATTCTTGTTGTGATGATTCTTGTTGTGATGATTCTTGTTGCGATGATTCTTGTTGTGATGATTCTTGTTGTGATGATTCTTGTTGTGATGATTCTTGTTGTGATGATTCTTGTTGCGATGATTCTTGTTGCGATGATTGTTGTTGTGATGATTCTTGTTGTGATGATTCTTGTTGTGATGATTCTTGTTGTGATGATTCTTGTTGTGAGGATTCTTGTTGTGATGATTGTTGTTGTGATGATTCTTGTTGTGATGATTCTTGTTCTGATAATTCTTGTTGTGATGATTGTTGTTGTGATGATTCTTTTTGTGATGATTCTTGTTGTGATGATTCTTGTTGTGATGATTCTTGTTGTGATGATTCTTTTTCTGATGATTCTTGTTGTGATGATTCTTGTTGTGATGATTCTTGTGATGATTCTTGTTGTGATGATTCTTGTGATGATTATTGTTATGATGATTCTTGTTGTGATGATTCTTGTTGTGATGATTCTAGTTCTGATGATTCTTGTTCTGATGATTCTTGTTCTGATGATTCTTGAGATGATTCTTGTTGTGATGATTCTTGTTGTGATGATTCTTGTTGTGATGATTCTTGTTGCGATGATTCTTGTGATGATTCTTGTTGTGAAGTTTCTTGTTGTGATGATTCTTGCGATGATTCTTGTTGTGATGATTCTTGTTGTGATGATTCTTGTTGTGATGATTCTTGTTGCGATGATTCTTGTTGTGCTGATTCTTGTTGTGATGATTCTTGTTCTGAGGATTCTTGTTGTGATGATTCTTGTTGTGATGATTCTTGTTCTGATGATTCTTGTTGTGATGATTCTTGTTGTGATGATTCTTGTTGTGATGATTCTTGTTGTGATGATTCTTGTTCTGATGATTCTTGTGATGATTCTTGTTCTGATGATTGTTGTTGTGATGATTCTTGTTGTGATGATTCTTGTTCTGATGATTCTTGTTGTGATGATTCTTGTGATGATTCTTGTTGTGATGATTGTTGTTGTGATGATTCTTGTTGTGATGATTCTTGTTGTGAGGATTCTTGTTGTGATGATTGTTGTTGTGATGATTCTTGTTGTGATGATTCTTTTTCTGATGATTCTTGTGATGATTCTTGTGATGATTCTTGTTGTGATGATTCTTGTGATGATTATTGTTATGATGATTCTTGTTGTGATGATTCTTGTTGTGATGATTCTAGTTCTGATGATTCTTGTTCTGATGATTCTTGTTCTGATGATTCTTGTGATGATTCTTGTTGTGATGATTCTTGTTGTGATGATTCTTGTTGTGATGATTCTTGTTGTGATGATTCTTGTTGCGATGATTCTTGTGATGATTCTTGTTGTGAAGATTCTTGTTGTGATGATTCTTGCGATGATTCTTGTTGTGATGATTCTTGTTGTGATGATTCTTGTTGTGATGATTCTTGTTGTGTTGATTCTTGTTGTGAAGATTCTTGTTGTGATGATTCTTGTTCTGATGATTCTTGTGCTGATTCTTGTTGCGATGATTCTTGTTGTGATAATTCTTGTTGTGATGATTCTTGTTCTGATGATTCTTGTGATGATTCTTGTTGCGATGATTCTTGTTGTGATGATTCATGTTCTGATTATTCTTGTTGTGATGATTCTTGTTGTGATGATTCTTGTTGTGATGATTCTTGTTCTGATGATTCTTGTGATGATTCTTGTTGCAATGATTCTTGTTGTGATGATTCTTGTTGTTATGATTCTTGTTCTGATGATTCTTGTTGTGATGGTTCTTGTTGTGATGATTCTTGTTCTGATGATTCTTGTTGTGATGATTCTTGTTGCGATGATTCTTGTGATGATTCTTGTTGTGAAGATTCTTGTTGTGATGATTCTTGTTGTGATGATTCTTGTTGTGATGATTCTTGTTGTGATGATTCTTGTTGTGATGATTCTTGTTGCGATGATTCTTGTGGTGATGATTCTTGCTCTGATGTTTCTTGTGATGATTCTTGTTGTGATAATTCTTGTTGTGATGATTCTTGTTGTGATGATTCTTGTTGTGATGATTCTTGTTGCGATGATTCTTGTTGCGATGATTCTTGTTGCGATGATTCTTGTTGCGATGATTCTTGTTGCGATGATTCTTGTTGCGATGATTCTTGTTGCGATGATTCTTGTTGCGAAGATTCTTATTGCGATGATTCTTGTTGTGATGATTCTTGTTGTGATGATTCTTGTTGTGATGATTCTTGTTGTGATGATTCTTGTTGTGATGATTCTTGTTGCGATGATTCTTGTTGTGATGATTCTTGTTGTGATGATTCTTGTTGTGATGATTCTTGTTGTGATGATTCTTGTTGCGATGATTCTTGTTGCGATGATTGTTGTTGTGATGATTCTTGTTGTGATGATTCTTGTTGTGATGATTCTTGTTGTGATGATTCTTGTTGTGAGGATTCTTGTTGTGATGATTCTTGTTGTGATGATTCTTGTGATGATTCTTGTTCTGATAATTCTTGTTGTGATGATTGTTGTTGTGATGATTCTTTTTGTGATGATTCTTGTTGTGATGATTCTTGTTGTGATGATTCTTGTTGTGATGATTCTTGTTGTGATGATTCTTTTTCTGATGATTCTTGTTGTGATGATTCTTGTTGTGATGATTCTTGTTGTGATGATTCTTGTTGCGATGATTCTTGTGATGATTCTTGTTGTGAAGATTCTTGTTGTGATGATTCTTGCGATGATTCTTGTTGTGATGATTCTTGTTGTGATGATTCTTGTTGTGATGATTCTTGTTGCGATGATTCTTGTTGTGCTGATTCTTGTTGTGATGATTCTTGTTATGATGATTCTTGTTGTGATGATTCTTGTTGTGATGATTCTTGTTCTGATGATTCTTGTTGTGATGATTCTTGTTGTGATGATTCTTGTTGTGATGATTCTTGTTGTGATGATTCTTGTTCTGATGATTCTTGTTCTGATGATTCTTGTGATGATTCTTGTTCTGATGATTGTTGTTGTGATGATTCTTGTTGTGATGATACTTGTTCTGATGATTCTTGTTGTGATGATTCTTGTGATGATTCTTGTTGTGATGATTCTTGTTGTGATGATTTTTGTTCTGATGATTCTTGTGATGATTCTTGTTGTGATGATTCTTGTTACGATGATTCTTGTTGTGATGATATTGTTGTGGTGATTCTTGTTCTGATGATTCTTGTGATGATTCTTGTTGTGATGATTCTTGTTGTGATGATTCTTGTTGTGATGATTCTTGTTTTGATGATTCTTGTTTTGATGATTCTTGTTGTGATGCTTCTTGTTCTGATGATTCTTGTTGCAATGATTCTTGTTGTGCTGATTCTTGAGGTGATGATTCTTGCTCTGATGTTTCTTGTGATGATTCTTGTTGTGATGATTCTTGTTGTGATGATTCTTGTTCTGATGATTCTTGTTGCGATGATTCTTGTTGCGATGATTCTTGTTGCGATGATTCTTGTTGCGATGATTCTTGTTACGATGATTCTTGTTGCGATGATTCTTGTTGCGATGATTCTTGTTGCGATGATTCTTGTTGCGATGATTCTTGTTGCGATGATTCTTGTTGCGATGATTCTTGTTGCGATGATTCTTGTTGCGATGAGTCTTGTTGTGATGATTCTTGTTGTGATGATTCTTGTTGTGATGATTCTTGTTGTGATGATTCTTGTGATGATTCTTGTTGCGATGCTTCTTGTTGTGATGATTCTTGTTGTGATGATTGTTGTTGTGATGATTGTTGTTGTGATGATTCTTGTTGCGATGATTCTTGTTGCGATGATTGTTGTTGTGATGATTCTTGTTGTGATGATTCTTGTTGCGATGATTCTTGTTGTGATGATTCTTGTTGTGAGGATTCTTGTTGTGATGATTGTTGCTGTGAAGATTCTTGTTGTGAAGATTCTTGTTCTGATAATTCTTGTTGTGATGATTGTTGTTGTGATGATTCTTTTTGTGATGATTCTTGTTGTGATGATTCTTGTTGTGATGATTCTTGTTGTGATGATTCTTGTTGTGATGATTCTTTTTCTGATGATTCTTGTTGTGATGATTCTTGTTGTGATGATTCTTGTTGTGATGATTCTTGTTGTGATGATTCTTGTTATGATGATTCTTGTAGTGATGATTCTTGTAATGATTCTAGTTCTGATGATTCTTGTTCTGATGATTCTTGTTCTGATGATTCTTGTGATGATTCTTGTTGTGATGATTCTTGTTGTGATGATTCTTGTTGTGATGATTCTTGTTGTGATGATTCTTGTTGCGATGATTCTTGTGATGATTCTTGTTGTGAAGATTCTTGTTGTGATGACTCTTGTTGTGATGATTCTTGTTGTGATGATTCTTGTTGTGATGATTCTTGTTGTGATGATTCTTGTTGTGATGATTCTTGTTGCGATGATTCTTGTGTTGATTCTTGTTGTGAAGATTCTTGTGATGATTCTTGTTCTGATGATTCTTGTGATGATTCTTGTTGCGATGTTTCTTGTTGTGATGATTCTTGTTGTGATGATTCTTGTTGTGATGATTCTTGTTGTGATGATTCTTGTTCTGATGCTTCTTGTAATGATTCTTGTTGCGATGATTCTTGTTGTGATGATTCTTGTTCTGATGATTTTTGTTGTGATGATTCTTGTTGTGATGATTCTTGTTCTGATGATTCTTGTGATGATTCTTGTTGCGATGATTCTTGTTGTGATGATTCTTGTTGTGATGATTCTTGTTGTGATGATTCTTGTTGTGATGATTCTTGTGATGATTCTTGTTCTGATGATTCTTGTTGTGATGATTCTTGTTGTGAGGATTCTTGTTGTCATGATTCTTGTGATGATTCATGTTGTGATGATTCTTGTTCTGTTGATTCTTGTTATGATGATTCTTGTTGTGATGATTCTTGTTCTCATGATTCTTGTTGTGATGATTCTTGTGATGATTCTTGTGATGATTCTTGTTGTGATGATTCTTGTGATGATTCTTGTTGTGATGATTCTTGTTGTGATAATTCTTGTTGTGATGCTTCTTGTTCTGATGATTCTTGTTGCGATGATTCTTGTTGTGCTGATTCTTGTGGTGATGATTCTTGCTCTGATGTTTCTTGTGATGATTCTTGTTGTGATGATTCTTGTTGTGATGATTCTTGTTGTGATGATTCTTGTTGTAATGATTCTTGTTGTGATGATTCTTGTTGTGATGATTCTTGTTGCGATGATACTTGTTGCGATGATTCTTTTTGCGATGATTCTTGTTGCGATGATTCTTGTTGCGATGATTCTTGTTGCGATGATTCTTGTTTCGATGGTTCTTGTTGTGATGATTCTTGTTGTGATGATTCTTGTTGTGATTATTCTTGTGATGATTCTTGTTGTGATGATTCTTGTGATGATTCTTGTTGTGATGATTCTTGTTGCGATGATTCTTGTTGTGATGATTACAGTTGCGATGATTGTTGTTGTGATGATTCTTGTTGTGATGATTCTTGTTGTGATGATTCTTGTTGTGATGATTCCTGTTGTGAGGATTCTTGTTGCGATGATTGTTGTTGTGATGATTCTTGTTGTGATGATTCTTGTTCTGATTATTCTTGTTGTGATGATTGTTGTTGTGATGATTCTTTTGGTGATGATTCTTGTTGTGATGATTCTTGTTGTGATGATTCTTGTTGTGATGATTCTTGTTGTGATGATTCTTTTTCTGATGATTCTTGTTGTGATGATTCTTGTTGTGATGATTCTTGTTGTGATGATTCTTGTTGTGATGATTCTTGTGATGATTCTTGTTATGATGATTCTTGTTGTGATGATTCTTGTTGTGATGATTCTAGTTCTGATGATTCTTGTTCTGATGATTCTTGTTCTGATGATTCTTGTGATGATTCTTGTTGTGATGATTCTTGTTGTGATGATTCTTGTTGCGATGATTCTTGTGATGATTCTTGTTGTGAAGATTCTTGTTGTGATGATTCTTGTTGTGATGATTCTTGTGATGATTCTTGTTGTGATGATTCTTGTTGTGATGATTCTTGTTGCGATGATTCTTGTTGTGTTGATTCTTGTTGTGAAGTTTCTTGTTGTGATGATTCTTGTTGTGATGATTCTTGTGATGATTCTTTTTGCGATGATTCTTGTTGTGATGATTCTTGTTGTGGTGATTCTTTTTGTGATGATGCTTGTTGTGATGATTCTTGTTCTGATGATTCTTGTGATGATTCTTGTTGTGATGATTCTTGTTGTGATGATTCTTGTTCTGATGATTTTTGTTGTGATGATTCTTGTTGTGATGATTCTTGTTCTGATGATTCTTGTGATGATTCTTGTTGCGATGATTCTTGTTGTGATGATTCTTGTTCTGATGATTCTTGTTGTGATGATTCTTGTTGTGATGATTCTTGTTGTGATGATTCTTGTTGTGATGATTCTTGTTGTGATGATTCTTGTTGTGAGGATCCTTGTTGTCATGATTCTTGTGATGATTCTTGTTGTGATGATTCTTGTTGTGATGATTCTTGTTGTGATGATTCTTGTTCTGTTGATTCTTGTTATGATGATTCTTGTTGTGATGATTCTTGTTGTGATGATTCTTGTTCTGATGATTCTTGTTGTGATGATTCTTGTTGCGATGATTCTTGTGATGATTCTTGTTGTGAAGATTCTTGTTGTGATGATTCTTGTTGCGATGATTCTTGTTGTGTTGATTCTTGTGAAGATTCTTTTTCTGATGATTCTTGTTCTGATGATTCTTGTGATGATTCTAGTTCTGATGATTCTTGTTGTGATGATTCTTTTTGTGAGGATTCGTGTTCTCATGATTCTTGTGATTATTCTTGTTGTGATGATTCTTGTTGTGATGATTCTTGTTGTGATGATTCTTGTCCTGTTGATTGTTGTTGTGATGATTCTTGTTGTGATGATTCTTGTTGAGATGATTCTTGTTCTCATGATTCTTGTGATGATTCTTGTTGTGATGATTCTTGTTCTGATGATTCTTGTGATGATTCTTGTTGTGATGATTCTTGTTTTGATGATTCTTGTTCTGATGATTTTTGTTGTGATGATTCTTGTTGTGATGATTCTTGTTCTGATGATTCTTGTGATGATTCTTGTTGCGATGATTCTTGTTGTGATGATTCTTGTTCTGATGATTCTTGTTGTGATGATTCTTGTTGTGATGATTCTTGTTGTGATGATTCTTGTTCTGATGATTCTTGTTGTGATGATTCTTGTTGTGAGGATTCTTGTTGTCATGATTCTTGTGATGATTCTTGTTGTGATGATTCTTGTTGTGATGATTCTTGTTGTGATGATTCTTGTTCTGTTGATTCTTGTTATGATGATTCTTGTTGTGATGATTCTTGTTCTCATGATTCTTGTTGTGATGATTCTTGTTGTGATGATTCTCGTGATGATTCTTTATGTGATGATTCTTGTGATGATTCTTGTTGTGATGATTCTTGTTGTGATGATTCTTGTTCTGATGATTCTTGTTCTGATGATTCTTGTTGTGATTATTCTTGTTGTGATGATTCTTGTTGCGATGATTCTTGTTCTGATGATTCTTGTGATGATTTTTGTTGTGATGATTCTTGTTGTGTTGATTCTTGTGATGATTCTTGTTGTGATGATTCTTGTTGTGATGATTCTTGCTGTGAAGATTCTTGTTCTGATGATTCTTGTTGTGATGATTCTTGTTGTGATGATTCTTGTTCTGATGATTATTGTTGTGATGATTCTTGTTGTGATGATACTCGTTGCGATGATTCTTGTTGTGTTGATTCTTGTTGGGAAGATTCTTGTTCTGATGATTCTTGTTCTGATGATTCTTGTGCTGATTCTTGTTGCGATGATTCTTGTTGTGATGATTCTTGTTGTGATGATTCTTGTTGTGATGATTCTTGTTGTGATGATTCTTGTGATGATTCTTGTTGCGATGATTCTTTTTGTGATGATTCTTGTTCTGATTATTCTTATTGTGATGATTTTTTTTTGATGATTCTTGTTCTGATGATTCTTGTGATGATTCTTGTTGCAATGATTCTTGTTGTGATGATTCTTGTTCTGATGATTCTTGTTCTGATGATTCTTGTTGTGATGATTCTTGTTGTGATGATTCTTGTTCTGATGATTCTTGTTGTGATGATTCTTGTTGCGATGATTCTTGTGATGATTCTTGTTGTGAAGATTCTTGTTGTGATATTCTTGTTGTGATGATTCTTGTTGTGATGATTCTTTTTGTGATGATTCTTGTTGTGATGATTCTTGTTGTGATGATTCTTGTTGCGATGATTCTTGTTGTGTTGATTCTTGTGAAGATTCTTGTTCTGATGATTCTTGTTCTGATGATTCTTGTGATGATTCTAGTTCTGATGATTCTTGTTGTGATGATTCTTTTTGTGAGGATTCGTGTTCTCATGATTCTTGTGATTATTCTTGTTGTGATGTTTCTTGTTGTGATGATTCTTGTTGTGATGATTCTTGTCCTGTTGATTGTTGTTGTGATGATTCTTGTTGTGATGATTCTTGTTGAGATGATTCTTGTTCTCATGATTCTTGTGATGATTCTTGTTGTGATGATTCTTGTTCTGATGATTCTTGTGATGATTCTTGTTGCGATGATTCTTGTTGTGATGATTCTTGTTCTGATGATTCTTGTGATGATTCTTGTGATGATTCTTGTTGTGATGATTCTTGTTCTGATGATTCTTGTTGTGATGATTCTTGTTGTGAGGATTCTTGTTGTCATGATTCTTGTGATGATTCTTGTTGTGATGATTCTTGTTGTGATGATTCTTGTTGTGATGATTCTTGTTCTGTTGATTCTTGTTATGATGATTCATGTTGTGATGATTCTTGTTCTCATGATTGTTGTTGTGATGATTCTTGTTGTGATGATTCTTGTGATGATTCTTGTTGTGATGATTCTTGTGATGATTCTTGTTGTGATGATTCTTGTTGTGATGATTCTTGTTGTGATGATTCTTGTTGTGATGATTCTTGTTGTGATGATTATTGTTGTGATGATTCTTGTTGTGATGATTCTTGTGATGATTTTTGTTGTGATGATTCTTGTTGTGATGATTCTTGTGATGATTCTTGTTGTGATGATTCTTGTGATGATTCTTGTTGTGAAGATTCTTGTACTGATGATTCTTGTTGTGATGATTCTTGTTGTGATGATTCTTGTTCTGATGGTTATTGTTGTGATGATTCTTGTGATGATACTCGTTGCGATGATTATTGTTGTGTTGATTCTTGTTGTGAAGATTCTTGTTGTGATGATTCTTGTTCTGATGATTCTTGTGCTGATTCTTGTTGTGATGATTCTTGTTGTGATGATTCTTGTTGTGATGATTCTTGTTCTGATGATTCTTGTGATGATTCTTGTTGCGATGATTCTTGTTGTGATGATTCTTGTTCTGATTATTCTTGTTGTGATGATTCTTGTTGTGATGATTCTTGTTGTGATGATTCTTGTTCTGATGATTCTTGTGATGATTCTTGTTGCAATGATCCTTGCTGTGATGATTCTTGTTCTGATGATTCTTGTTGTGATGATTCTTGTTGTGATGATTCTTGTTCTGATGATTCTTGTTGTGATCATTCTTGTTGCGATGATTCTTGTGATGATTCTTGTTGTGAAAATCCTTGTTGTGATGATTCTTGTTGTGATGATTCTTGTTGTGATGATTCTTGTTGTGATGATTCTTGTTGTGATGATTCTTGTTGCGATGATTCTTGTGGTGATGATTCTTGCTCTGATGTTTCTTGTGATGATTCTTGTTGTGATAATTCTTGTTGTGATGATTCTTGTTGTGATGATTCTTGTTGCGATGATTCTTGTTGCGATGATTCTTGTTGCGATGATTCTTGTTGCGATGATTCTTGTTGCGATGATTCTTGTTGCGTTGATTCTTGTTGCGATGATTCTTGTTGCGATGATTCTTGTTGCGATGATTCTTGTTGCGATGATTCTTGTTGTGATGTTTCTTGTTGTGATGATTCTTGTTGTGATGATTCTTGTTGTGATGATTGTTGTTGTGATGATTCTTTTGGTGATGATTCTTTTTGTGATGATTCTTGTTGTGATGATTCTTGTTGTGATGATTCTTGTTGTGATGATTCTTGTTGTGATGATTCTTGTTGTGATGATTCTTGTTGTGATGATTCTTTTTCTGATGATTCTTGTGATGATTCTTGTTGTGATGATTCTTGTTGTGATGATTCTTGTTGTGATGATTCTTGTGATGATTCTTGTTATGATGATTCTTGTTGTGATGATTCTTGTTGTGATGATTCTAGTTCTGATGATTCTTGTTCTGATGATTCTTGTTCTGATGATTCTTGTGATGATTCTTGTTGTGATGACTCTTGTGATGATTCTTGTTGTGATGATTCTTGTTGTGATGATTCTTGTTGCGATGATTCTTGTGATGATTCTTGTTGTGAAGATTCTTGTTGTGATGATTCTTTTTGTGATGATTCTTGTTGTGATGATTCTTGTTGTGATGATTCTTGTTGTGATGATTCTTGTTGCGATGATTCTTGTTGTGTTGATTCTTGTTGTGAAGATTCTTGTTGTGATGATTCTTGTGATGATTCTTGTGATGATTCTTGTTGCGATGATTCTTGTTGTGATGATTCTTGTTGTGATGATTCTTGTTGTGATGATTCTTGTTGTGATGATTCTTGTTCTGATGATTCTTGTGATGATTCTTGTTGTGATGATTCTTGTTCTGATGATTCTTGTTCTGATGATTTTTGTTGTGATGATTCTTGTTGTGCTGATTCTTGTTCTGATGATTCTTGTGATGATTCTTGTTGCGATGATTCTTGTTGTGATGATTCTTGTTCTGATGATTCTTGTGATGATTCTTGTGATGATTCTTGTTGTGATGATTCTTGTTCTGATGATTCTTGTTGTGATGATTCTTGTTGTGAGGATTCTTGTTGTCATGATTCTTGTGATGATTCTTGTTGTGATGATTCTTGTTGTGATGATTCTTGTTGTGATGATTCTTGTTCTGTTGATTCTTGTTATGATGATTCTTGTTGTGATGATTCTTGTTCTCATGATTCTTGTTGTGATGATTCTTGTTGTGATGATTCTTGTGATGATTCTTGTTGTGATGATTCTTGTGATGATTCTTGTTGTGATGATTCTTGTTGTGATGATTCTTGTTGTGATGATTCTTGTTGTGATGATTCTTGTTGTGATGATTCTTGTTCTGATGATTCTTGTTCTGATGATTCTTGTGATGATTTTTGTTGTGATGATTCTTGTTGTGATGATTCTTGTGATGATTCTTGTTGTGATGATTCTTGTGATGATTCTTGTTGTGAAGATTCTTGTTCTGATGATTCTTGTTTTGATGATTCTTGTTGTGATGATTCTTGTTCTGATGGTTATTGTTGTGATGATTCTTGTTGTGATGATACTCGTTGCGATGATTCTTGTTGTGTTGATTCTTGTTGTGAAGATTCTTGTTGTGATGATTCTTGTTCTGATGATTCTTGTGCTGATTCTTGTTGCGATGATTCTTGTTGTGATGATTCTTGTTGTGATGATTCTTGTTCTGATGATTCTTGTGATGATTCTTGTTGCGATGATTCTTGTTGTGATGATTCTTGTTCTGATTATTCTTGTTGTGATGATTCTTGTTGTGATGATTCTTGTGATGATTCTTGTTCTGATGATTCTTGTGATGATTCTTGTTGCAATGATTCTTGCTGTGATGATTCTTGTTCTGATGATTCTTGTTCTGATCATTCTTGTTGTGATGATTCTTGTTGTGATGATTCTTGTTCTGATGATTCTTGTTGTGATGATTCTTGTTGTGATGATTCTTGTTCTGTTGATTCTTGTTATGATGATTCTTGTTGTGATGATTCTTGTTCTCATGATTCTTGTTGTGATGATTCTTGTTGTGATGATTCTTGTGATGATTCTTGTTGTGATGATTCTTGTGATGATTCTTGTTTTGATGATTCTTGTTGTGATGATTCTTGTTGTGATGATTCTTGTTGTGATGATTCTTGTTCTGATGATTCTTGTTCTGATGATTCTTGTTCTGATGATTCTTGTGATGATTTTTGTTGTGATGATTCTTGTTGTGATGATTCTTGTGATGATTCTTGTTGTGATGATTCTTGTGATGATTCTTGTTGTGAAGATTCTTGTTCTGATGATTCTTGTTTTGATGATTCTTGTTGTGATGATTCTTGTTCTGATGGTTATTGTTGTGATGATTCTTGTTGTGATGATACTCGTTGCGATGATTCTTGTTGTGTTGATTCTTGTTGTGAAGATTCTTGTTGTGATGATTCTTGTTCTGATGATTCTTGTGCTGATTCTTGTTGCGATGATTCTTGTTGTGATGATTCTTGTTGTGATGATTCTTGTTCTGATGATTCTTGTGATGATTCTTGTTGCGATGATTCTTGTTGTGATGATTCTTGTTCTGATTATTCTTGTTGTGATGATTCTTGTTGTGATGATTCTTGTTGTGATGATTCTTGTTCTGATGATTCTTGTGATGATTCTTGTTGCAATGATTCTTGCTGTGATGATTCTTGTTCTGATGATTCTTGTTCTGATCATTCTTGTTGTGATGATTCTTGTTGTGATGATTCTTGTTCTGATGATTCTTGTTGTGATGATTCTTGTTGCGATGATTCTTGTGATGATTCTTGTTGTGAAGATTCTTGTTGTGATGATTCTTGTTGTGATGATTCTTGTTGTGATGATTCTTGTGATGATTCTTGTTGCGATGATTCTTGTGGTGATGATTCTTGCTCTGATGTTTCTTGTGATGATTCTTGTTGTGATAATTCTTGTTGTGATGATTCTTGTTGTGATGATTCTTGTTGTGATGATTCTTGTTGTGATGATTCTTATTGCGATGATTCTTGTTGCGATGATTCTTGTTGCGATGATTCTTGTTGCGATGATTCTTTTTGCGATGATTCTTGTTGCGATGATTCTTGTTGTGAGGATTCTTGTTGTGATGATTGTTGTTGTGATGATTCTTGTTGTGATGATTCTTGTTGCGATGATTCTTGTTGCGATGATTCTTGTTGCGATTATTCTTGTTGTGATGATTCTTGTGAGGATTCTTGTTGTGATGATTGTTGTTGTGATGATTCTTGTTGTGATGATTCTTGTTCTGATAATTCTTGTTGTGATGATTGTTGTTGTGATGATTCTTTTTGTGATGATTCTTGTTGTGATGATTCTTGTTGTGATGATTCTTGTGATGATTCTTGTTGTGATGATTCTTTTTCTGAGGATTCTTGTTGTGATGATTCTTGTGATGATTCTTGTTGTGATGATTCTTGTTGTGATGATTCTTGTGATGATTCTTGTTATGATGATTCTTGTTGTGATGATTCTTGTTGTGATGATTCTAGTTCTGATGATTCTTGTTCTGATGATTCTTGTGATGATTCTTGTTGTGATGATTCTTGTTGTGATGATTCTTGTTGTGATGATTCTTGTTGCGATGATTCTTGTGATGATCCTTGTTGTGAAGATTCTTGTTGTGATGATTCTTGCGATGATTCTTGTTGTGATGATTCTTGTTGTGATGATTCTTGTTGTGATGATTCTTGTTGCGATGATTCTTGTGCTGATTCTTGTTGTGATGATTCTTGTTCTGATGATTCTTGTTGTGATGATTCTTGTTGTGATGATTCTTGTTGTGATGATTCTTGTTGTGATGATTCTTGTTGTGATGATTCTTGTGATGATTCTTGTGATGATTCTTGTTCTGATGATTCTTGTGATGATTCTTGTTCTGATGATTCTTGTTGTGATGATTCTTGTGATGATTCTTGTTCTGATGATTCTTGTTGTGATGATTCTTGTGATGATTCTTGTTGTGATGATTCTTGTTGTGATGATTTTTGTTCTGATGATTCTTGTGATGATTCTTGTTGTGATGATTCCTGTTGCGATGATTCTTGTTGTGATGATATTGTTGTGGTGATTCTTGTTCTGATGATTCTTGCGATGATTCTTGTTGTGATGATTCTTGTTGTGATGATTCTTGTTGTGATGATTCTTGTTGTGATGATTCTTGTTTTGATGATTCTTGTTGTGATGCTTCTTGTTCTGATGATTCTTCTTGCGATGATTCTTGTTGTGCTGATTCTTGAGGTGATGATTCTTGCTCTGATGTTTCTTGTGATGATTCTTGTTGTGATGATTCTTGTTGTGATGATTCTTGTTGCGATGATTCTTGTTGCGATGATTCTTGTTGCGATGATTCTTGTTGCGATGATTCTTGTTGCGATGATTCTTGTTGCGATGATTCTTGCTGCGATGATTCTTGTTGCGATGATTCTTGTTGCGATGATTCTTGTTGCGATGATTCTTGTTGCGATGATTGTTGTTGTGATGATTCTTTTTGTGATGATTCTTGTTGTGATGATTCTTGTTGTGATGATTCTTGTTGTGATGATTCTTGTTGCGATGATTCTTGTTGTGATGATTCTAGTTGTGATGATTGTTGTTGTGATGATTCTTGTTGTGATGATTCTTGTTGCGATGATTCTTGTTGCGATGATTGTTGTTGTGATGATTCTTGTGATGATTCTTGTTGTGATGATTCTTGTTGCGATGATTCTTGTTGTGTTGATTCTTGTTGTGAAGATTCTTGTTGTGATGATTTTTGTTGTGATGATTCTTGTGATGATTCTTGTTGCGATGATTCTTGTTGTGATGATTCTTGTTGTGATGATTCTTGTTGTGATGATTCTTGTTGTGATGATTCTTGTTCTGATGATTCTTGTGATGATTCTTGTTGTGATGATTCTTGTTCTGAAGATTCTTGTTCTGATGATTTTTGTTGTGATGATTCTTGTTGTGCTGATTCTTGTTCTGATGATTCTTGTGATGATTCTTGTTGCGATGATTCTTGTTGTGATGATTCTTGTTCTGATGATTCTTGTGATGATTCTTGTGATGATTCTTGTTGTGATGATTCTTGTTCTGATGATTCTTGTTGTGATGATTCTTGTTGTGAGGATTCTTGTTGTCATGATTCTTGTGATGATTCTTGTTGTGATGATTGTTGTTGTGATGATTCTTGTTCTGTTGATTCTTGTTATGATGATTCATGTTGTGATGATTCTTGTTCTCATGATTGTTGTTGTGATGATTCTTGTGATGATTCTTGTTGTGATGATTCTTGTGATGATTCTTGTTGTGATGATTCTTGTTGTGATGATTCTTGTTGTGATGATTCTTGTTGTGATGATTCTTGTTGTGATGATTCTTGTTCTGATGATTCTTGTTCTGATGATTCTTGTGATGATTTTTGTTGTGATGATTCTTGTTGTGATGATTCTTGTTGTGATGATTCTTGTTGTGATGATTCTTGTGATGATTCTTGTTGTGAAGATTCTTGTTCTGATGATTCTTGTTGTGATGATTCTTGTTGTGATGATTCTTGTTTTGATGGTTATTTTTGTGATGATTCTTGTTGTGATGATACTCGTTGCGATGATTCTTGTGTTGATTCTTGTTGTGAAGATTCTTGTTGTGATGATTCTTGCTCTGATGATTCTTGTGCTGATTCTTGTTGCGATGATTCTTGTTGTGATGATTCTTGTTGTGATGATTCTTGTTGTGATGATCCTTGTTGTGATGATTCTTGTTCTGATGATTCCTGTGATGATTCTTGTTGCGATGATTCTTGTTGTGATGATTCTTGTTCTGATGATTTTTGTTGTGATGATTCTTGTGATGATTCTTGTTCAGATGATTCTTGTGATGATTCTTGTTGCGATGATTCTTGTTGTGATGATTCTTGTTGTGATGATTCTTGTTGTGATGATTCTTGTTGTGATGATTCTTGTGATGATTCTTGTTCTGATGATTCTTGTTTTGATAATTCTTGTTGTGAGGATTCTTGTTGTCATGATTCTTGTGATGATTCATGTTGTGATGATTCTTGTTGTGATGATTCTTGTTGTGATGATTCTTGTTCTGTTGATTCTTGTTATGATGATTCCTGTTGTGATGATTCTTGTTCTCATGATTCTTGTTGTGAAGATTCTTGTGATGATTCTTGTGATGATTCTTGTTGTGATGATTCTTGTGATGATTCTTGTTGTGATGATTCTTGTTGTGATAATTCTTGTTGTGATGATTCTTGTTGTGATGACTCTTGTTGTGATGATTCTTGTTGTGATGAATCTTGTTATGATGCTTCTTGTTCTGATGATTCTTGTTGCGATGATTCTTGTGCTGATTCTTGTGGTGATGATTCTTGCTCTGATGTTTCTTGTGATGATTCTTGTTGTGATGATTCTTGTTGTGATGATTCTTGTTGTGATGATTCTTGTTGTGATGATTCTTGTTGTGATGATTCTTGTTGTGATGATTCTTGTTGCGATGATTCTTGTTGCGATGATTCTTTTTGCGATGATTCTTGTTGCGATGATTCTAGTTGCGATGATTCTTGTTGCGATGATTCTTGTTTCGATTATTCTTGTTGTGATGATTCTTGTGATGATTCTTGTTGTGATGATTCTTGTTGTGATGATTCTTGTTGTGATGATTCTTGTTGTGATGATTCTTGTTGTGATGATTCTTGTTGCGATGATTCTTGTTGTGATGATTACTGTTGTGATGATTGTTGTTGTGATGATTCTTGTTGTGATGTTTCTTGTTGCGATGAATCTTGTTGCGATGATTGTTGTTGTGATGATTCTTGTTGTGATGATTCTTGTGATGATTCTTGTTGTGATGATTCCTGTTGTGAGGATTCTTGTTGTGATGATTGTTGTTGTGATGATTCTTGTGATGATTCTTGTTCTGATTATTCTTGTTGTGATGATTGTTGTTGTGATGATTCTTTTGGTGATGATTCTTGTTGTGATGATTCTTGTTGTGATGATTCTTGTTGTGATGATTCTTTTTCTGATGATTCTTGTTGTGATGATTCTTGTTGTGATGATTCTTGTTGTGATGATTCTTGTTGTGATGATTCTTGTGATGATTCTTGTTATGATGATTCTTGTTGTGATGATTCTTGTTGTGATGATTCTAGTTCTGATGATTCTTGTTCTGATGATTCTTGTTGTGATGATTCTTGTGATGATTCTTGTTGTGATGATTCTTGTTGTGATGATTCTTGTTGTGATGATTCTTGTTGTGATGATTCTTGTTGCGATGATTCTTGTGATGATTCTTGTTGTGAAGATTCTTGTTGTGATGATTCTTGTTGTGATGATTCTTGTTGTGATGTTTCTTGTTGTGATGATTCTTGTTGTGATGATTCTTGTTGCCATGATTCTTGTTGTGTTGATTCTTGTTGTGAAGATTCTTGTTGTGATGATTCTTGTTCTGATGATTCTTGTGATGATTCTTGTTGCGATGATTCTTCTTGTGATGATTCTTGTTGTGATGATTCTTGGTGTGATGATTCTTGTAGTGATGATTCTTGTTCTGATGATTCTTGTGATGATTCTTGTTGTGATGATTCTTGTTCTGATGATTCTTGTTCTGATGATTTTTGTTGTGATGATTCTTGTTGTGATGATTCTTGTTCTGATGATTCTTGTGATGATTCTTGTTGCGATGATTCTTGTTGTGATGATTCTTGTTCTGATGATTCTTGTTGTGATGATTCTTGTGATGATTCTTGTTGTGATGATTCTTGTTCTGATGATTCTTGTTGTGATGATTCTTGTTGTGAGGATTCTTGTTGTCATGATTCTTGTGATGATTCTTGTTGTGATGATTCTTGTTGTGATGATTCTTGTTGTGATGATTCTTGTTCTGTTGATTATTTTTATGATGATTCTTGTTGTGATGATTCTTGTTCTCATGATTCTTGTTGTGATGATTCTTGTTGTGATGATTCTTGCGATGATTCTTGTTGTGATGATTCTTGTGATGATTCTTGTTGTGATGATTCTTGTTGTGATGATTCTTGTTGTGATGATTCTTGTTGTGATGATTCTTGTTGTGATGATTCTTGTGATGATTTTTGTTGTGATGATTCTTGTTGTGATGATTCTTGTTGTGATGATTCTTGTTCTGATGGTTATTGTTGTGATGATTCTTCTTGTGATGATAATCGTTGCGATGATTCTTGTTGTGTTGATTCTTGTTGTGAAGATTCTTGTTGTGATGATTCTTGTTCTGATGATTCTTGTGCTGATTCTTGTTGCGATGATTCTTGTTGTGATGATTCTTGTTGGGATGATTCTTGTTCTGATGATTCTTGTGATGATTCTTGTTGCGATGATTCTTGTTGTGATGATTCTTGTTCTGATTATTCTTGTTGTGATGAATCTTGTTGTGATGATTCTTGTTGTGATGATTCTTGTTCTGATGATTCTTGTGATGATTCTTGTTGCAATGATTCTTGCTGTGATGATTCTTGTTCTGATGATTCTTGTTCTGATGATTCTTGTTGTGATGATTCTTGTTGTGATGATTCTTGTTCTGATGATTCTTGTTGTGATGATTCTTGTGATGATTCTTGCTCTGATGTTTCTTGTGATGATTGTTGTTGTGATAATTCTTGTTGTGATGATTCTTGTTGTGATGATTCTTGTTGTGATGATTCTTGTTGTGATGATTCTTGTTGTGATGATTCTTGTTGCGATGATTCTTGTTGCGATGATTCTTGTTGCGATGATTCTTGTTGCGATGATTCTTGTTGCGATGATTCTTGTTGCGATGATTCTTGTTGCGATGATTCTTGTTGCGATGATTCTTGTTGTGATGATTCTTGTTGTGATGATTCTTGTTGTGATGATTCTTGTTGTGATGATTCTTGTGATGATTCTTGTTGTGATGATTCTTGTTGCGATGATTCTTGTTGCGATGATTCTTGTGATGATTCTTGTTGTGAAGATTCTTGTTGTGATGATTCTTGTTGTGATGATTCTTGTTGTGATGATTCTTGTTGTGATGATTCTTGTTGTGATGATTCTTGTTGCGATGATTCTTGTGGTGATGATTCTTGCTCTGATGTTTCTTGTGATGATTGTTGTTGTGATAATTCTTGTTGTGATGATTCTTGTTGTGATGATTCTTGTTGTGATGATTCTTGTTGTGATGATTCTTGTTGCGATGATTCTTGTTGCGATGATTCTTGTTGCGATGATTCTTGTTGCGATGATTCTTGTTGCGATGATTCTTGTTGCGATGATTCTTGTTGCGATGATTCTTGTTGCGATGATTCTTGTTGCGATGATTCTTGTTGTGATGATTCTTGTTGTGATGATTCTTGTGATGATTCTTGTTGTGATGATTCTTGTTGCGATGATTCTTGTTGTGATGATTCTTGTTGCGATGATTCTTGTTGTGATGATTCTTTTTGTGATGATTGTTGTTGTGATGATTCTTGTTGTGATGATTCTTGTTGCGATGATTCTTGTTGCGATGATTGTTGTTGTGATGATTCTTGTTGTGATGATTCTTGTGATGATTCTTGTTGTGAGGATTCTTGTTGTGATGATTGTTGTTGTGATGATTCTTGTGATGATTCTTGTTCTGATAATTCTTGTTGTGATGATTGTTGTTGTGATGATTCTTTTTGTGATAATTCTTGTTGTGATGATTCTTGTTGTGATGATTCTTGTTGTGATGATTCTTGTTGTGATGATTCTTTTTCTGATGATTCTTGTTGTGATGATTCTTGTTGTGATGGTTCTTGTTGTGATGATTCTTGTGATGATTCTTGTTATGATGATTCTTGTTGTGATGATTCTTGTTGTGATGATTCTAGTTCTGATGATTCTTGTTCTGATGATTCTTGTTCTGATGATTCTTGTGATGATTCTTGTTGTGATGATTCTTGTTGTGATGAGTCTTGTTGTGATGATTCTTGTTGTGATGATTCTTGTTGCGATGATTCTTGTGATGATTCTTGTTGTGAAGATTCTTGTTGTGATGATTCTTGCGATGATTCTTGTTGTGATGATTCTTGTTGTGATGATTCTTGTTGTGATGATTCTTGTTGCGATGATTCTTGTTCTGATGATTCTTGTGATGATTCTTGTTGTGATGATTCTTGTTGTGATGATTCTTGTTGTGATGATTCTTGTTGTGATGATTCTTTTTCTGATGATTCTTGTGATGATTCTTGTTGTGATGATTCTTGTTGTGATGATTCTTGTTGTGATGATTTTTGTTGTGATGATTCTTGTTGTGATGATTCTTGTTCTGATGATTCTTGTGATGATTCTTGTTGCGATGATTCTTTTTGTGATGATTCTTGTTCTGATGGTTCTTCTTGTGATGATTCTTGTTGTGATGATTCTTGTTCTGATGATTCTTGTTGTAATGATTCTTGTTGTGAGGATTCTTGTTGTCATGATTCTTGTGATGATTCTTGTTGTGATGATTCTTGTTGTGATGATTCTTGTTGTGATGTTTCTTGTTCTGTTGATTCTTGTTATGATGATTCTTGTGATGATTCTTGTTCTCATGATTCTTGTTGTGATGATTCTTGTGATGATTCTTGTTGTGATGATTCTTGTGATGATTCTTGTTGTGATGATTCTTGTTGTGATGATTCTTGTTGTGATGATTCTTGTTGTGATGGTTCTTGTTCTGATGATTCTTGTTCTGATGATTCTTGTTCTGATGATTCTTGTTCTGATGATTCTTGTGATGATTTTTTTTGTGATGATTCTTGTTGTGATGATTCTTGTTGTGATGATGCTTGTTGTGATGATTCTTGTTGTGTTGATTCTTGTGAAGATTCTTGTTCTGATCATTCTTTTTGTGATGATTCTTGTTGTGATGATTCATGTTCTGATGATTATTGTTTTGATGATTCTTGTTGTGATGATACTCGTTGCGATGATTCTTGTTGTGTTGATTCTTGTTGTGAAGATTCTTGTTGTGATGATTCTTGTTCTGATGATTCTTGTGCTGATTCTTGTTGCGATGATTCTTGTTGTGATGATTCTTGTTGTGATGATTGTTGTTGTGATGATTCTTGTTGTGATGATTCTTGTTGCGATGATTCTTGTTGCGATGATTGTTGTTGTGATGATTCTTGTTGTGATGATTCTTGTTGCGATGATTCTTGTTGTGATGATTCTTGTTGTGAGGATTCTTGTTGTGATGATTGTTGCTGTGAAGATTCTTGTTGTGAAGATTCTTGTTCTGATAATTCTTGTTGTGATGATTGTTGTGATGATTCTTTTTGTGATGATTCTTGTTGTGATGATTCTTGTTGTGATGATTCTTGTTGTGATGATTCTTGTTGTGATGATTCTTTTTCTGATGATTCTTGTTGTGATGATTCTTGTTGTGATGATTCTTGTGATGATTCTTGTTGTGATGATTCTTGTAATGATTCTTGTTATGATGATTCTTGTTGTGATGATTCTTGTGATGATTCTAGTTCTGATGATTCTTGTTCTGATGATTCTTGTTCTGATGATTCTTGTGATGATTCTTGTTGTGATGATTCTTGTTGTGATGATTCTTGTTGTGATGATTCTCGTTGTGATGATTCTTGTTGCGTTGATTCTTGTGATGATTCTTGTTGTGAAGATTCTTGTTGTGTTGACTCTTGTTGTGTTGATTCTTGTTGTGAAAATTCTTGTTGTGATGATTCTTGTTCTGATGATTCTTGTGATGATTCTTGTTGCGATGATTCTTGTTGTGATGATTCTTGTTGTGATGATTCTTGTTGTGATGATTCTTGTTGTGATGATTCTTGTTCTGATGATTCTTGTGATGATTCTTGTTGCGATGATTCTTGTTGTGATGATTCTTGTTCTGATGATTTTTGTTGTGATGATTCTTGTTGTGATGTTTCTTATTCTGATGATTCTTGTGATGATTCTTGTTGCGATGATTCTTGTTGTGATGATTCTTGTTGTGATGATTCTTGTGATGATTCTTGTGATGATTCTTGTGATGATTCTTGTTCTGATGATTCTTGTTGTGATGATTCTTGTTGTGAGGATTCTTGTTATCATGATTCTTGTGATGATTCATGTTGTGATGCTTCTTGTTGTGATGATTATTGTTGTGATGATTCTTGTTCTGTTGATTCTTGTTATGATGATTCTTGTTGTGATGATTCTTGTTCTCATGATTCTTGTTGTGATGATTCTTGTGATGATTCTTGTGATGATTCTTGTTGTGATGATTCTTGTGATGATTCTTGTGATGATTCTTGTTGTGATAATTCTTGTTGTGATGCTTCTTGTTCTGATGATTCTTGTTGCGATGATTCTTGTTGTGCTGATTCTTGTGGTGATGATTCTTGCTCTGATGTTTCTTGTGATGATTCTTGTTGTGATGATTCTTGTTGTGATGATTCTTGTTGTGATGATTCTTGTTGTAATGATTCTTGTTGTGATGATTCTTGTTGGGATGATTCTTGTTGCGATGATTCTTGTTGCGATGATTCTTTTTGCGATGATTCTTGTTGCGATGATTCTTGTTGCGATGATTCTTGTTGCGATGATTCTTGTTTCGATGGTTCTTGTTGTGATGATTCTTGTTGAGATGATTCTTGTTGTGATGATTCTTGTTGTGATGATTCTTGTTGTGATGATTCCTGTTGTGAGGATTCTTGTTGTGATGATTGTTGTTGTGATGATTCTTGTTGTGATGATTCTTGTTCTGATTATTCTTGTTGTGATGATTGTTGTTGTGATGATTCTTTTGGTGATGATTCTTGTGATGATTCTTGTTGTGATGATTCTTGTTGTGATGATTCTTGTTGTGATGATTCTTTTTCTGATGATTCTTGTTGTGATGATTCTTGTTGTGATGATTCTTGTTGTGATGATTCTTGTGATGATTCTTGTGATGATTCTTGTTATGATGATTCTTGTTGTGATGATTCTTGTTGTGATGATTCTAGTTCTGATGATTCTTGTTCTGATGATTCTTGTTCTGATGATTCTTGTGATGATTCTTGTTGTGATGATTCTTGTTGTGATGATTCTTGTTGTGATGATTCTTGTTGTGATGATTCTTGTTGCGATGATTCTTGTGATGATTCTTGTTGTGAAGATTCTTGTTGTGATGATTCTTGTTGTGATGATTCTTGTGATGATTCTTGTTGTGATGATTCTTGTTGTGATGATTCTTGTTGCGATGACTCTTGTGTTGATTCTTGTTGTGAAGATTCTTGTTGTGATGATTCTTGTTCTGATGATTCTTGTGATGATTCTTGTTGCGATGATTCTTGTTGTGGTGATTCTTGTTGTGGTGATTCTTGTTGTGATGATGCTTGTTGTGATGATTCTTGTTCTGATGATTCTTGTGATGATTCTTGTTGTGATGATTCTTGTTCTCATGATTCTTGTTGTGATGATTCTTGTTGTGATGATTCTTGTGATGATTCTTTATGTGATGATTCTTGTGATGTTTCTTGTTGTGATGATTCTTGTTGTGATGATTCTTGTTGTGATGATTCTTGTTCTGATGATTCTTGTTCTGATGATTCTTGTTGTGATGATTCTTGTTGTGATGATTCTTGTTGCGATGATTCTTGTTCTGATGATTCTTGTGATGATTTTTGTTGTGATGATTCTTGTTGTGATGATTCTTGTGATGTTTCTTGTTGTGATGATTCTTGTTGTGATGATTCTTGTTGTGAAGATTCTTGTTCTGATGATTCTTGTTGTGATGATTCTTGTTGTGATGATTCTTGTTCTGATGATTATTGTTGTGATGATTGTTGTTGTGATGATACTCGTTGCGATGATTTTTGTTTTGTTGAATCTTGTTGTGAAGATTCTTGTTCTGATGATTCTTGTTCTGATGATTCTTGTGCTGATTCTTGTTGCGATGATTCTTGTTGTGATGATTCTTGTTGTGATGATTCTTGTTGTGATGATTCTTGTTCTGATGATTCTTGTGATGATTCTTGTTGCGATGATTCTTTTTGTGATGATTCTTGTTCTGATTATTCTTGTTGTGATGATTCTTGTTGTGATGATTCTTGTTCTGATGATTCTTGTGAAGATTCTTGTTGCAATGATTCTTGTTGTGATGATTCTTGTTCTGATGATTCTTGTTCTGATGATTCTTGTTGTGATGATTCTTGTTGCGATGATTCTTGTGATGATTCTTGTTGTGAAGATTCTTGTTGTGATATTCTTGTTGTGTTGATTCTTGTTGTGATGATTCTTTTTGTGATGATTCTTGTTGTGATGATTCTTGTTGTGATGATTCTTGTTGCGATGATTCTTGTTGTGTTGATTCTTGTTGTGAAGATTCTTTTCTGATGATTCTTGTTCTGATGATTCTTGTGATGATTCTAGTTCTGATGATTCTTGTTGTGATGATTCTTGTTGAGATGATTCTTATTCTCATGATTCTTGTTGTGATGATTCTTGTTGTGATGATTCTTGTTGTGATGATTCTTGTGATGATTCTTGTTGTGATAATTCTTGTGATGATTCTTGTTCTGATGATTCTTGTTGTGATGATTCTTGTTGTGAGGATTCTTGTGATGATTCTTGTTGTGATAATTCTTGTGATGATTCTTGTTCTGATGATTCTTGTTGTGATGATTCTTGTTGTGAGGATTCTTGTTCTCATGATTCTTGTGATGATTCTTGTTGTGATGATTCTTGTTGTCATGATTCTTGTTCTGTTGATTCTTGTTGTGATGATTATTGTTGTGATGATTCTTGTTGAGATGATTCTTGTTCTCATGATTCTTGTTTTGATGATTCTTGTTGTGATGATTCTAGTTGTGATGATTCTTGTGATGATTCTTGTGATGATTCTTGTTGTGATGATTCTTGTTGTGATGATTCTTGTTCTGATGATTCTTGTTGTGTGATTCTTGTTGTGATTCTTCTTCTGATGATTCTTGTTGTGATGATTCTTGTTGTGATGATTCTTGTTGTGATGATTCTTGTTGTGATGATTCTTGTTGTGAAGATTCTTGTGATGATTCTTGTTCTGATGATTCTTGTGATGATTCTTGTTCTGATGATTCTTGTTGTGATGATTCTTGTTGTGATGATATTTGTTCTGATGATTCTTGTGATGATTCTTGTTGTGATGATTCCTGTTGCGATGATTCTTGTTGTGATGATACTTGTGGTGATTCTTGTTCTGATGATTCTTGTGATGATTCTTGTTGTGATGATTCTTGTTGTGATGATTCTTGTTGTGATGATTCTTGTTCTGATGATTCTTGTTTTGATGATTCTTGTTGTGATGCTTCTTGTTCTGATGATTCTTGTTGCGATGATTCTTGTTGTGCAGATTCTTGAGGTGATGATTCTTGCTCTGATGTTTCTTGTGATGATTCTTGTTGTGATAATTCTTGTTGTGATGATTCTTGTTGAGATGATTCTTGTTGCGATGATTCTTGTTGCGATGATTCTTGTTGCGATGATTCTTGTTGCGATGATTCTTGTTGCGATGATTCTTGTTGCGATGATTCTTGTTGCGATGATTCTTGTTGCGATGATTCTTGTGATGATTCTTGTTGTGATGATTCTTGTTGTGATGATTCTTGCTGTGATGATTCTTGTTGTGATGATTCTTGTTGTGATGATTCTTGTTGTGATGATTCTTGTTGCGATGATTCTTGTTGTGATGATTCTTGTTGTGATGATTGTTGTTGTGATGATTCTTGTTGTGATGATTCTTGTTGCGATGATTCTTGTTGCGATGATTGTTGTTGTGATGATTCTTGTTGCGATGATTCTTGTTGTGATGATTCTTGTTGTGAGGATTCTTGTTGTGATGATTGTTGCTGTGAAGATTCTTGTTGTGATGATTCTTGTTATGATGATTCTTGTTGTGATGATTCTTGCTCTGATGTTTCTTGTGATGATTCTTGTTGTGATGATTCTTGTTGTGATGATTCTTGTTGCGATGATTCTTGTTGCGATGATTCTTGTTGCGATGATTCTTGTTGCGATGATTCTTGTTGCGATGATTCTTGTTGCGATGATTCTTGTTGCGATGATTCTTGTTGCGTTGATTCTTGTTGCGATGATTCTTGTTGTGATGATTCTTGTTGTGATGATTCTTGTTGTGATGATTCTTGTTGTGATGATTCTTGTTGCGATGATTCTTGTTGTGATGATTCTTGTTGTGATGATTGTTGTTGTGATGATTGTTGTTGTGATGATTCGTGTTGCGATGATTCTTGTTGCGATGATTGTTGTTGTGATGATTCTTGTTGTGATGATTCTTGTTGTGATGATTCTTGTTGTGATGATTATTGTTGTGATGATTCTTGTTGTGATGATTCTTGTTGTGATGATTCTTGTTCTGATTATTCTTGTTGTGATGATTGTTCTTGTGATGATTCTTTTTGTGATGATTCTTGTTGTGATGATTCTTGTTGTGATGATTCTTGTTGTGAAGATTCTTGTTGTGATGATTCTTTTTCTGGTGATTCTTGTTGTGATGATTCTTGTTGTGATGATTCTTGTTGTGATGATTCTTGTTGTGATGATTCTTGTGATGATTCTTGTTATGATGATTCTTGTTGTGATGATTCTTGTTGCGATGATTCTAGTTCTGATGATTCTTGTTCTGATGATTCTTGTGCTGATTCTTGTTGTGATGATTCTTGTTGTGATGATTCTTGTTCTGATGATTCTTGTTGTGATGATTCTTGTTGTGAGGATTCTTGTTGTCATGATTCTTGTGATGATTCTTGTTGTGATGATTCTTGTTGTGATGATTCTTGTTGTGATGATTCTTGTTCTGTTGATTCTTGTTATGATGATTCTTGTTGTGATGATTCTTGTTCTCATGATTCTTGTTGTGATGATTCTTGTTGTGATGATTCTTGTGATGATTCTTGTTGTGATGATTCTTGTGATGATTCTTGTTGTGATGATTCTTGTTGTGATGATTCTTGTTGTGATGATTCTTGTTGTGATGATTCTTGTTGTGATGATTCTTGTTGTGATGATTCTTGTTCTGATGATTCTTGTTCTGATGATTCTTGTGATGATTTTTGTTGTGATGATTCTTGTGATGATTCTTGTTGTGATGATTCTTGTTGAGATGATTCTTGTTGTGATGATTCTTGTGAAGATTCTTGTTGTGATGATTCTTGTTGTGATGATTCTTGTTGTGATGATTCTTGTTCTGATGATTATTGTTGTGATGATTCTTGTTGTGATGATACTCGTTGCGATGATTCTTGTTGTGTTGATTCTTGTTGTGAAGATTCTTGTTGTGATGATTCTTGTTCTGATGATTCTTGTGCTGATTCTTGTTGCGATGATTCTTGTTGTGATGATTCTTGTTGTGATGATTCTTGTTGTGATGTTTCTTGTTGTGATGATTCTTGTTCTGATGATTCTTGTGATGATTCTTGTTGCGATGATTCTTTTTGTGATGATTCTTGTTCTGATTATTCTTGTTGTGATGATTCTTGTTGTGATGATTCTTGTTCTGATGATTCTTGCGTTGATTCTTGTTGCAATGATTCTTGTTGTGATGATTCTTGTTCTGATGATTCTTGTTGTGATGATTCTTGTTGTGATGATTCTTGTTCTGATGATTTTTGTTGTGATGATTCTTGTTGCGATGATTCTTGTGATGATTCTTGTTGTGAAGATTCTTGTTGTGATGATTCTTGTTGTGATGATTTTTGTTGTGATGATTCTTGTTCTGATGATTCTTGTTGTGATGATTCTTGTTGTGATGGTTCTTGTTGCGATGATTCTTGTTGTGTTGATTCTTGTTGTGAAGATTCTTTTTCTGATGATTCTTGTTGTGATGATTCTTGTTGTGATGATTCTTGTTGAGATGATTCTTGTTCTCATGATTCTTGTTTTGATGATTCTTGTTGTGATGATTCTTGTTGTGATGATTCTTGTGATGATTCTTGTTCTGATGATTCTTGTTGTGATGATTCTTGTTGTGATGATTCTTCTTCTGATGATTCTTGTTGTGATGATTCTTGTTGTGATGATTCTTGTTGTGATGATTCTTGTTGTGATGATTCTTGTTGTGAAGATTCTTGTGATGATTCTTGTTCTGATGATTCTTGTGATGATTCTTGTTCTGATGATTCTTGTTGTGATGATTCTTGTTGTGATGATTTTTGTTCTGATGATTCTTGTGATGATTCTTGTTGTGATGATTCCTGTTGTGATGATTCTTGTTGTGATGATACTTGTGGTGATTCTTGTTCTGATGATTCTTGTGATGATTCTTGTTGTGATGATTCTTGTTGTGATGATTCTTGTTGTGATGATTCTTGATCTGATGATTCTTGTTTTGATGATTCTTGTTGTGATGCTTCTTGTTCTGATGATTCTTGTTGCGATGATTCTTGTTGTGCTGATTCTTGAGGTGATGATTCTTGCTCTGATGTTTCTTGTGATGATTCTTGTTGTGATAATTCTTGTTGTGATGATTCTTGTTGAGATGATTCTTGTTGCGATGATTCTTGTTGCGATGATTCTTGTTGCGATGATTCTTGTTGCGATGATTCTTGTTGCGATGATTCTTGTTGCGATGATTCTTGTTGCGATGATTCTTGTTGCGATGATTCTTGTTGCGATGATTCTTGTGATGATTCTTGTTGTGATGATTCTTGTTGTGATGATTCTTGTTGTGATGATTCTTGTTGTGATGATTCTTGTTGCGATGATTCTTGTTGTGATGATTCTTGTTGTGATGATTGTTGTTGTGATGATTCTTGTTATGATGATTCTTGTTGCGATGATTCTTGTTGCGATGATTGTTGTTGTGATGATTCTTGTGATGATTCTTGTTGCGATGATTCTTGTTGTGATGATTCTTGTTGTGAGGAATCTTGTTGTGATGATTGTTGCTGTGAAGATTCTTGTTGTGATGATTCTTGTTATGATGATTCTTGTTGTGATGATTCTTGCTCTGATGTTTCTTGTGATGATTCTTGTTGTGATGATTCTTGTTGGGATGATTCTTGTTGCGATGATTCTTGTTGCGATGATTCTTGTTGCGATGATTCTTGTTGCGATGATTCTTGTTGCGATGATTCTTGTTGCGATGATTCTTGTTGCGATGATTCTTGTTGCGATGATTCTTGTTGTGATGATTCTTGTTGTGTTGATTCTTGTTGTGATGATTCTTGTTATGATGATTCTTGTTGCGATGATTCTTGTTGTGATGATTCTTGTTGTGATGATTGTTGTTGTGATGATTGTTGTTGTGATGATTCTTGTTGCGATGATTCTTGTTGCGATGATTCTTGTTGCGATGATTCTTGTTGCGATGATTCTTGTTGTGATGATTCTTGTTGTGATGATTCTTGTTGTGATGATTCTTGTTGTGATGATTGTTGTTGTGATGATTGTTGTTGTGATGATTCTTGTTGTGATGATTCTTGTTGCGATGATTGTTGTTGTGATGATTCTTGTTGTGATGATTCTTGTTGTGATGATTCTTGTTGTGATGATTCTTGTTGTGATGATTCTTGTTGTGATGATTGTTGTTGTGATGATTGTTGTTGTGATGATTCTTGTTGCGATGATTCTTGTTGCGATGATTCTTGTTGCGATGATTCTTGTTGCGATGATTCTTGTTGTGATGATTCTTGTTGTGATGATTCTTGTTGTGATGATTCTTGTTGTGATGATTGTTGTTGTGATGATTGTTGTTGTGATGATTCTTGTTGCGATGATTCTTGTTGCGATGATTGTTGTTGTGATGATTCTTGTTGTGATGATTCTTGTTGTGATGATTCTTGTTGTGATGATTCTTGTTGTGATGATTCTTGTTGTGATGATTCTTGTTCTGATTATTCTTGTTGTGATGATTGTTGTTGTGATGATTCTTTTTGTGATGATTCTTGTTGTGATGATTCTTGTTGTGATGATTCTTGTTGTGATGATTCTTGTTGTGATGATTCTTTTTCTGGTGATTCTTGTTGTGATGATTCTTTTTGTGATGATTCTTGTTGTGATGATTCTTGTGATGATTCTTGTTATGATGATTCTTGTTGTGATGATTCTTGTTGCGATGATTCTAGTTCTGATGATTCTTGTTCTGATGATTCTTGTTGTGCTGATTCTTGTTGTGATGATTCTTGTTGTGATGATTCTTGTTCTGATGATTCTTGTTGTGATGATTCTTGTTGTGAGGATTCTTGTTGTCATGATTCTTGTGATGATTCTTGTTGTGATGATTCTTGTTGTGATGATTCTTTGTGATGATTCTTGTTCTGTTGATTCTTGTTATGATGATTCTTGTTGTGATGATTCTTGTTCTCATGATTCTTGTTGTGATGATTCTTGTTGTGATGATTCTTGTGATGATTCTTGTTGTGATGATTCTTGTGATGATTCTTGTTGTGATGATTCTTGTTGTGATGATTCTTGTTGTGATGATTCTTGTTGTGATGATTCTTGTTGTGATGATTCTTGTTGTGATGATTCTTGTTCTGATGATTCTTGTTCTGATGATTCTTGTGATGATTTTTGTTGTGATGATTCTTGTGATGATTCTTGTTGTGATGATTCTTGTTGTGATGATTTTGTTGTGATGATTCTTGTGAAGATTCTTGTTCTGATGATTCTTGTTGTGATGATTCTTGTTGTGATGATTCTTGTTGTGATGATTAT
Organism: Somniosus microcephalus; assembly: GCF_052327205.1. Taxonomy (NCBI): domain Eukaryota; kingdom Metazoa; phylum Chordata; class Chondrichthyes; order Squaliformes; family Somniosidae; genus Somniosus; species Somniosus microcephalus. The sequence goes on along the minus strand of NC_140987.1, from coordinate 331,022,953 downwards.
TGTTGTGATGATTCTTGTTGTGATGATACTCGTTGTGATGATTCTTGTTGTGTTGATTCTTGTTGTGAAGATTCTTGTGATGATTCTTGTTGCAATGATTCTTGTTGTGATGATTCTTGTTCTGATGATTCTTGTTGTGATGATTCTTGTTGTGATGATTCTTGTTCTGATGATTCTTGTTCTGATGATTTTTGTTGTGATGATTCTTGTTGCGATGATTCTTGTGATGATTCTTGTTGTGAAGATTCTTGTTGTGATGATTCTTGTTGTGATGATTTTTGTTGTGATGATTCTTGTTCTGATGATTCTTGTTGTGATGATTCTTGTTGTGATGATTCTTGTTGCGATGATTCTTGTTGTGTTGATTCTTGTTGTGAAGATTCTTTTTCTGATGATTCTTGTTCTGATGATTCTTGTGCTGATTCTTGTTGCGATGATTCTCGTTGTGATGATTCTTGTTGTGATGATTCTTGTTGTGATGATTCTTGTTGTGATGATTCTTGTTCTGATGATTCTTGTGATGATTCTTGTTGCGATGATTCTTGTGATGATTCTTGTTCTGATTATTCTTGTTGTGATGATTCTTGTTGTGATGATTCTTGTTCTGATGATTCTTGTGATGATTCTTGTTGCAATGATTCTTGTGATGATTCTTGTTCTGATGATTCTTGTTCTGATGATTCTTGTTGTGATGATGCTTGTTGTGATGATTCTTGTTCTGATGATTCTTGTTGTGATGATTCTTGTTGTGATGATTCTTGTTCTCATGATTCTTGTTGTGATGATTCTTGTTGTGATGATTCTTGTTCTGATGATTCTTGTTCTGATGATTCTTGTGATGATTCTTGTTGTGATGATTCTTGTTGTGATGATTCATATTGTGATGATTCTTGTTGTGATGATTCTTGTTCTGATGATTCTTGTTCTGATGATTCTTGTGATGATTCTTGTTGTGATGTTTCTTGTTGTGATGATTCTTGTTGTGATGATTCTTGTGCTGATTCTTGTGGTGATGATTCTTGTTCTGATGTTTCTTGTGATGATTCTTGTTGTGATGATTCTTGTTGTGATGAATCTTGTTGTGATGATTCTTGTTGTGATGATTCTTGTTGTGATGATTCTTGTTGTGATGATTCTTGTTGTGATGATTCTTGTTCTGATGATTCTTGTTGTGATGATTCTTGTTGTGATGATTCTTGTTGTGATGATTCTTGTTGCGATGATTCTTGTTGTGATGATTCTTGTGAAGATTCTTGTTGTGATGATTCTTGTTGTGATGATTCTTGTTCTAATGTTTCTTGTGATGATTCTTGTTGATGATTCTTGTTGTGATGATTCTTGTTGTGATGATTCTTGTTGTGATGATTCTTGTTGTGATGATTCTTGTGATGATTCTTGTTGCGATGATTCTTGTTGTGATGGTCCTTGTTCTGATGATTCTTGTTTTGATGATTCTTGTGATGATTCTTGTTGTGAGGATTCTTGTTGTGATGATTCTTGTTGTGATGATTCTTGTTGTGATGATTCTTGTGATGATTCTTGTTGTGATGATTGTTGTTGTGATGATTCTTGTTGTGATGATTCTTGTTGTGATGATTCTTGTTGTGATGATTCTTGTTGTGATGATTCTTGTTGTGATGATTCTTTTTCTGATGATTCTTGTGATGATTCTCGTTGTGATGATTCTTGTTGTGATGATTCTTGTTGTGATGATTCTTGTGATGATTCTTATTGTGATGATTCTTGTTGTGATGATTCTTGTTGTGATGATTCTAGTTCTGATGATTCTTGTTGTGATGATTCTTGTGATGATTCTTGTTCTGATGATTCTTGTTCTGATGATTTTTGTGATGATTCTTGTTGTGATGATTCTTGTTGTGATGATTCTTGTTGTAATGATTCTTGTTGTGATGATTCTTGTTGCGATGATTCTTGTGATGATTCTTGTTGTGAAGATTCTTGTTCTGATGATTCTTGTTGTGATGATTCTTCTTGTGATGATTCTTGTTGTGATGATTCTTGTTGTGATGATTCTTGTTGTGATGATTCTTGTTGCGATGATTCTTGTTGTGTTGATTCTTGTTGTGAAGTTTCTTGTTGTGATAATTCTTGTTCTGATGATTCTTGTGATGATTCTTGTTGCGATGATTCTTGTTGTGATGATTCTTGTTGTGATGATTCATGTTGTGATGATTCTTGTTGTGATGATTCTTGTTCTGATGATTCTTGTGATGATTCTTGTTGCGATGATTCTTGTTGTGATGATTCTTGTTCTGATGATTTTTGTTGTGATGATTCTTGTGATGATTCTTGTTACAATGATTCTTGTGATGATTCTTGTTGCGATGATTCTTTTTGTGATGATTCTTGTTCTGATGATTCTTGTTGTGATGATTCTTGTTGTGATGATTCTTGTTGTGATGATTCTTGTTGTGAGGATTCTTGTTCTCATGATTCTTGTGATGATTCTTGTTGTGATGATTCTTGTTGTGATGATTCTTGTTGTGATGATTCTTGTTCTGTTGATTCTTGTTATGATGATTCTTGTTGTGATGATTCTTGTTCTCATGATTCTTGTTGTGATGATTCTTGTTGTGATGATTCTTGTGATGATTCTTGTTGTGATGATTCTTGTTGTGATGATTCTTGTTGTGATGATTCTTGTTGTGATGATTCTTGTTGTGATGATTCTTGTTGTGATGATTCTTGTTGTGATGATTCTTGTTCTGATGATTCTTGTTCTGATGATTCTAGTGATGATTTTTGTTGTGATGATTCTTGTTATGATTCTTTTTGTGATGATTCTTGTTGTGATGATTCTTGTTGTGATGATTCTTGTGAAGATTCTTGTTCTGATGATTCTTGTTGTGATGATTCTTGTGATGAATCTTGTTCTGATGATTATTGTTGTGATGATTCTTGTTGTGATGATACTCGTTGTGATGATTCTTGTTGTGTTGATTCTTGTTGTGAAGATTCTTGTTGTGATGATTCTTGTTCTGATGATTCTTGTGCTGATTCTTGTTGCGATGATTCTTGTTGTGATGATTCTTGTTGTGATGATTCTTGTTGTGATGTTTCTTGTTGTGATGATTCTTGTTCTGATAAATCTTGTGATGATTCTTGTTGCGATGATTCTTTTTGTAATGATTCTTGTTCTGATTATTCTTGTTGTGATGATTCTTGTTGTGATGATTCTTGTTCTGATGATTCTTGTGATGATTCTTGTTGCAATGATTCTTGTTGTGATGATTCTTGTTCTGATGATTCTTGTTGTGATGATTCTTGTTGTGATGATTCTTGTTCTGATGATTCTTGTTCTGATGATTTTTGTTGTGATGATTCTTGTTGCGATGATTCTTGTGATGATTCTTGTTGTGATGATTCTTGTTGTGATGATTTTTGTTGTGATGATTCTTGTTCTGATGATTCTTGTTGTGATGATTCTTGTTGTGATGATTCTTGTTGCGATGATTCTTGTTGTGTTGATTCTTGTTGTGAATATTCTTTTTCTGATGATTCTTGTTCTGATGATTCTTGTGCTGATTCTTGTTGCGATGATTCTCGTTGTGATGATTCTTGTTGTGATGATTCTTGTTGTGATGATTCTTGTTGTGATGATTCTTGTTCTGATGATTCTTGTGATGATTCTTGTTGCGATGATTCTTGTTGTGATGATTCTTGTTCTGATTATTCTTGTTGTGATGATTCTTGTTGTGATGATTCTTGTTCTGATGATTCTTGTGATGATTCTTGTTGCAATGATTCTTGTTGTGATGATTCTTGTTCTGATGATTCTTGTTCTGATGATTCTTGTTGTGATGATTCTTGTTGTGAGGATTCTTGTTCTGATGATTCTTGTGATGATTCTTGTTGTGATGATTCTTGTTCTCATGATTCTTGTTGTGATGATTCTTGTGATGATTCTTGTTCTGATGATTCTTGTTCTGATGATTCTTGTTCTGATGATTCTTGTTGTGATGATTCTTTTTGTGATGATTCTTGTTGTGATGATTCATATTGTGATGATTCTTGTTGTGATGATTCTTGTTCTGATGATTCTTGTTCTGATGATTCTTGTGATGATTCTTGTTGTGATGTTTCTTGTTGTGATGATTCTTGTTGTGATGATTCTTGTTGTGCTGATTCTTGTGGTGATGATTCTTGTTCTGATGTTTCTTGTGATGATTCTTGTTGTGATGATTCTTGTTGTGATGAATCTTGTTGTGATGATTCTTGTTGTGATGATTCTTGTTGTGATGATTCTTGTTGTGATGATTCTTGTTGTGATGATTCTTGTTCTGATGATTCTTGTTGTGATGATTCTTGTTGTGATGATTCTTGTTCTGATGATTCTTGTTGTGATGATTCTTGTTGTGATGATTCTTGTTGCGATGATTCTTGTTGTGATGATTCTTGTTGTGAAGATTCTTGTTGTGATGATTCTTGTTGTGATGATTCTTGTTTTAATGTTTCTTGTGATGATTCTTGTTGATGATTCTTGTTGTGATGATTCTTGTTGTGATGATTCTTGTTGTGATGATTCTTGTTCTGATGATTCTTGTGATGATTCTTGTTGCGATGATTCTTGTGATGGTCCTTGTTCTGATGATTCTTGTTTTGATGATTCTTGTGATGATTCTTGTTGTGAGGATTCTTGTTGTGATGATTCTTGTTGTGATGATTCTTGTTGTGATGATTCTTGTTGTGATGATTGTTGTTGTGATGATTGTTGTTGTGATGATTCTTGTTGTGATGATTCTTGTGATGATTCTTATTGTGATGATTCTTGTTGTGATGATTCTTGTTGTGATGATTCTAGTTCTGATGATTCTTGTTGTGATGATTCTTGTGATGATTCTTGTTCTGATGATTCTTGTTCTGATGATTCTTGTGATGATTCTTGTGATGATTCTTGTTGTGATGATTCTTGTTGTGATGATTCTTGTTGTGATGATTCTTGTTGCGATGATTCTTGTGATGATTCTTGTTGTGAAGATTCTTGTTCTGATGATTCTTGTTGTGATGATTCTTGTTGTGATGATTCTTGTTGTGATGATTCTTGTTGTGATGATTCTTGTTGTGATGATTCTTGTTGCGATGATTCTTGTGATGATTCTTGTTGTGAAGATTCTTGTTCTGATGATTCTTGTGATGATTCTTGTTGTGATGATTCTTGTTGTGATGATTCTTGTTGTGATGATTCTTGTTGTGATGATTCTTGTTGCGATGATTCTTGTGATGATTCTTGTTGTGAAGATTCTTGTTCTGATGATTCTTTTTGTGATGATTCTTGTTGTGATGATTCTTGTTGTGATGATTCTTGTTGTGATGATTCTTGTTGTGATGATTCTTGTTGCGATGATTCTTGTTGTGTTGATTCTTGTTGTGAAGATTCTTGTTGTGATAATTCTTGTTCTGATGATTCTTGTGATGATTCTTGTTGCGATGATTCTTGTTGTGATGATTCTTGTTGTGATGATTCTTGTTGTGATGATTCTTGTTCTGATGATTCTTGTTGTGATGATTCTTGTGATGATTCTTGTTCTGATGATTCTTGTTGTGATGATTCTTGTGATGATTCTTGTGATGATTCTTGTTCTGATGATTCTTGTGATGGTTCTTGTTGTGATGATTCCTGTTGCGATGATTCTTGATGTGATGATACTTGTTGTGGTGATTCTTGTTCTGATGATTCTTGTGATGATTCTTGTTGTGATGATTCTTGTTGTGATGATTCTTTTTCTGATGATTCTTGTTGTGATGATTCTTGTTGTGATGATTCTTGTTGTGATGATTCTTGTTGTGATGATTCTTGTGATGATTCTTATTGTGATGATTCTTGTTGTGATGATTCTTGTTGTGATGATTCTAGTTCTGATGATTCTTGTTGTGATGATTCTTGTGATGATTCTTGTTCTGATGATTCTTGTTCTGATGATTCTTGTGATGATTCTTGTTGTGATGATTCTTGTTGTGATGATTCTTGTTGTGATGATTCTTGTTGTGATGATTCTTGTTGCGATGATTCTTGTGATGATTCTTGTTGTGAAGATTCTTGTTCTGATGATTCTTGTTGTGATGATTCTTGTTGTGATGATTCTTGTTGTGATGATTCTTGTTGTGATGATTCTTGTTGTGATGATTCTTGTTGCGATGATTCTTGTTGTGTTGATTCTTGTTGTGAAGATTCTTGTTGTGATAATTCTTGTTCTGATGATTCTTGTGATGATTCTTGTTGCGATGATTCTTGTTGTGATGATTCTTGTTGTGATGATTCTTGTTCTGATGATTCTTGTTGTGATGATTCTTGTTGTGATGATTCTTGTTCTGATGATTCTTGTTGTGATGATTCTTGTTGTGATGATTCTTGTGATGATTCTTGTTCTGATGATTCTTGTGATGGTTCTTCTTGTGATGATTCCTGTTGCGATGATTCTTGATGTGATGATACTTGTTGTGGTGATTCTTGTTCTGATGATTCTTGTGATGATTCTTGTTGTGATGATTCTTGTTGTGATGATTCTTTTTCTGATGATTCTTGTTGTGATGATTCTTGTTGTGATGATTCTTGTTGTGATGATTCTTGTTGTGATGATTCTTGTTATGATTCTTATTGTGATGATTCTTGTTGTGATGATTCTTGTTGTGATGATTCTAGTTCTGATGATTCTTGTTGTGATGATTCTTGTGATGATTCTTGTTCTGATGATTCTTGTTCTGATGATTCTTGTGATGATTCTTGTTGTGATGATTCTTGTTGTGATGATTCTTGTTGTGATGATTCTTGTTGTGATGATTCTTGTTGCGATGATTCTTGTGATGATTCTTGTTGTGAAGATTCTTGTTCTGATGATTCTTGTTGTGATGATTCTTGTTGTGATGATTCTTGTTGTGATGATTCTTGTTGTGATGATTCTTGTTGTGATGATTCTTGTTGCGATGATTCTTGTTGTGTTGATTCTTGTTGTGAAGATTCTTGTTGTGATAATTCTTGTTCTGATGATTCTTGTGATGATTCTTGTTGCGATGATTCTTGTTGTGATGATTCTTGTTGTGATGATTCATGTTGTGATGATTCTTGTTGTGATGATTCTTGTTGTGATGATTCTTGTGATGATTCTTGTTGCGATGATTCTTGTTGTGATGATTCTTGTTCTGATGATTTTTGTTGTGATGATTCTTGTGATGATTCTTGTTACAATGATTCTTGTGATGATTCTTGTTGCGATGATTCTTTTTGTGATGATTCTTGTTCTGATGATTCTTGTTGTGATGATTCTTGTTGTGATGATTCTTGTTGTGATGATTCTTGTTGTGATGATTCTTGTTGTGAGGATTCTTGTTCTCATGATTCTTGTGATGATTCTTGTTGTGATGATTCTTGTTGTGATGATTCTTGTTGTGATGATTCTTGTTCTGTTGATTCTTGTTGAGATGATTCTTGTTGTGATGATTCTTGTTCTCATGATTCTTGTTGTGATGATTCTTGTTGTGATGATTCTTGTTGTGATGATTTTTCTTGTGATGATTCTTGTGATGATTCTTGTTGTGATGATTCTTGTTGTGATGATTCTTGTTGTGATGATTCTTGTTGTGATGATTCTTGTTGTGATGATTCTTGTGATGATTCTTGTTGTGATGATTCTTGTTCTGATGATTCTTGTTCTGATGATTCTTGTTGTGATGATTCTTGTTGTGATGATTCTTATTGTGATGTTTCTTGTGATGATTCTTGTTCTGATGATTCTTGTTGTGATGATTCTTGTTGTGATGATTCTTGTGATGATTCTTGTTCTGATGATTCTTGTGATGGTTCTTGTTGTGATGATTCCTGTTCCGATGATTCTTGATGTGATGATACTTGTTGTGGTGATTCTTGTTCTGATGATTCTTGTGATGATTCTTGTTGTGATGATTCTTGTTGTGATGATTCTTGTTGTGATGATTCTTGTTGCGATGATTCTTGTTGTGTTGATTCTTGTTGTGAATATTCTTTTTCTGATGATTCTTGTTCTGATGATTCTTGTGCTGATTCTTGTTGCGATGATTCTCGTTGTGATGATTCTTGTTGTGATGATTCTTGTTGTGATGATTCTTGTTGTGATGATTCTTGTTCTGATGATTCTTGTGATGATTCTTGTTGCGATGATTCTTGTTGTGATGATTCTTGTTCTGATTATTCTTGTTGTGATGATTCTTGTTGTGATGATTCTTGTTCTGATGATTCTTGTGATGATTCTTGTTGCAATGATTCTTGTTGTGATGATTCTTGTTCTGATGATTCTTGTTCTGATGATTCTTGTTGTGATGATTCTTGTTGTGATGATTCTTGTTCTGATGATTCTTGTTGTGATGATTCTTGTTGTGATGATTCTTGTTCTCATGATTCTTGTTGTGATAATTCTTGTGATGATTCTTGTTCTGATGATTCTTGTTCTGATGATTCTTGTTCTGATGATTCTTGTTGTGATGATTCTTGTTGTGATGATTCTTGCTGTGATGATTCATATTGTGATGATTCTTGTTGTGATGATTCTTGTTCTGATGATTCTTGTTCTGATGATTCTTGTGATGATTCTTGTTGTGATGTTTCTTGTTGTGATGATTCTTGTTGTGATGATTCTTGTGCTGATTCTTGTGGTGATGATTCTTGTTCTGATGTTTCTTGTGATGATTCTTGTTGTGATGATTCTTGTTGTGATGAATCTTGTTGTGATGATTCTTGTTGTGATGATTCTTGTTGTGATGATTCTTGTTCTGATGATTCTTGTTCTGATGATTCTTGTTGTGATGATTCTTGTTGTGATGATTCTTGTTCTGATGATTCTTGTTGTGATGATTCTTGTTGTGATGATTCTTGTTCTCATGATTCTTGTTGTGATAATTCTTGTGATGATTCTTGTTCTGATGATTCTTGTTCTGATGATTCTTGTTCTGATGATTCTTGTTGTGATGATTCTTGTTGTGATGATTCTTGTTGTGATGATTCATATTGTGATGATTCTTGTTGTGATGATTCTTGTTCTGATGATTCTTGTTCTGATGATTCTTGTGATGATTCTTGTTGTGATGTTTCTTGTTGTGATGATTCTTGTTGTGATGATTCTTGTGCTGATTCTTGTGGTGATGATTCTTGTTCTGATGTTTCTTGTGATGATTCTTGTTGTGATGATTCTTGTTGTGATGAATCTTGTTGTGATGATTCTTGTTGTGATGATTCTTGTTGTGATGATTCTTGTTGTGATGATTCTTGTTGTGATGATTCTTGTTGTGATGATTCTTGTTCTGATGATTCTTGTTGTGATGATTCTTGTTGTGATGATTCTTGTTGCGATGATTCTTGTTGTGATGATTCTTGTTGTGAAGATTCTTGTTGTGATGATTCTTGTTGTGATGATTCTTGTTCTAATGTTTCTTGTGATGATTCTTGTTGATGATTCTTGTTGTGATGATTCTTGTTGTGATGATTCTTGTTGTGATGATTCTTGTTCTGATGATTCTTGTGATGATTCTTGTTGCGATGATTCTTGTTGTGATGGTCCTTGTTCTGATGATTCTTGTTTTGATGATTCTTGTGATGATTCTTGTTGTGAGGATTCTTGTTGTGATGATTCTTGTTGTGATGATTCTTGTTGTGATGATTCTTGTTGTGATGATTGTTGTTGTGATGATTGTTGTTGTGATGATTCTTGTTGTGATGATTCTTGTGATGATTCTTATTGTGATGATTCTTGTTGTGATGATTCTTGTTGTGATGATTCTAGTTCTGATGATTCTTGTTGTGATGATTCTTGTGATGATTCTTGTTCTGATGATTCTTGTTCTGATGATTCTTGTGATGATTCTTGTTGTGATGATTCTTGTTGTGATGATTCTTGTTGTGATGATTCTTGTTGTGATGATTCTTGTTGCGATGATTCTTGTGATGATTCTTGTTGTGAAGATTCTTGTTGTGATGATTCTTGTTGTGATGATTCTTGTTGTGATGATTCTTGTTGTGATGATTCTTGTTGTGATGATTCTTGTTGCGATGATTCTTGTTGTGTTGATTCTTGTTGTGAAGATTCTTGTTGTGATAATTCTTGTTCTGATGATTCTTGTGATGATTCTTGTTGCGATGATTCTTGTTGTGATGATTCTTGTTGTGATGATTCTTGTTGTGATGATTCTTGTTCTGATGATTCTTGTTGTGATGATTCTTGTGATGATTCTTGTTCTGATGATTCTTGTTGTGATGATTCTTGTTGTGATGATTCTTGTGATGATTCTTGTTCTGATGATTCTTGTGATGGTTCTTGTTGTGATGATTCCTGTTGCGATGATTCTTGATGTGATGATACTTGTTGTGGTGATTCTTGTTCTGATGATTCTTGTGATGATTCTTGTTGTGATGATTCTTGTTGTGATCATTCTTTTTCTGATGATTCTTGTTGTGATGATTCTTGTTGTGATGATTCTTGTTGTGATGATTCTTGTTGTGATGATTCTTGTGATGATTCTTATTGTGATGATTCTTGTTGTGATGATTCTTGTTGTGATGATTCTAGTTCTGATGATTCTTGTTGTGATGATTCTTGTGATGATTCTTGTTCTGATGATTCTTGTTCTGATGATTCTTGTGATGATTCTTGTTGTGATGATTCTTGTTGTGATGATTCTTGTTGTGATGATTCTTGTTGTGATGATTCTTGTTGCGATGATTCTTGTGATGATTCTTGTTGTGAAGATTCTTGTTCTGATGATTCTTGTTGTGATGATTCTTGTTGTGATGATTCTTGTTGTGATGATTCTTGTTGTGATGATTCTTGTTGTGATGATTCTTGTTGCGATGATTCTTGTTGTGTTGATTCTTGTTGTGAAGATTCTTGTTTTGATAATTCTTGTTCTGATGATTCTTGTGATGATTCTTGTTGCGATGATTCTTGTTGTGATGATTCTTGTTGTGATGATTCTTGTTCTGATGATTCTTGTTGTGATGATTCTTGTTGTGATGATTCTTGTTCTGATGATTCTTGTTGTGATGATTCTTGTTGTGATGATTCTTGTGATGATTCTTGTTCTGATGATTCTTGTGATGGTTCTTCTTGTGATGATTCCTGTTGCGATGATTCTTGATGTGATGATACTTGTTGTGGTGATTCTTGTTCTGATGATTCTTGTGATGATTCTTGTTGTGATGATTCTTGTTGTGATGATTCTTTTTCTGATGATTCTTGTTGTGATGATTCTTGTTGTGATGATTCTTGTTGTGATGATTCTTGTTGTGATGATTCTTGTGATGATTCTTATTGTGATGATTCTTGTTGTGATGATTCTTGTTGTGATGATTCTAGTTCTGATGATTCTTGTTGTGATGATTCTTGTGATGATTCTTGTTCTGATGATTCTTGTTCTGATGATTCTTGTGATGATTCTTGTTGTGATGATTCTTGTTGTGATGATTCTTGTTGTGATGATTCTTGTTGTGATGATTCTTGTTGCGATGATTCTTGTGATGATTCTTGTTGTGAAGATTCTTGTTCTGATGATTCTTGTTGTGATGATTCTTGTTGTGATGATTCTTGTTGTGATGATTCTTGTTGTGATGATTCTTGTTGTGATGATTCTTGTTGCGATGATTCTTGTTGTGTTGATTCTTGTTGTGAAGATTCTTGTTGTGATAATTCTTGTTCTGATGATTCTTGTGATGATTCTTGTTGCGATGATTCTTGTTGTGATGATTCTTGTTGTGATGATTCATGTTGTGATGATTCTTGTTGTGATGATTCTTGTTCTGATGATTCTTGTGATGATTCTTGTTGCGATGATTCTTGTTGTGATGATTCTTGTTCTGATGATTTTTGTTGTGATGATTCTTGTGATGATTCTTGTTACAATGATTCTTGTGATGATTCTTGTTGCGATGATTCTTTTTGTGATGATTCTTGTTCTGATGATTCTTGTTGTGATGATTCTTGTTGTGATGATTCTTGTTGTGATGATTCTTGTTGTGATGATTCTTGTTGTGAGGATTCTTGTTCTCATGATTCTTGTGATGATTCTTGTGATGATTCTTGTTGTGATGATTCTTGTTGTGATGATTCTTGTTCTGTTGATTCTTGTTGAGATGATTCTTGTTGTGATGATTCTTGTTCTCATGATTCTTGTTGTGATGATTCTTGTTGTGATGATTCTTGTGATGATTCTTCTTGTGATGATTCTTGTGATGATTCTTGTTGTGATGATTCTTGTTGTGATGATTCTTGTTGTGATGATTCTTGTTGTGATGATTCTTGTTGTGATGATTCTTGTGATGATTCTTGTTGTGATGATTCTTGTTCTGATGATTCTTGTTCTGATGATTCTTGTTGTGATGATTCTTGTTGTGATGATTCTTATTGTGATGTTTCTTGTGATGATTCTTGTTCTGATGATTCTTGTTGTGATGATTCTTGTTGTGATGATTCTTGTGATGATTCTTGTTCTGATGATTCTTGTGATGGTTCTTGTTGTGATGATTCCTGTTCCGATGATTCTTGATGTGATGATACTTGTTGTGGTGATTCTTGTTCTGATGATTCTTGTGATGATTCTTGTTGTGATGATTCTTGTTGTGATGATTCTTGTTGTGATGATTCTTGTTCTGATGATTCTTGTTTTGATGATTCTTGTTGTGATGCTTCTTGTTCTGATGATTCTTGTTGCGATGATTCTTGTTGTGCTGATTCTTGTGGTGATGATTCTTGCTCTGATGTTTCTTGTGATGATTCTTGTTGTGATGATTCTTGTTGTGATGATTCTTGTTGTGATGATTCTTGTTGTGATGATTCTTGTTATGATGATTCTTGTTGTGATGATTCTTGTTGCGATGATTCTTGTTGCGATGATTCTTGTAGCGATGATTCTTGTTGCGATGATTCTTGTTGCGATGATTTTTGTTGCGATGATTCTTGTTGTGATGATTCTTGTTGTGATGATTCTTGTTGTGATGATTCTTGTTGTGATGATTCTTGTTGTGATGATTCTTGTTCTGATGATTCTTGTTCTGATGATTCTTGTTGTGATGATTCTTGTTGTGATGATTCTTGTTCTGATGATTCTTGTTGTGATGATTCTTGTTGTGATGATTCTTGTTGCGATGATTCTTGTTGTGATGATTCTTGTTGTGATGATTCTTGTGATGATTCTTGTTCTGATGATTCTTGTGATGATTCTTGTTCTGATGATTCTTGTTGTGATGATTCTTGTTATGATGATTCTTGTTCTGATGATTCTTGTTCTGATGATTCTTGTTGTGAAAGTTCTTGTTGTGATGTTTCTTTTTGTGATGATTCTTGTTGTGATGATTCTTGTTCTGATGATTCTTATTGTGATGATTCTTGTTGTGATGTTTCTTGTTCTGATGATTCTTGTTGTGATGATTCTTGTTGTGATGATTATTGTTGCGATGATTCTTGTTGTGATGATTCTTGTTGTGAAGATTCTTGTTGTGATGATTCTTGTTGTGATGATTCTTGTTCTGATGTTTCTTGTGATGATTCTTGTTGTGATGATTCTTGTTGTGATGATTCTTGTTGTGATGATTCTTGTTCTGATGATTCTTATGATGATTCTTGTTGCGATGATTCTTGTTGTGATGATCCTTGTTCTGATGATTCTTTTTTTGATGATTCTTGTTGTGATGATTCTTGTTGTGAGTATTCTTATTGTGATGATTCTTGTTGTGATGATTCTTGTTGTGACGATTCTTGTTCTGATGATTCTTGTTGTGATGATTGTTGTTGTGATGATTCTTTTTGTGATGATTCTTGTTGTGATGGTTCTTGTTGTGATGATTCTTGTTGTGATGATTCTTGTTGTGATGATTCTTTTTCTGATGATTCTTGATGTGATGATTCTTGTTGTGATGATTCTTGTTGTGATGATTCTTGTTGTGATGATTCTTGTGATGATTCTTGTTGTGATGATTCTTGTTGTGATGATTGTTGTTGTGATGATTCTAGTTCTGATGATTCTTGTTGTGATGATTCTTGTTGTGATGATTCTTGTTCTGATGATTCTTGTTCTGATGATTCTTGTGATGATTCTTGTTGTGATGATTCTTGTGATGATTCTTGTTGTGATGATTCTTGTTGCGATGATTCTTGTGATGATTCTTGTTGTGAAGATTCTTGTTCTGATGATTCTTGTGATGATTCTTGTTGTGATGATTCTTGTTGTGATGATTCTTGTTGTGATGATTCTTGTTGTGATGATTCTTGTTGCGATGATTCTTGTTGTGTTGATTCTTGTTGTGAAGATTCTTGTTGTGATAATTCTTGTTCTGATGATTCTTGTGATGATTCTTGTTGCGATGATTCTTGTTGTGATGATTCTTGTTGTGATGATTCATGTTGTGATGATTCTTTTTGTGATGATTCTTGGTCTGATGATTCTTGTGATGATTCTTGTTGCGATGATTCTTGTTGTGATGATTCTTGTTCTGATGATTTTTGTTGTGATGGTTCTTGTTGTGATGATTCTTGTTATAATGATTCTTGTGAAGATTCTTGTTGCGATGATTCTTTTTGTGATGATTCTTGTTCTGATGATTCTTGTGATGATTCTTGTGATGATTCTTGTTGTGATGATTCTTGTTCTGATGATTCTTGTTGTGATGATTATTGTTGTGAGGATTCTTGTTGTGATGATTCTTGTTGTGATGATTCTTGTTGCGATGATCCTTGTTGCGATGTTTCTTGTTGCGATGATTCTTGTTGTGATGATTCTTGTTGTGATGATTCTTGTTGTGATGATTCTTGTTGTGATGATTCTTGTTGCGATGATTCTTGTTGTGATGATTCTTGTTGTGATGATTGTTGTTGTGATGATTCTTGTTGTGATGATTCTTGTTGCGATGATTCTTGTTGCGATGATTGTTGTTGTGATGATTGTTGTTGTGATGATTCTTGTTGTGATGATTCTTGTTGTGATGATTCTTGTTGTGATGATTGTTGTTGTGATGATTCTTGTTGTGATGATTCTTGTTCTGATTATTCTTGTTGTGATGATTGTTGTTGTGATGATTCTTTTTGTGATGATTCTTGTTGTGATGATTCTTGTTGTGATGATTCTTGTTGTGATGATTCTTTTTCTGATGATTCTTATTGTGATGATTCTTGTTGTGATGATTCTTGTTGTGATGATTCTTGTTGTGATGATTCTTGTGATGATTCTTGTTATGATAATTCTTGTTGTGATGATTCTTGCTGCGATGATTCTAGTTCTGATGATTCTTGTTCTGATGATTCTTGTTGTGCTGATTCTTGTTGTGATGATTCTTGTTGTGATGATTCTTGTTCTGATGATTCTTGTTGTGATGATTCTTGTTGTGAGGATTCTTGTTGTCATGATTCTTGTGATGATTCTTGTTGTGATGATTCTTGTTGTGATGATTCTTGTTGTGATGATTCTTGTTCTGTTGATTCTTGTTGTGATGATTCTTGTTGTGATGATTCTTGTTCTCATGATTCTTGTTGTGAAGATTCTTGTTGTGATGATTCTTGTGATGATTCTTGTTGTGATGATTCTTGTGATGATTCTTGTTGTGATGATTCTTGTTGTGATGATTCTTGTTCTGATGATTCTTGTTCTGATGATTCTTGTTCTGATGATTCTTGTTCTGATGATTCTTGTGATGATTTTTGTTGTGATGATTCTTGTGATGATTCTTGTTGTGATGTTTCTTGTTGTGATGATTCTTGTTGTGATGATTCTTGTTGTGAAGATTCTTGTTCTGATGATTCTTGTGATGAATCTTGTTGTAATGATTCTTGTTCTGATGATTATTGTTGTGATGATTCTTGTTGTGATGATACTCGTTGCGATGATTCTTGTTGTGTTGATTCTTGTTGTGAAGATTCTTGTTGTGATGATTCTTGTTCTGATGATTCTTGTGCTGATTCTTGTTGCGATGATTCTTGTTGTGATGATTCTTGTTGTGATGATTCTTGTTGTGATGATTCTTGTTGTGATGATTCTTGTTCTGATGATTCTTGTGATGATTCTTGTTGCGATGATTCTTTTTGTGATGATTCTTGTTCTGATTATTCTTGTTGTGAAGATTCTTGTTGTGATGATTCTTGTTCTGATGATTCTTGTGATGATTCTTGTTGCAATGATTCTTGTTGTGATGATTCTTGTTCTGATGATTCTTGTTCTGATGATTCTTGTTGTGATGATTCTTGTTGTGATGATTCTTGTTCTGATGATTCTTGTTGTGATGATTCTTGTTGCGATGATTCTTGTGATGATTCTTGTTGTGAAGATTCTTGTTGTGATGATTCTTGTTGTGATGATTTTTGTTGTGATGATTCTTGTTCTGATGATTCTTGTTGTGATGATTCTTGTTGTGATGATTCTTGTTGCGATGATTCTTGTGTTGATTCTTGTTGTGAAGATTCTTGTTCTGATGATTCTTGTTCTGATGATTCTTGTGCTGATTCTTGTTGCGATGATTCTTGTTGTGATGATTCTTGTTGTGATGATTCTTGTTGTGATGATTCTTGTTGTGATGATTCTTGTTCTGATGATTCTTGTGATGATTCTTGTTGCGATGATTCTTGTGATGATTCTTGCTCTGATTATTCTTGTTGTGATGATTCTTGTTGTGATGATTCTTGTTCTGATGATTCTTGTGATGATTCTTGTTGCAATGATTCTTGTTGTGATGATTCTTGTTCTGCTGATTCTTGTTCTGATGATTCTTGTGATGATTCTTGTTGTGATGATTCTTGTTCTGATGATTCTTGTTGTGATGATTCTTGTTGTGATGATTCTTGTTCTCATGATTCTTGTTCTGATGATTCTTTTTGTGATGATTCTTGTTCTGATGATTCTTGTTGTGATGATTCTTGTTGTGATGATTCTTGTTGTGATGATTCTTGTTGTGATGATTCTTGTTGTGATGATTCTTGTTCTCATGATTCTTGTGATGATTCTTGTTGTGATGATTCTTGTTGTGATGATTCTTGTCGTGATGATTCTTGTTCTGTTGATTCTTGTTGAGATGATTCTTGTTGTGATGATTCTTGTTCTCATGATTCTTGTTGTGATGATTCTTGTTGTGATGATTCTTGTTGTGATGATTCTTCTTGTGATGATTCTTGTGATGATTCTTGTTGTGATGATTCTTGTGATGATTCTTGTTGTGATGATTCTTGTTGTGATGATTCTTGTTGTGATGATTCTTGTGATGATTCTTGTTGTGATGATTCTTGTTCTGATGATTCTTGTTCTGATGATTCTTGTTGTGATGATTCTTGTTGTGATGATTCTTATTGTGATGTTTCTTGTGATGATTCTTGTTCTGATGATTCTTGTTGTGATGATTCTTGTTGTGATGATTCTTGTGATGATTCTTGTTCTGATGATTCTTGTGATGGTTCTTGTTGTGATGATTCCTGTTCCGATGATTCTTGATGTGATGATACTTGTTGTGGTGATTCTTGTTCTGATGATTCTTGTGATGATTCTTGTTGTGATGATTCTTGTTGTGATGATTCTTGTTGTGATGATTCTTGTTGCGATGATTCTTGTTGTGTTGATTCTTGTTGTGAATATTCTTTTTCTGATGATTCTTGTTCTGATGATTCTTGTGCTGATTCTTGTTGCGATGATTCTCGTTGTGATGATTCTTGTTGTGATGATTCTTGTTGTGATGATTCTTGTTGTGATGATTCTTGTTCTGATGATTCTTGTGATGATTCTTGTTGCGATGATTCTTGTTGTGATGATTCTTGTTCTGATTATTCTTGTTGTGATGATTCTTGTTGTGATGATTCTTGTTCTGATGATTCTTGTGATGATTCTTGTTGCAATGATTCTTGTTGTGATGATTCTTGTTCTGATGATTCTTGTTCTGATGATTCTTGTTGTGATGATTCTTGTTGTGATGATTCTTGTTCTGATGATTCTTGTTGTGATGATTCTTGTTGTGATGATTCTTGTTCTCATGATTCTTGTTGTGATAATTCTTGTGATGATTCTTGTTCTGATGATTCTTGTTCTGATGATTCTTGTTCTGATGATTCTTGTTGTGATGATTCTTGTTGTGATGATTCTTGTTGTGATGATTCATATTGTGATGATTCTTGTTGTGATGATTCTTGTTCTGATGATTCTTGTTCTGATGATTCTTGTGATGATTCTTGTTGTGATGTTTCTTGTTGTGATGATTCTTGTTGTGATGATTCTTGTGCTGATTCTTGTGGTGATGATTCTTGTTCTGATGTTTCTTGTGATGATTCTTGTTGTGATGATTCTTGTTGTGATGAATCTTGTTGTGATGATTCTTGTTGTGATGATTCTTGTTGTGATGATTCTTGTTGTGATGATTCTTGTTCTGATGATTCTTGTTGTGATGATTCTTGTTGTGATGATTCTTGTTCTGATGATTCTTGTTGTGATGATTCTTGTTGTGATGATTCTTGTTCTCATGATTCTTGTTGTGATAATTCTTGTGATGATTCTTGTTCTGATGATTCTTGTTCTGATGATTCTTGTTCTGATGATTCTTGTTGTGATGATTCTTGTTGTGATGATTCTTGTTGTGATGATTCATATTGTGATGATTCTTGTTGTGATGATTCTTGTTCTGATGATTCTTGTTCTGATGATTCTTGTGATGATTCTTGTTGTGATGTTTCTTGTTGTGATGATTCTTGTTGTGATGATTCTTGTGCTGATTCTTGTGGTGATGATTCTTGTTCTGATGTTTCTTGTGATGATTCTTGTTGTGATGATTCTTGTTGTGATGAATCTTGTTGTGATGATTCTTGTTGTGATGATTATTGTTGTGCTGATTCTTGTTGTGATGATTCTTGTTGTGATGATTCTTGTTGTGATGATTCTTGTTCTGATGATTCTTGTTGTGATGATTCTTGTTGTGATGATTCTTGTTGCGATGATTCTTGTTGTGATGATTCTTGTTGTGAAGATTCTTGTTGTGATGATTCTTGTTGTGATGATTCTTGTTCTAATGTTTCTTGTGATGATTCTTGTTGATGATTCTTGTTGTGATGATTCTTGTTGTGATGGTTCTTGTTGTGATGATTCTTGTTCTGATGATTCTTGTGATGATTCTTGTTGCGATGATTCTTGTTGTGATGGTCCTTGTTCTGATGATTCTTGTTTTGATGATTCTTGTGATGATTCTTGTTGTGAGGATTCTTGTTGTGATGATTCTTGTTGTGATGATTCTTGTTGTGATGATTCTTGTTGTGATGATTGTTGTTGTGATGATTGTTGTTGTGATGATTCTTGTTGTGATGATTCTTGTGATGATTCTTATTGTGATGATTCTTGTTGTGATGATTCTTGTTGTGATGATTCTAGTTCTGATGATTCTTGTTGTGATGATTCTTGTGATGATTCTTGTTCTGATGATTCTTGTTCTGATGATTCTTGTGATGATTCTTGTTGTGATGATTCTTGTTGTGATGATTCTTGTTGTGATGATTCTTGTTGTGATGATTCTTGTTGCGATGATTCTTGTGATGATTCTTGTTGTGAAGATTCTTGTTCTGATGATTCTTGTTGTGATGATTCTTGTTGTGATGATTCTTGTTGTGATGATTCTTGTTGTGATGATTCTTGTTGTGATGATTCTTGTTGCGATGATTCTTGTGATGATTCTTGTTGTGAAGATTCTTGTTCTGATGATTCTTGTGATGATTCTTGTTGTGATGATTCTTGTTGTGATGATTCTTGTTGTGATGATTCTTGTTGTGATGATTCTTGTTGCGATGATTCTTGTGATGATTCTTGTTGTGAAGATTCTTGTTCTGATGATTCTTGTTGTGATGATTCTTGTTGTGATGATTCTTGTTGTGATGATTCTTGTTGTGATGATTCTTGTTGTGATGATTCTTGTTGCGATGATTCTTGTTGTGTTGATTCTTGTTGTGAAGATTCTTGTTGTGATAATTCTTGTTCTGATGATTCTTGTGATGATTCTTGTTGCGATGATTCTTGTTGTGATGATTCTTGTTGTGATGATTCTTGTTGTGATGATTCTTGTTCTGATGATTCTTGTTGTGATGATTCTTGTGATGATTCTTGTTCTGATGATTCTTGTTGTGATGATTCTTGTTGTGATGATTCTTGTGATGATTCTTGTTCTGATGATTCTTGTGATGGTTCTTGTTGTGATGATTCCTGTTGCGATGATTCTTGATGTGATGATACTTGTTGTGGTGATTCTTGTTCTGATGATTCTTGTGATGATTCTTGTTGTGATGATTCTTGTTGTGATCATTCTTTTTCTGATGATTCTTGTTGTGATGATTCTTGTTGTGATGATTCTTGTTGTGATGATTCTTGTTGTGATGATTCTTGTGATGATTCTTATTGTGATGATTCTTGTTGTGATGATTCTTGTTGTGATGATTCTAGTTCTGATTGTTCTTGTTGTGATGATTCTTGTGATGATTCTTGTTCTGATGATTCTTGTTCTGATGATTCTTGTGATGATTCTTGTTGTGATGATTCTTGTTGTGATGATTCTTGTTGTGATGATTCTTGTTGTGATGATTCTTGTTGCGATGATTCTTGTGATGATTCTTGTTGTGAAGATTCTTGTTCTGATGATTCTTGTTGTGATGATTCTTGTTGTGATGATTCTTGTTGTGATGATTCTTGTTGTGATGATTCTTGTTGTGATGATTCTTGTTGCGATGATTTTTGTTGTGTTGATTCTTGTTGTGAAGATTCTTGTTGTGATAATTCTTGTTCTGATGATTCTTGTGATGATTCTTGTTGCGATGATTCTTGTTTTGATGATTCTTGTTGTGATGATTCTTGTTCTGATGATTCTTGTTGTGATGATTCTTGTTGTGATGATTCTTGTTCTGATGATTCTTGTTGTGATGATTCTTGTTGTGATGATTCTTGTGATGATTCTTGTTCTGATGATTCTTGTGATGGTTCTTCTTGTGATGATTCCTGTTGCGATGATTCTTGATGTGATGATACTTGTTGTGGTGATTCTTGTTCTGATGATTCTTGTGATGATTCTTGTTGTGATGATTCTTGTTGTGATGATTCTTTTTCTGATGATTCTTGTTGTGATGATTCTTGTTGTGATGATTCTTGTTGTGATGATTCTTGTTGTGATGATTCTTGTGATGATTCTTATTGTGATGATTCTTGTTGTGATGATTCTTGTTGTGATGATTCTAGTTCTGATGATTCTTGTTGTGATGATTCTTGTGATGATTCTTGTTCTGATGATTCTTGTTCTGATGATTCTTGTGATGATTCTTGTTGTGATGATTCTTGTTGTGATGATTCTTGTTGTGATGATTCTTGTTGTGATGATTCTTGTTGCGATGATTCTTGTGATGATTCTTGTTGTGAAGATTCTTGTTCTGATGATTCTTGTTGTGATGATTCTTGTTGTGATGATTCTTGTTGTGATGATTCTTGTTGTGATGATTCTTGTTGTGATGATTCTTGTTGCGATGATTCTTGTTGTGTTGATTCTTGTTGTGAAGATTCTTGTTGTGATAATTCTTGTTCTGATGATTCTTGTGATGATTCTTGTTGCGATGATTCTTGTTGTGATGATTCTTGTTGTGATGATTCATGTTGTGATGATTCTTGTTGTGATGATTCTTGTTCTGATGATTCTTGTGATGATTCTTGTTGCGATGATTCTTGTTGTGATGATTCTTGTTCTGATGATTTTTGTTGTGATGATTCTTGTGATGATTCTTGTTACAATGATTCTTGTGATGATTCTTGTTGCGATGATTCTTTTTGTGATGATTCTTGTTCTGATGATTCTTGTTGTGATGATTCTTGTTGTGATGATTCTTGTTGTGATGATTCTTGTTGTGATGATTCTTGTTGTGAGGATTCTTGTTCTCATGATTCTTGTGATGATTCTTGTTGTGATGATTCTTGTTGTGATGATTCTTGTTGTGATGATTCTTGTTCTGTTGATTCTTGTTGAGATGATTCTTGTTGTGATGATTCTTGTTCTCATGATTCTTGTTGTGATGATTCTTGTTGTGATGATTCTTCTTGTGATGATTCTTCTTGTGATGATTCTTGTGATGATTCTTGTTGTGATGATTCTTGTTGTGATGATTCTTGTTGTGATGATTCTTGTTGTGATGATTCTTGTTGTGATGATTCTTGTGATGATTCTTGTTGTGATGATTCTTGTTCTGATGATTCTTGTTCTGATGATTCTTGTTGTGATGATTCTTGTTGTGATGATTCTTATTGTGATGTTTCTTGTGATGATTCTTGTTCTGATGATTCTTGTTGTGATGATTCTTGTTGTGATGATTCTTGTGATGATTCTTGTTCTGATGATTCTTGTGATGGTTCTTGTTGTGATGATTCCTGTTCCGATGATTCTTGATGTGATGATACTTGTTGTGGTGATTCTTGTTCTGATGATTCTTGTGATGATTCTTGTTGTGATGATTCTTGTTGTGATGATTCTTGTTGTGATGATTCTTGTTCTGATGATTCTTGTTTTGATGATTCTTGTTGTGATGCTTCTTGTTCTGATGATTCTTGTTGCGATGATTCTTGTTGTGCTGATTCTTGTGGTGATGATTCTTGCTCTGATGTTTCTTGTGATGATTCTTGTTGTGATGATTCTTGTTGTGATGATTCTTGTTGTGATGATTCTTGTTGTGATGATTCTTGTTATGATGATTCTTGTTGTGATGATTCTTGTTGCGATGATTCTTGTTGCGATGATTCTTGTAGCGATGATTCTTGTTGCGATGATTCTTGTTGCGATGATTTTTGTTGCGATGATTCTTGTTGTGATGATTCTTGTTGTGATGATTCTTGTTGTGATGATTCTTGTTGTGATGATTCTTGTTCTGATGATTCTTGTTCTGATGATTCTTGTTCTGATGATTCTTGTTGTGATGATTCTTGTTGTGATGATTCTTGTTCTGATGATTCTTGTTGTGATGATTCTTGTTGTGATGATTCTTGTTGCGATGATTCTTGTTGTGATGATTCTTGTTGTGATGATTCTTGTGATGATTCTTGTTCTGATGATTCTTGTGATGATTCTTGTTCTGATGATTCTTGTTGTGATGATTCTTGTTATGATGATTCTTGTTCTGATGATTCTTGTTCTGATGATTCTTGTTGTGAAAGTTCTTGTTGTGATGTTTCTTTTTGTGATGATTCTTGTTGTGATGATTCTTGTTCTGATGATTCTTATTGTGATGATTCTTGTTGTGATGTTTCTTGTTCTGATGATTCTTGTTGTGATGATTCTTGTTGTGATGATTATTGTTGCGATGATTCTTGTTGTGATGATTCTTGTTGTGAAGATTCTTGTTGTGATGATTCTTGTTGTGATGATTCTTGTTCTGATGTTTCTTGTGATGATTCTTGTTGTGATGATCCTTGTTGTGATGATTCTTGTTGTGATGATTCTTGTTCTGATGATTCTTATGATGATTCTTGTTGCGATGATTCTTGTTGTGATGATCCTTGTTCTGATGATTCTTTTTTTGATGATTCTTGTTGTGATGATTCTTGTTGTGAGTATTCTTATTGTGATGATTCTTGTTGTGATGATTCTTGTTGTGACGATTCTTGTTCTGATGATTCTTGTTGTGATGATTGTTGTTGTGATGATTCTTTTTGTGATGATTCTTGTTGTGATGGTTCTTGTTGTGATGATTCTTGTTGTGATGATTCTTGTTGTGATGATTCTTTTTCTGATGATTCTTGATGTGATGATTCTTGTTGTGATGATTCTTGTTGTGATGATTCTTGTTGTGATGATTCTTGTGATGATTCTTGTTGTGATGATTCTTGTTGTGATGATTCTTGTGATGATTCTTGTTGTGATGATTCTTGTTGTGATGATTGTTGTTCTGATGATTCTTGTGATGATTCTTGTTGTGATGATTCTTGTGATGATTCTTGTTGTGATGATTCTTGTTGCGATGATTCTTGTGATGATTCTTGTTGTGAAGATTCTTGTTCTGATGATTCTTGTGATGATTCTTGTTGTGATGATTCTTGTTGTGATGATTCTTGTTGTGATGATTCTTGTTGTGATGATTCTTGTTGTGATGATTCTTGTGATGATTCTTGTTGTGATGATTCTTGTTGTGATGATTCTTGTGATGATTCTTGTTGTGATGATTCTTGTTGTGATGATTGTTGTTCTGATGATTCTTGTGATGATTCTTGTTGTGATGATTCTTGTGATGATTCTTGTTGTGATGATTCTTGTTGCGATGATTCTTGTGATGATTCTTGTTGTGAAGATTCTTGTTCTGATGATTCTTGTGATGATTCTTGTTGTGATGATTCTTGTTGTGATGATTCTTGTTGTGATGATTCTTGTTGTGATGATTCTTGTTGCGATGATTCTTGTTGTGTTGATTCTTGTTGTGAAGATTCTTGTTGTGATAATTCTTGTTCTGATGATTCTTGTGATGATTCTTGTTGCGATGATTCTTGTTGTGATGATTCTTGTTGTGATGATTCATGTTGTGATGATTCTTTTTGTGATGATTCTTGGTCTGATGATTCTTGTGATGATTCTTGTTGCGATGATTCTTGTTGTGATGATTCTTGTTCTGATGATTCTTGTTGTGATGATTCTTGTTGTGATGATTCTTGTTGCGATGATTCTTGTTGTGATGATTCTTGTTGTGATGATTCTTGTGATGATTCTTGTTCTGATGATTCTTGTGATGATTCTTGTTCTGATGATTCTTGTTGTGATGATTCTTGTTATGATGATTCTTGTTCTGATGATTCTTGTTCTGATGATTCTTGTTGTGAAAGTTCTTGTTGTGATGTTTCTTTTTGTGATGATTCTTGTTGTGATGATTCTTGTTCTGATGATTCTTATTGTGATGATTCTTGTTGTGATGTTTCTTGTTCTGATGATTCTTGTTGTGATGATTCTTGTTGTGATGATTATTGTTGCGATGATTCTTGTTGTGATGATTCTTGTTGTGAAGATTCTTGTTGTGATGATTCTTGTTGTGATGATTCTTGTTCTGATGTTTCTTGTGATGATTCTTGTTGTGATGATCCTTGTTGTGATGATTCTTGTTGTGATGATTCTTGTTCTGATGATTCTTATGATGATTCTTGTTGCGATGATTCTTGTTGTGATGATCCTTGTTCTGATGATTCTTTTTTTGATGATTCTTGTTGTGATGATTCTTGTTGTGAGTATTCTTATTGTGATGATTCTTGTTGTGATGATTCTTGTTGTGACGATTCTTGTTCTGATGATTCTTGTTGTGATGATTGTTGTTGTGATGATTCTTTTTGTGATGATTCTTGTTGTGATGGTTCTTGTTGTGATGATTCTTGTTGTGATGATTCTTGTTGTGATGATTCTTTTTCTGATGATTCTTGATGTGATGATTCTTGTTGTGATGATTCTTGTTGTGATGATTCTTGTTGTGATGATTCTTGTGATGATTCTTGTTGTGATGATTCTTGTTGTGATGATTCTTGTGATGATTCTTGTTGTGATGATTCTTGTTGTGATGATTGTTGTTCTGATGATTCTTGTGATGATTCTTGTTGTGATGATTCTTGTGATGATTCTTGTTGTGATGATTCTTGTTGCGATGATTCTTGTGATGATTCTTGTTGTGAAGATTCTTGTTCTGATGATTCTTGTGATGATTCTTGTTGTGATGATTCTTGTTGTGATGATTCTTGTTGTGATGATTCTTGTTGTGATGATTCTTGTTGTGATGATTCTTGTGATGATTCTTGTTGTGATGATTCTTGTTGTGATGATTCTTGTGATGATTCTTGTTGTGATGATTCTTGTTGTGATGATTGTTGTTCTGATGATTCTTGTGATGATTCTTGTTGTGATGATTCTTGTGATGATTCTTGTTGTGATGATTCTTGTTGCGATGATTCTTGTGATGATTCTTGTTGTGAAGATTCTTGTTCTGATGATTCTTGTGATGATTCTTGTTGTGATGATTCTTGTTGTGATGATTCTTGTTGTGATGATTCTTGTTGTGATGATTCTTGTTGCGATGATTCTTGTTGTGTTGATTCTTGTTGTGAAGATTCTTGTTGTGATAATTCTTGTTCTGATGATTCTTGTGATGATTCTTGTTGCGATGATTCTTGTTGTGATGATTCTTGTTGTGATGATTCATGTTGTGATGATTCTTTTTGTGATGATTCTTGGTCTGATGATTCTTGTGATGATTCTTGTTGCGATGATTCTTGTTGTGATGATTCTTGTTCTGATGATTTTTGTTGTGATGGTTCTTGTTGTGATGATTCTTGTTATAATGATTCTTGTGAAGATTCTTGTTGCGATGATTCTTTTTGTGATGATTCTTGTTCTGATGATTCTTGTGATGATTCTTGTGATGATTCTTGTTGTGATGATTCTTGTTCTGATGATTCTTGTTGTGATGATTATTGTTGTGAGGATTCTTGTTGTGATGATTCTTGTTGTGATGATTCTTGTTGCGATGATCCTTGTTGCGATGTTTCTTGTTGCGATGATTCTTGTTGTGATGATTCTTGTTGTGATGATTCTTGTTGTGATGATTCTTGTTGTGATGATTCTTGTTGCGATGATTCTTGTTGTGATGATTCTTGTTGTGATGATTGTTGTTGTGATGATTCTTGTTGTGATGATTCTTGTTGCGATGATTCTTGTTGCGATGATTGTTGTTGTGATGATTGTTGTTGTGATGATTCTTGTTGTGATGATTCTTGTTGTGATGATTCTTGTTGTGATGATTGTTGTTGTGATGATTCTTGTTGTGATGATTCTTGTTCTGATAATTCTTGTTGTGATGATTGTTGTTGTGATGATTCTTTTTGTGATGATTCTTGTTGTGATGATTCTTGTTGTGATGATTCTTGTTGTGATGATTCTTGTTGTGATGATTCTTTTTCTGATGATTCTTGTTGTGATGATTCTTGTTGTGATGATTCTTGTTGTGATGATTCTTGTTGTGATGATTCTTGTGATGATTCTTGTTATGATAATTCTTGTTGTGATGATTCTTGCTGCGATGATTCTAGTTCTGATGATTCTTGTTCTGATGATTCTTGTTGTGCTGATTCTTGTTGTGATGATTCTTGTTGTGATGATTCTTGTTCTGATGATTCTTGTTGTGATGATTCTTGTTGTGAGGATTCTTGTTGTCATGATTCTTGTGATGATTCTTGTTGTGATGATTCTTGTTGTGATGATTCTTGTTGTGATGATTCTTGTTCTGTTGATTCTTGTTGTGATGATTCTTGTTGTGATGATTCTTGTTCTCATGATTCTTGTTGTGAAGATTCTTGTTGTGATGATTCTTGTGATGATTCTTGTGATGATTCTTGTTGTGATGATTCTTGTTGTGATGATTCTTGTTCTGATGATTCTTGTTCTGATGATTCTTGTTCTGATGATTCTTGTTCTGATGATTCTTGTGATGATTTTTGTTGTGATGATTCTTGTGATGATTCTTGTTGTGATGTTTCTTGTTGTGATGATTCTTGTTGTGATGATTCTTGTTGTGAAGATTCTTGTTCTGATGATTCTTGTGATGAATCTTGTTGTAATGATTCTTGTTCTGATGATTATTGTTGTGATGATTCTTGTTGTGATGATACTCGTTGCGATGATTCTTGTTGTGTTGATTCTTGTTGTGAAGATTCTTGTTGTGATGATTCTTGTTCTGATGATTCTTGTGCTGATTCTTGTTGCGATGATTCTTGTTGTGATGATTCTTGTTGTGATGATTCTTGTTGTGATGATTCTTGTTGTGATGATTCTTGTTCTGATGATTCTTGTGATGATTCTTGTTGCGATGATTCTTTTTGTGATGATTCTTGTTCTGATTATTCTTGTTGTGAAGATTCTTGTTGTGATGATTCTTGTTCTGATGATTCTTGTGATGATTCTTGTTGCAATGATTCTTGTTGTGATGATTCTTGTTCTGATGATTCTTGTTCTGATGATTCTTGTTGTGATGATTCTTGTTGTGATGATTCTTGTTCTGATGATTCTTGTTGTGATGATTCTTGTTGCGATGATTCTTGTGATGATTCTTGTTGTGAAGATTCTTGTTGTGATGATTCTTGTGATGATTTTTGTTGTGATGATTCTTGTTCTGATGATTCTTGTTGTGATGATTCTTGTTGTGATGATTCTTGTTGCGATGATTCTTGTGTTGATTCTTGTTGCGATGATTCTTGTTTTGATGATTCTTGTTGTGATGATTCTTGTTCTGATGATTCTTGTTGTGATGATTCTTGTTGTGATGATTCTTGTTCTGATGATTCTTGTTGTGATGATTCTTGTTGTGATGATTCTTGTGATGATTCTTGTTCTGATGATTCTTGTGATGGTTCTTCTTGTGATGATTCCTGTTGCGATGATTCTTGATGTGATGATACTTGTTGTGGTGATTCTTGTTCTGATGATTCTTGTGATGATTCTTGTTGTGATGATTCTTGTTGTGATGATTCTTTTTCTGATGATTCTTGTTGTGATGATTCTTGTTGTGATGATTCTTGTTGTGATGATTCTTGTTGTGATGATTCTTGTGATGATTCTTATTGTGATGATTCTTGTTGTGATGATTCTTGTTGTGATGATTCTAGTTCTGATGATTCTTGTTGTGATGATTCTTGTGATGATTCTTGTTCTGATGATTCTTGTTCTGATGATTCTTGTGATGATTCTTGTTGTGATGATTCTTGTTGTGATGATTCTTGTTGTGATGATTCTTGTTGTGATGATTCTTGTTGCGATGATTCTTGTGATGATTCTTGTTGTGAAGATTCTTGTTCTGATGATTCTTGTTGTGATGATTCTTGTTGTGATGATTCTTGTTGTGATGATTCTTGTTGTGATGATTCTTGTTGTGATGATTCTTGTTGCGATGATTCTTGTTGTGTTGATTCTTGTTGTGAAGATTCTTGTTGTGATAATTCTTGTTCTGATGATTCTTGTGATGATTCTTGTTGCGATGATTCTTGTTGTGATGATTCTTGTTGTGATGATTCATGTTGTGATGATTCTTGTTGTGATGATTCTTGTTCTGATGATTCTTGTGATGATTCTTGTTGCGATGATTCTTGTTGTGATGATTCTTGTTCTGATGATTTTTGTTGTGATGATTCTTGTGATGATTCTTGTTACAATGATTCTTGTGATGATTCTTGTTGCGATGATTCTTTTTGTGATGATTCTTGTTCTGATGATTCTTGTTGTGATGATTCTTGTTGTGATGATTCTTGTTGTGATGATTCTTGTTGTGATGATTCTTGTTGTGAGGATTCTTGTTCTCATGATTCTTGTGATGATTCTTGTTGTGATGATTCTTGTTGTGATGATTCTTGTTGTGATGATTCTTGTTCTGTTGATTCTTGTTGAGATGATTCTTGTTGTGATGATTCTTGTTCTCATGATTCTTGTTGTGATGATTCTTGTTGTGATGATTCTTCTTGTGATGATTCTTGTGATGATTCTTGTGATGATTCTTGTTGTGATGATTCTTGTTGTGATGATTCTTGTTGTGATGATTCTTGTTGTGATGATTCTTGTTGTGATGATTCTTGTGATGATTCTTGTTGTGATGATTCTTGTTCTGATGATTCTTGTTCTGATGATTCTTGTTGTGATGATTCTTGTTGTGATGATTCTTATTGTGATGTTTCTTGTGATGATTCTTGTTCTGATGATTCTTGTTGTGATGATTCTTGTTGTGATGATTCTTGTGATGATTCTTGTTCTGATGATTCTTGTGATGGTTCTTGTTGTGATGATTCCTGTTCCGATGATTCTTGATGTGATGATACTTGTTGTGGTGATTCTTGTTCTGATGATTCTTGTGATGATTCTTGTTGTGATGATTCTTGTTGTGATGATTCTTGTTGTGATGATTCTTGTTCTGATGATTCTTGTTTTGATGATTCTTGTTGTGATGCTTCTTGTTCTGATGATTCTTGTTGCGATGATTCTTGTTGTGCTGATTCTTGTGGTGATGATTCTTGCTCTGATGTTTCTTGTGATGATTCTTGTTGTGATGATTCTTGTTGTGATGATTCTTGTTGTGATGATTCTTGTTGTGATGATTCTTGTTATGATGATTCTTGTTGTGATGATTCTTGTAGCGATGATTCTTGTTGCGATGATTCTTGTAGCGATGATTCTTGTTGCGATGATTCTTGTTGCGATGATTTTTGTTGCGATGATTCTTGTTGTGATGATTCTTGTTGTGATGATTCTTGTTGTGATGATTCTTGTTGTGATGATTCTTGTTCTGATGATTCTTGTTCTGATGATTCTTGTTCTGATGATTCTTGTTGTGATGATTCTTGTTGTGATGATTCTTGTTCTGATGATTCTTGTTGTGATGATTCTTGTTGTGATGATTCTTGTTGCGATGATTCTTGTTGTGATGATTCTTGTTGTGATGATTCTTGTGATGATTCTTGTTCTGATGATTCTTGTGATGATTCTTGTTCTGATGATTCTTGTTGTGATGATTCTTGTTATGATGATTCTTGTTCTGATGATTCTTGTTCTGATGATTCTTGTTGTGAAAGTTCTTGTTGTGATGTTTCTTTTTGTGATGATACTTGTTGTGATGATTCTTGTTCTGATGATTCTTATTGTGATGATTCTTGTTGTGATGTTTCTTGTTCTGATGATTCTTGTTGTGATGATTCTTGTTGTGATGATTATTGTTGCGATGATTCTTGTTGTGATGATTCTTGTTGTGAAGATTCTTGTTGTGATGATTCTTGTTGTGATGATTCTTGTTCTGATGTTTCTTGTGATGATTCTTGTTGTGATGATCCTTGTTGTGATGATTCTTGTTGTGATGATTCTTGTTCTGATGATTCTTATGATGATTCTTGTTGCGATGATTCTTGTTGTGATGATCCTTGTTCTGATGATTCTTTTTTTGATGATTCTTGTTGTGATGATTCTTGTTGTGAGTATTCTTATTGTGATGATTCTTGTTGTGATGATTCTTGTTGTGACGATTCTTGTTCTGATGATTCTTGTTGTGATGATTGTTGTTGTGATGATTCTTTTTGTGATGATTCTTGTTGTGATGGTTCTTGTTGTGATGATTCTTGTTGTGATGATTCTTGTTGTGATGATTCTTTTTCTGATGATTCTTGATGTGATGATTCTTGTTGTGATGATTCTTGTTGTGATGATTCTTGTTGTGATGATTCTTGTGATGATTCTTGTTGTGATGATTCTTGTTGTGATGATTCTTGTGATGATTCTTGTTGTGATGATTCTTGTTGTGATGATTGTTGTTCTGATGATTCTTGTGAT
The DNA here is from genome assembly GCF_052327205.1 of Somniosus microcephalus. Lineage (NCBI taxonomy): Eukaryota > Metazoa > Chordata > Chondrichthyes > Squaliformes > Somniosidae > Somniosus > Somniosus microcephalus. Next base: position 330,991,632 of record NC_140987.1, on the reverse strand, counting down.
GATTCTTGTTGTGATGATTCTTGTGATGATTCTTGTTGTGATGATTCTTGTTGCGATGATTCTTGTGATGATTCTTGTTGTGAAGATTCTTGTTCTGATGATTCTTGTGATGATTCTTGTTGTGATGATTCTTGTTGTGATGATTCTTGTTGTGATGATTCTTGTTGTGATGATTCTTGTTGTGATGATTCTTGTGATGATTCTTGTTGTGATGATTCTTGTTGTGATGATTCTTGTGATGATTCTTGTTGTGATGATTCTTGTTGTGATGATTGTTGTTCTGATGATTCTTGTGATGATTCTTGTTGTGATGATTCTTGTGATGATTCTTGTTGTGATGATTCTTGTTGCGATGATTCTTGTGATGATTCTTGTTGTGAAGATTCTTGTTCTGATGATTCTTGTGATGATTCTTGTTGTGATGATTCTTGTTGTGATGATTCTTGTTGTGATGATTCTTGTTGTGATGATTCTTGTTGCGATGATTCTTGTTGTGTTGATTCTTGTTGTGAAGATTCTTGTTGTGATAATTCTTGTTCTGATGATTCTTGTGATGATTCTTGTTGCGATGATTCTTGTTGTGATGATTCTTGTTGTGATGATTCATGTTGTGATGATTCTTTTTGTGATGATTCTTGGTCTGATGATTCTTGTGATGATTCTTGTTGCGATGATTCTTGTTGTGATGATTCTTGTTCTGATGATTCTTGTTGTGATGATTCTTGTTGTGATGATTCTTGTTGCGATGATTCTTGTTGTGATGATTCTTGTTGTGATGATTCTTGTGATGATTCTTGTTCTGATGATTCTTGTGATGATTCTTGTTCTGATGATTCTTGTTGTGATGATTCTTGTTATGATGATTCTTGTTCTGATGATTCTTGTTCTGATGATTCTTGTTGTGAAAGTTCTTGTTGTGATGTTTCTTTTTGTGATGATTCTTGTTGTGATGATTCTTGTTCTGATGATTCTTATTGTGATGATTCTTGTTGTGATGTTTCTTGTTCTGATGATTCTTGTTGTGATGATTCTTGTTGTGATGATTATTGTTGCGATGATTCTTGTTGTGATGATTCTTGTTGTGAAGATTCTTGTTGTGATGATTCTTGTTGTGATGATTCTTGTTCTGATGTTTCTTGTGATGATTCTTGTTGTGATGATCCTTGTTGTGATGATTCTTGTTGTGATGATTCTTGTTCTGATGATTCTTATGATGATTCTTGTTGCGATGATTCTTGTTGTGATGATCCTTGTTCTGATGATTCTTTTTTTGATGATTCTTGTTGTGATGATTCTTGTTGTGAGTATTCTTATTGTGATGATTCTTGTTGTGATGATTCTTGTTGTGACGATTCTTGTTCTGATGATTCTTGTTGTGATGATTGTTGTTGTGATGATTCTTTTTGTGATGATTCTTGTTGTGATGGTTCTTGTTGTGATGATTCTTGTTGTGATGATTCTTGTTGTGATGATTCTTTTTCTGATGATTCTTGATGTGATGATTCTTGTTGTGATGATTCTTGTTGTGATGATTCTTGTTGTGATGATTCTTGTGATGATTCTTGTTGTGATGATTCTTGTTGTGATGATTCTTGTGATGATTCTTGTTGTGATGATTCTTGTTGTGATGATTGTTGTTCTGATGATTCTTGTGATGATTCTTGTTGTGATGATTCTTGTGATGATTCTTGTTGTGATGATTCTTGTTGCGATGATTCTTGTGATGATTCTTGTTGTGAAGATTCTTGTTCTGATGATTCTTGTGATGATTCTTGTTGTGATGATTCTTGTTGTGATGATTCTTGTTGTGATGATTCTTGTTGTGATGATTCTTGTTGTGATGATTCTTGTGATGATTCTTGTTGTGATGATTCTTGTTGTGATGATTCTTGTGATGATTCTTGTTGTGATGATTCTTGTTGTGATGATTGTTGTTCTGATGATTCTTGTGATGATTCTTGTTGTGATGATTCTTGTGATGATTCTTGTTGTGATGATTCTTGTTGCGATGATTCTTGTGATGATTCTTGTTGTGAAGATTCTTGTTCTGATGATTCTTGTGATGATTCTTGTTGTGATGATTCTTGTTGTGATGATTCTTGTTGTGATGATTCTTGTTGTGATGATTCTTGTTGCGATGATTCTTGTTGTGTTGATTCTTGTTGTGAAGATTCTTGTTGTGATAATTCTTGTTCTGATGATTCTTGTGATGATTCTTGTTGCGATGATTCTTGTTGTGATGATTCTTGTTGTGATGATTCATGTTGTGATGATTCTTTTTGTGATGATTCTTGGTCTGATGATTCTTGTGATGATTCTTGTTGCGATGATTCTTGTTGTGATGATTCTTGTTCTGATGATTTTTGTTGTGATGGTTCTTGTTGTGATGATTCTTGTTATAATGATTCTTGTGAAGATTCTTGTTGCGATGATTCTTTTTGTGATGATTCTTGTTCTGATGATTCTTGTGATGATTCTTGTGATGATTCTTGTTGTGATGATTCTTGTTCTGATGATTCTTGTTGTGATGATTATTGTTGTGAGGATTCTTGTTGTGATGATTCTTGTTGTGATGATTCTTGTTGCGATGATCCTTGTTGCGATGTTTCTTGTTGCGATGATTCTTGTTGTGATGATTCTTGTTGTGATGATTCTTGTTGTGATGATTCTTGTTGTGATGATTCTTGTTGCGATGATTCTTGTTGTGATGATTCTTGTTGTGATGATTGTTGTTGTGATGATTCTTGTTGTGATGATTCTTGTTGCGATGATTCTTGTTGCGATGATTGTTGTTGTGATGATTGTTGTTGTGATGATTCTTGTTGTGATGATTCTTGTTGTGATGATTCTTGTTGTGATGATTGTTGTTGTGATGATTCTTGTTGTGATGATTCTTGTTCTGATAATTCTTGTTGTGATGATTGTTGTTGTGATGATTCTTTTTGTGATGATTCTTGTTGTGATGATTCTTGTTGTGATGATTCTTGTTGTGATGATTCTTGTTGTGATGATTCTTTTTCTGATGATTCTTGTTGTGATGATTCTTGTTGTGATGATTCTTGTTGTGATGATTCTTGTTGTGATGATTCTTGTGATGATTCTTGTTATGATAATTCTTGTTGTGATGATTCTTGCTGCGATGATTCTAGTTCTGATGATTCTTGTTCTGATGATTCTTGTTGTGCTGATTCTTGTTGTGATGATTCTTGTTGTGATGATTCTTGTTCTGATGATTCTTGTTGTGATGATTCTTGTTGTGAGGATTCTTGTTGTCATGATTCTTGTGATGATTCTTGTTGTGATGATTCTTGTTGTGATGATTCTTGTTGTGATGATTCTTGTTCTGTTGATTCTTGTTGTGATGATTCTTGTTGTGATGATTCTTGTTCTCATGATTCTTGTTGTGAAGATTCTTGTTGTGATGATTCTTGTGATGATTCTTGTGATGATTCTTGTTGTGATGATTCTTGTTGTGATGATTCTTGTTCTGATGATTCTTGTTCTGATGATTCTTGTTCTGATGATTCTTGTTCTGATGATTCTTGTGATGATTTTTGTTGTGATGATTCTTGTGATGATTCTTGTTGTGATGTTTCTTGTTGTGATGATTCTTGTTGTGATGATTCTTGTTGTGAAGATTCTTGTTCTGATGATTCTTGTGATGAATCTTGTTGTAATGATTCTTGTTCTGATGATTATTGTTGTGATGATTCTTGTTGTGATGATACTCGTTGCGATGATTCTTGTTGTGTTGATTCTTGTTGTGAAGATTCTTGTTGTGATGATTCTTGTTCTGATGATTCTTGTGCTGATTCTTGTTGCGATGATTCTTGTTGTGATGATTCTTGTTGTGATGATTCTTGTTGTGATGATTCTTGTTGTGATGATTCTTGTTCTGATGATTCTTGTGATGATTCTTGTTGCGATGATTCTTTTTGTGATGATTCTTGTTCTGATTATTCTTGTTGTGAAGATTCTTGTTGTGATGATTCTTGTTCTGATGATTCTTGTGATGATTCTTGTTGCAATGATTCTTGTTGTGATGATTCTTGTTCTGATGATTCTTGTTCTGATGATTCTTGTTGTGATGATTCTTGTTGTGATGATTCTTGTTCTGATGATTCTTGTTGTGATGATTCTTGTTGCGATGATTCTTGTGATGATTCTTGTTGTGAAGATTCTTGTTGTGATGATTCTTGTGATGATTTTTGTTGTGATGATTCTTGTTCTGATGATTCTTGTTGTGATGATTCTTGTTGTGATGATTCTTGTTGCGATGATTCTTGTGTTGATTCTTGTTGTGAAGATTCTTGTTCTGATGATTCTTGTTCTGATGATTCTTGTGCTGATTCTTGTTGCGATGATTCTTGTTGTGATGATTCTTGTTGTGATGATTCTTGTTGTGATGATTCTTGTTGTGATGATTCTTGTTCTGATGATTCTTGTGATGATTCTTGTTGCGATGATTCTTGTGATGATTCTTGCTCTGATTATTCTTGTTGTGATGATTCTTGTTGTGATGATTCTTGTTCTGATGATTCTTGTGATGATTCTTGTTGCAATGATTCTTGTTGTGATGATTCTTGTTCTGCTGATTCTTGTTCTGATGATTCTTGTGATGATTCTTGTTGTGATGATTCTTGTTCTGATGATTCTTGTTGTGATGATTCTTGTTGTGATGATTCTTGTTCTCATGATTCTTGTTCTGATGATTCTTGTTGTGATGATTCTTGTTGTGATGATTCTTGTTCTGATGATTCTTGTTCTGATGATTCTTGTTGTGATGATTCTTGTTGTGATGATTCTTGTTCTCATGATTCTTGTTGTGATGATTCTTGTTGTGATGATTCTTGTTGTGATGATTCTTGTTGTGATGATTCTTGTTTTGATGATTCTTGTTGTGATGATTCTTGTTGTGATGATTCATATTGTGATGTTTCTTGTTGTGATGATTCTTGTTCTGATGATTCTTGTTCTGATGATTCTTGTTCTGATGATTCTTGTGATGATTCTTGTTGTGATGTTTCTTGTTGTGATGATTCTTGTTGTGATGATTCTTGTTGTGCTGATTCTTGTGGTGATGATTCTTGTTCTGATGTTTCTTGTGATGATTCTTGTTGTGATGATTCTTGTTGTGATGATTCTTGTGATGATTCTTGTTGTGATGATTCTTGTTGTGATGATTGTTGTTGTGATGATTCTAGTTCTGATGATTCTTGTTGTGATGATTCTTGTTGTGATGATTCTTGTTCTGATGATTCTTGTTCTGATGATTTTTGTGATGATTCTTGTTGTGATGATTCTTGTTGTGATGATTCTTGTTGTGATGATTCTTGTTGCGATGATTCTTGTGATGATTCTTGTTGTGAAGATTCTTGTTCTGATGATTCTTGTGATGATTCTTGTTGTGATGATTCTTGTTGTGATGATTCTTGTTGTGATGATTCTTGTTGTGATGATTCTTGTTGCGATGATTCTTGTTGTGTTGATTCTTGTTGTGAAGATACTTGTTGTGATAATTCTTGTTCTGATGATTCTTGTGATGATTCTTGTTGCGATGATTCTTGTTGTGATGATTCTTGTTGTGATGATTCATGTTGTGATGATTCTTTTTGTGATGATTCTTGGTCTGATGATTCTTGTGATGATTCTTGTTGCGATGATTCTTGTTGTGATGATTCTTGTTCTGATGATTTTTGTTGTGATGGTTCTTGTTGTGATGATTCTTGTTATAATGATTCTTGTGAAGATTCTTGTTGCGATGATTCTTTTTGTGATGTTTCTTGTTCTGATGATTCTTGTGATGATTCTTGTGATGATGCTTGTTGTGATGATTCTTGTTCTGATGATTCTTGTTGTGATGATTATTGTTGTGAGGATTCTTGTTGTGATGATTCTTGTTGTGATGATTCTTGTTGCGATGATCCTTGTTGCGATGTTTCTTGTTGCGATGATTCTTGTTGTGATGATTCTTGTTGTGATGATTCTTGTTGTGATGATTCTTGTTGTGATGATTCTTGTTGCGATGATTCTTGTTGTGATGATTCTTGTTGTGATGATTGTTGTTGTGATGATTCTTGTTGTGATGATTCTTGTTGCGATGATTCTAGTTGCGATGATTGTTGTTGTGATGATTGTTGTTGTGATGATTCTTGTTGTGATGATTCTTGTTGTGATGATTCTTGTTGTGATGATTGTTGTTGTGATGATTCTTGTTGTGATGATTCTTGTTCTGATTATTCTTGTTGTGATGATTGTTGTTGTGATGATTCTTTTTGTGATGATTCTTGTTGTGATGATTCTTGTTGTGATGATTCTTGTTGTGATGATTCTTGTTGTGATGATTCTTTTTCTGATGATTCTTGTTGTGACGATTCTTGTTGTGATGATTCTTGTTGTGATGATTCTTGTTGTGATGATTCTTGTGATGATTCTTGTTATGATAATTCTTGTTGTGATGATTCTTGTTGCGATGATTCTAGTTCTGATGATTCTTGTTCTGATGATTCTTGTTGTGCTGATTCTTGTTGTGATGATTCTTGTTGTGATGATTCTTGTTCTGATGATTCTTGTTGTGATGATTCTTGTTGTGAGGATTCTTGTTGTCATGATTCTTGTGATGATTCTTGTTGTGATGATTCTTGTTGTGATGATTCTTGTTGTGATGATTCTTGTTCTGTTGATTCTTGTGATGATTCTTGTTGTGATGATTCTTGTTCTCATGATTCTTGTTGTGATGATTCTTGTTGTGATGATTCTTGTGATGATTCTTGTTGTGATGATTCTTGTGATGATTCTTGTTGTGATGATTCTTGTTGTGATGATTCTTGTTCTGATGATTCTTGTTCTGATGATTCTTGTTCTGATGATTCTTGTTCTGCTGATTCTTGTTCTGATGATTCTTGTGATGATTTTTGTTGTGATGATTCTTGTGATGATTCTTGTTGTGATGATTCTTGTTGTGAAGATTCTTGTTCTGATGATTCTTGTGATGATTCTTGTTGCGATGATTCTTGTTGTGATGATTCTTGTTGTGATGATTCTTGTTGTGATGATTCTTGTTGTGATGATTCTTGTTCTGATGATTCTTGTGATGATTCTTGTTGCGATGATTCTTTTTGTGATGATTCTTGTTCTGATTATTCTTGTTGTGATGATTCTTGTTGTGATGATTCTTGTTCTGATGATTCTTGTGATGATTCTTGTTGCAATGATTCTTGTTGTGATGATTCTTGTTCTGATGATTCTTGTTCTGATGATTCTTGTTGTGATGATTCTTGTTGTGATGATTCTTGTTCTGATGATTCTTGTTGTGATGATTCTTGTTGCGATGATTCTTGTGATGATTCTTGTTGTGAAGATTCTTGTTGTGATGATTCTTGTTGTGATGATTTTTGTTGTGATGATTCTTGTTCTGATGATTCTTGTTGTGATGATTCTTGTTGTGATGATTCTTGTTGCGATGATTCTTGTGTTGATTCTTGTTGTGAAGATTCTTGTTCTGATGATTCTTGTTGTGATGATTCTTGTTGTGATGATTCTTGTTGTGATGATTCTTGTTCTGATGATTCTTGTGATGATTCTTGTTGCGATGATTCTTGTGATGATTCTTGTTCTGATTATTCTTGTTGTGATGATTCTTGTTGTGATGATTCTTGTTCTGATGATTCTTGTGATGATTCTTGTTGCAATGATTCTTGTTGTGATGATTCTTGTTCTGCTGATTCTTGTTCTGATGATTCTTGTTGTGATGATTCTTGTTGTGATGATTCTTGTTCTGATGATTCTTGTTGTGATGATTCTTGTTGTGATGATTCTTGTTCTCATGATTCTTGTTGTGATGATTCTTGTTGTGATGATTCTTGTTGTGATGATTCTTGTTCTGATGATTCTTGTTGTGATGATTCTTGTTGTGATGATTCTTGTTCTCATGATTCTTGTTGTGATGATTCTTGTTGTGATGATTCTTGTTGTGATGATTCTTGTTGTGATGATTCTTGTGATGATTCTTGTTTTGATGATTCTTGTTGTGATGATTCTTGTTGTGATGATTCATATTGTGATGATTCTTGTTGTGATGATTCTTGTTCTGATGATTCTTGTTCTGATGATTCTTGTTCTGATGATTCTTGTGATGATTCTTGTTGTGATGTTTCTTGTTGTGATGATTCTTGTTGTGATGATTCTTGTTGTGCTGATTCTTGTGGTGATGATTCTTGTTCTGATGTTTCTTGTGATGATTCTTGTTGTGATGATTCTTGTTGTGATGAATCTTGATGTGATGATTCTTGTTGTGATGATTTTTGTTGTGATGATTCTTTTTGTGATGATTCTTGTTGTGATGATTCTTGTTCTGATGATTCTTGTTGTGATGATTCTTGTTGTGATGATTCTTGTTCTGATGATTCTTTTTGTGATGATTTTGTTGTGATGATTCTTGTTGCGATGATTCTTGTTGTGATGATTCTTGTTGTGAAGATTCCTGTTGTGATGATTCTTGTTGTGATGATTCTTACATAGATACATAGATACATAGAAGATAGGAGCAGGAGTAGGCCATTCGGCCCTTCGTGCCTGCTCCGCCATTCGATGAGATCATGGCTGATCCTTTAATTCAGTATCCCGTCCCCGCCTTCTCTCCGTAACCCTTAACCCCTTTTGCCCGTAGAAATATATCTAATTCCCTCTTAAATATATTTAATGAGCTGGCGTACACTGCCCTCTGTGGCAATGAGTTCCACAGGTTCACCACTCTCTGAGTGAAGAAATTCCCCCTCATCTCTGTCCTAAATGGTTTAGCCCTTATCCTTAAATTATGTCCTCTAGTTCTGTTCTCACCCGCCAAGGGAAACATTCCTTCTGCATCCAGTCTGTCTAGACCTGTCAGAATTTTATACACTTCTATGAGGTCCCCTCTCAATCTTCTAAACTCCAGTGTGTACATCCCTAAACTACATAGTCTCTCCTCATAGGTCATTCCCGCCATTCCTGGTATCAGCCTGGTGAATCGCCGCTGCACCCCCTCCATGGCAAGAACATCCTTCCTCAGATGAGGCGACCAAAACTGTACACAGTACTCGAGGTGTGGTCTCACCAGTGCCCTGTACAGCTGCAGCAAGGTATCCCTGTTCCTGTATTCTAACCCTTTTGCTATGAAGGCCAGCATACCGTTTGCCTTCTTGACCGCCTGTTGCACCTGCATGCTCGCCTTCAGTGACTGGTGTACAAGAACACCCAGGTCTCTCTGTACTTCCCCCTCTCCCAATCTATTGCCATTTAAATAATAATTTGCCCTCCCGTTCCTGCACCCAAGGTGGATAACTTCGCACTTGTCCACATTATAGTGCATCTGCCATTTATCCGCCCAATCGCCCAGTCTGTCCAAATCGCTCTGGAGCTTCCTGGTCTCTTCCTCTGAGCCCACCCGCCCTCCTAGTTTAGTGTCGTCTGCAAATTTGGAAATGCTGCATCCGACTCCCTGATCCAGGTCATTAATGTAAATTGTGAACAGCTGGGGGCCCAGGACAGATCCCTGTGGTACCCCACTTGTTACTGCCTGCCATTCAGAAAATGAGCCGTTTATTCCAACTCTCTGTTTTCTATCTGACAGCCAGTTCCCTATCCACGCCAAAACTTTCCCCTTTATCCCATGAGCCTCAATTTTCCATGCTAATCTTTTATGTGGGACCTTATCGAAGGCCTTTTGGAAGTCCAGGTACACCACATCTACTGGCTCTCCCCCATCTATTCTACCAGTTACTCCCTCAAAAAATTCCAATAGATTAGTCAAGCACGATTTACCCTTTGTAAATCCATGTTGACTCTGTCCTATCCTGTCCCCATTTGCTAAGTGCTCCGCTATTTCATCCTTAATGATGGACTCCAGCATTTTGCCCACAACTGATGTAAGGCTTACAGGTCTGTAATTACCTGCTTTTTCCCTACCCCCCTTTTTGAATAGTGGGGTAACGTTAGCTACCCTCCAATCCATCGGCACTGTTCCCGAGTCTAATGAATTCTGAAAAATCATCCTTAGTGCATCTGCTATCTCTAGGGCCACCTCCTTCAGTACCCTAGGATGCATGTTATCAGGCCCTGGGGATTTGTCCACCTTCAATCCCTTTAGCTTCCTTAACACCATATCCTTAGAGATTTTGATTTGCGTCAGTTCCTCCTTTGCCAATGTCCCTATTTTTCCCGATATCCCAGGGAGGTTTTTTGTGTCTTCCTTCGTAAAGACTGACCCAAAGTATGCATTTAGTTGATCTGCCATTTCCTTATTTCCCATTATATATTCCCCCGTATCTGACTGCAATGGACCAACTTTGGTTTTCACCAGTCTTTTCCTTTTGATATACTTATAAAAGCTTTTGGAGTTAGTTTTTATATTTTCCGCCAGCTTGTTTTCGTAAGCTATTTTGCCCCTCTTGATTATGCCCTTTGCCCTCCTTTGCTCTATCTTAAACTGTTCCCAATCTTCCGCTCTGGCGCTTTTTTTGGCTATTTTATACGCCCTATCTTTGGATTTTATGCTGTCTCTAATTTCCCCTGTTATCCACGGTTGAGTCACCTTTTTAGATTTCCTTTTATGCCAGATTGGTATAAACAATTTTTGCAATTTTGTCATTCTATCTTTAAATGTTTGCCATTGTTTATCTACCTCCAGTCCTCCCAGGAACGTTGTCCAATCAGACCTACTCAGTTCCCGTCTCATGGCATCATAATTCCCCTTGTTTAAATTCAGGACCTTAGTCTCTGAGTCAATTTCTTCGCTCTCCATTTCGAGTGAGAAATCGATCATGTTATGATCGCTCTGACCCAAGGGTCCCCGTACAACAAGATTACTGATTAGTCCCTTCTCATTGCACAGTACCCAGTCCAATATAGCCTGTTCCCGAGTTGGTTCCTCGACATATTGATCCAGATAACCATCCCTCAAACACTCAAGGAATTCCTCCTCCTCATTATTTTTACTGATTAGGCTAGTCCAATCTATATGTAAGTTAAAGTCACCTATGATGACAGCTGTGCTCTTATTGCACGCTTCTCTAATTTCCCTCGTGATGCCCTCCCTAACCTCTATTTTACTATTTGGAGGCCTATATACCACTCCTATTAATGTTTTTCACCCCTCGCTATTTCTTAGCTCCACCCATATAGATTCTGTATTAACTGAGTTAATATCCTTCCTTTCAATTGCATTTATCCCCTCTTTTACTAGCAATGCTACCCCTCCTCCCTTTCTTTTTTGTCGATCCTTCCTAAATACTGAATACCCCTGTATGTTAAGCTCCCAGCCCTGCTCACCCTGCAACCATGTTTCCGTAATCCCAATTAGGTCATAATTATTAACCTCTATTTCCACAGCTAATTCATCTACCTTGTTCCTGATGCTTCTCGCATTAAGGTATAAAACCCTTAGGCTTTTTTTATGCTCACATTTTTTATGAATTAGTTTGGCCCTTTGTTTTTTGTTCCTCACCCTTTTATCATTTATTTCTGTCTGCCTTTCACTTTCCTCTATTTCACTACATAGGTTTCTAGCCCCCTGCCATACTAGTTTAAATGCTCCCGAACTGCTTCATCAAAATTCTTGTTCTGATGTTTCTTGTGATGATTCTTGTTGTGATGATTCTTGTTGTGATGATTCTTGTTGTGATGATTCTTGTTGTGATGATTCTTGTTCTGATGATTCTTGTGATGATTCTTGTTGCGATGATTCTTGTTGTGATGATCCTTGTTCTGATGATTCTTGTTTTGATGATTCTTGTTGTGATGATTCTTGTTGTGAGGATTCTTGTTGTGATGATTCTTGTTGTGATGATTCTTGTTCTGATGATTCTTGTTCTGATGATTCTTCTTGTAATGATTGTTGTTGTGATGATTCGTGTTGTGATGATTCTTGTAGTGATGATTCTTGTTGTGATGATTCTTGTTGTGATGATTCTTGTTGTGATGATTCTTTTTCTGATGATTCTTGTTGTGATGATTCTTGTTGTGATGATTCTTGTTGTGATGATTCTTGTGATGATTCTTGTGATGATTCTTGTTGTGATGATTCTTGTTGTGATGATTCTTGTTGTGATGATTCTAGTTCTGATGATTCTTGTTGTGATGATTCTTGTTGTGATGATTCTTGTTCTGATGATTCTTGTTCTGATGATTCTTGTGATGATTCTTGTTGTGATGATTCTTGTTCTGATGATTCTTGTTGTGATGATTCTTGTTGTGATGATTCTTGTTGTGATGATTCTTGTGATGATTCTTCTTGTGAAGATTCTTGTTCTGATGATTCTTGTTGTGATGATTCTTGTTGTGATGATTCTTGTTGTGATGATTCTTGTTGTGATGATTCTTGTTGTGATGATTCTTATTGCGATGATTCTTGTTGTGAAGATTCTTGTGATAAATCTTGTTCTGATGATTCTTGTGATGATTCTTGTTGCGATGATTCTTGTTGTGATGATTCTTGTTGTGATGATTCATGTTGTGATGATTCTTGTTATGATGATTCTTGTTGTGATGATTCTTGTGATGATTCTTGTTGCGATGATTCTTGTTGTGATGATTCTTGTTCTGATGATTTTTGTTGTGATGATTCTTGTTGTGATGATTCTTATAATGATTCTTGTGATGATTCTTGTTGCGATGATTCTTTTTGTGATGATTCTTGTTCTGATGATTCTTGTTGTGATGATTCTTGTTGTGATGATTCTTGTTGTGATGATTCTTGTTCTGATGATTCTTGTTGTGATGATTCTTGTTGTGAGGATTCTTGTTCTCATGATTCTTGTGATGATTCTTGTTGTAATGATTTTTGTTGTGATGATTCTTGTTGTGATGGTTCTTGTTCTGTTGATTCTTGTTCTCATGATTCTTGTTGTGATGATTCTTGTTCTCATGATTCTTGTTGTGATGATTCTTGTTGTGATGATTCTTGTTGTGATGATTCTTCTTGTGATGATTCTTGTGATGATTCTTGTTGTGATGATTCTTGTTATGATGATTCTTGTTGTGATGATTCTTGTTGTGATGATTCTTGTGGTGATGATTCTTGTTGTGATGATTCTTGTTGTGATGATTCTTGTGATGATTCTTGTTGTGATGATTCTTGTTCTGATGATTCTTGTTCTGATGATTCTTGTTGTGATGATTCTTGTTGTGATGATTCTTGTTCTGATGATTCTTATTGTGATGTTTCTTGTGATGATTCTTGTTCTGATGATTCTTGTTGTGATGATTCTTGTGATGATTCTTGTTCTGATGATTCTTGTTGTGATGATTCTTGTTGTGATGATTCTTGTTCTGATGATTCTTGTTGTGATGATTCTTGTTGTGATGATTCTTTTTGCGATGATTCTTGTTGTGATGATTCTTGTTGTGATGATTCTTGTGATGATTCTTGTTCTGATGATTCTTGTGATGATTCTTGTTGTGGTGATTCCTGTTGCGATGATTCTTGTTGTGATGATACTTGTTGTGGTGATTCTTGTTCTGATGATTCTTGTGATGATTCTTGTTGTGATGATTCTTGTTGTGATGATTCTTGTTGTGATGATTCTTGTTCTGATGATTCTTGTTTTGATGATTCTTGTTGTGATGCTTCTTGTTCTGATGATTCTTGTTGCGATGATTCTTGTTGTGCTGATTCTTGTGGTGATGATTCTTGCTCTGATGTTTCTTGTGATGATTCTTGTTGTGATGATTCTTGTTGTGATGATTCTTGTTGTGATGATTCTTGTTGTGATGATTCTTGTTGCGATGATTCTTGTTGTGATGATTCTTGTTGCGATGATTCTTGTTGCGATGATTCTTGTTGCGATGATTCTTGTTGCGATGATTCTTGTTGCGATGATTTTTGTTGCGATGATTCTTGTTGTGATGATTCTTGTTGTGATGATTCTTGTTGTGATGATTCTTGTTGTGATGATTCTTGTTGTGATGATTCTTGTTGTGATGATTCTTGTTGTGATGATTCTTGTTGTGATGATTCTTGTTCTGATGATTCTTGTTGTGATGATTCTTGTTGTGATGATTCTTGTTGCGATGATTCTTGGTGTGATGTTTCTTGTTGTGATGATTCTTGTGATGATTCTTGTTCTGATGATTCTTGTGATGATTCTTGTTCTGATGATTTTTGTTGTGATGATTCTTGTGATGATTCTTGTTGTGATGATTCTTGTTCTGATGATTCTTGTGATGATTCTTGTTGCGATGATTCTTGTTGTGATGATTCTTGTTGTGATGATTCATGTTGTGATGATTCTTGTTGTGATGATTCTTGTTCTGATGATTCTTGTGATGATTCTTGTTGCGATGATTCTTGTTGTGATGATTCTTGTTGTGATGATTCTTGTTCTGATGATTCTTGTTGTGATGATTCTTGTTATAATGGTTCTTGTGATGATTCTTGTTGCGATGATTCTTTTTGTGATGATTCTTGTTCTGATGATTCTTGTTGTGATGATTCTTGTTGTGATGATTCTTGTTGTGATGATTCTTGTTGTGAGGATTCTTGTTCTCATGATTCTTGTGATGATTCTTGTTGTGATGATTCTTGTTGTGATGATTCTTGTTGTGATAATTCTTGTTCTGTTGATTCTTGTTGAGATGATTCTTGTTGTGATGATTCTTGTTCTCATGATTCTTGTTGTGATGATTCTTGTTGTGATGATTTTTGTTGTGATGATTCTTGTGATGATTCTTGTTGTGATGATTCTTGTGATGATTCTTGTTCTGATGATTCTTGTTGTGATGATTCTTGTGATGATTCTTGTTGTGATGATTCTTGTTGTGATGATTCTTGTTGTGATGATTCTTGTTGTGATGATTCTTGTTGTGATGATTCTTGTTGTGATGATTCTTGTTGCGATGATTCTTGTTGTGATGATTCTTGTTGTGAAGATTCTTGTTGTGATGATTCTTGTTGTGATGATTCTTGTTCTGATGTTGCTTGTGATGATTCTTGTTGTGATGATTCTTGTTGTGATGATTCTTGTTGTGATGATTCTTGTTCTGATGATTCTTGTTCTGATGATTCTTGTGATGATTCTTGTTGCGATGTTTCTTGTTGTGATGATCCTTGTTCTGATGATTCTTGTTTTGATGATTCTTGTTGTGATGATTCTTGTTGTGAGGATTCTTGTTGTGATGATTCTTGTTGTGATGATTCTTGTTGTGATGATTCTTGTTCTGATGATTCTTGTTGTGATGATTGTTGTTGTGATGATTCTTGTTGAGATGATTCTTGTTGTGATGATTCTTGTGATGATTCTTGTTGTGATGATTCTTGTTGTGATGATTCTTTTTCTGATGTTTCTTGTTGTGATGATTCTTGTTGTGATGATTCTTGTTGTGATGATTCTTGTGATGATTCTTGTGATGATTCTTGTTGTGATGATTCTTGTTGTGATGATTCTTGTTGTGATGATTCTAGTTCTGATGATTCTTGTTGTGATGATTCTTGTTGTGATGCTTCTTGTTCTGATGATTCTTGTTCTGATGATTCTTGTGATGATTCTTGTTGTGATGATTCTTGTTGTGATGATTCTTGTTGTGATGATTCTTGTAGCGAACATTCTTGTGATGATTCTTCTTGTGAAGATTCTTGTTCTGATGA
The DNA here is from genome assembly GCF_052327205.1 of Somniosus microcephalus. NCBI lineage: Eukaryota > Metazoa > Chordata > Chondrichthyes > Squaliformes > Somniosidae > Somniosus > Somniosus microcephalus. The sequence goes on along the minus strand of NC_140987.1, from coordinate 330,976,013 downwards.
TTCTTGTTGTGATGATTCTTGTTGTGATGATTCTTGTTGTGATGATTCTTGTTGTGATGATTCTTGTTGTGATGATTCTTGTTGCGATGATTCTTGTTGTGTTGATTCTTGTTGTGAAGATTCTTGTTGTGATAATTCTTGTTCTGATGATTCTTGTGATGATTCTTGTTGCGATGATTCTTGTTGTGATGATTCTTGTTGTGATGATTCATGTTGTGATGATTCTTGTTGTGATGATTCTTGTTCTGATGATTCTTGTGATGATTCTTGTTGCGATGATTCTTGTTGTGATGATTCTTGTTCTGATGATTTTTGTTGTGATGATTCTTGTTGTGATGATTCTTGTTATAATGGTTCTTGTGATGATTCTTGTTGCGATGATTCTTTTTGTGATGATTCTTGTTCTGATGATTCTTGTTGTGATGATTCTTGTTGTGATGATTCTTGTTGTGATGATTCTTGTTGTGAGGATTCTTGTTGTGATGATTCATGTTGTGATGATTCTTGTTGTGATGATTCTTGTTCTGATGATTCTTGTGATGATTCTTGTTGCGATGATTCTTGTTGTGAGGATTCTTGTTGTGATGATTCTTGTTGTGATGATTCTTGTTGTGATGATTCTTGTTGTGATGATTCTTGTTCTGATGATTCTTGTTGTGATGATTCTTGTTGTGATGATTCTTGTTGCGATGATTCTTGGTGTGATGTTTCTTGTTGTGATGATTCTTGTGATGATTCTTGTTCTGATGATTCTTGTGATGATTCTTGTTCTGATGATTCTTGTTGTGATGATTCTTGTGATGATTCTTGTTGTGATGATTCTTGTTCTGATGATTCTTGTGATGATTCTTGTTGCGATGATTCTTGTTGTGATGATTCTTGTTGTGATGATTCATGTTGTGATGATTCTTGTTGTGATGATTCTTGTTCTGATGATTCTTGTGATGATTCTTGTTGCGATGATTCTTGTTGTGATGATTCTTGTTCTGATGATTTTTGTTGTGATGATTCTTGTTGTGATGATTCTTGTTATAATGGTTCTTGTGATGATTCTTGTTGCGATGATTCTTTTTGTGATGATTCTTGTTCTGATGATTCTTGTTGTGATGATTCTTGTTGTGATGATTCTTGTTGTGATGATTCTTGTTGTGAGGATTCTTGTTCTCATGATTCTTGTGATGATTCTTGTTGTGATGATTCTTGTTGTGATGATTCTTGTTGTGATAATTCTTGTTCTGTTGATTCTTGTTGAGATGATTCTTGTTGTGATGATTCTTGTTCTCATGATTCTTGTTGTGATGATTCTTGTTGTGATGATTTTTGTTGTGATGATTCTTGTGATGATTCTTGTTGTGATGATTCTTGTGATGATTCTTGTTCTGATGATTCTTGTTGTGATGATTCTTGTGATGATTCTTGTTGTGATGATTCTTGTTGTGATGATTCTTGTTGTGATGATTCTTGTTGTGATGATTCTTGTTGTGATGATTCTTGTTGTGATGATTCTTGTTGCGATGATTCTTGTTGTGATGATTCTTGTTGTGAAGATTCTTGTTGTGATGATTCTTGTTGTGATGATTCTTGTTCTGATGTTGCTTGTGATGATTCTTGTTGTGATGATTCTTGTTGTGATGATTCTTGTTGTGATGATTCTTGTTGTGATGATTCTTGTTCTGATGATTCTTGTGATGATTCTTGTTGCGATGTTTCTTGTTGTGATGATCCTTGTTCTGATGATTCTTGTTTTGATGATTCTTGTTGTGATGATTCTTGTTGTGAGGATTCTTGTTGTGATGATTCTTGTTGTGATGATTCTTGTTGTGATGATTCTTGTTCTGATGATTCTTGTTGTGATGATTGTTGTTGTGATGATTCTTGTTGAGATGATTCTTGTTGTGATGATTCTTGTGATGATTCTTGTTGTGATGATTCTTGTTGTGATGATTCTTTTTCTGATGTTTCTTGTTGTGATGATTCTTGTTGTGATGATTCTTGTTGTGATGATTCTTGTGATGATTCTTGTTGTGATGATTCTTGTTGTGATGATTCTTGTTGTGATGATTCTAGTTCTGATGATTCTTGTTGTGATGATTCTTGTTGTGATGATTCTTGTTCTGATGATTCTTGTTCTGATGATTCTTGTGATGATTCTTGTTGTGATGATTCTTGTTGTGATGATTCTTGTTGTGATGATTCTTGTAGCGAACATTCTTGTGATGATTCTTCTTGTGAAGATTCTTGTTCTGATGATTCTTGTTGTGATGATTCTTGTGATGATTCTTGTTGTGATGATTCTTGTTGTGATGATTCTTGTTGTGATGATTCTTGTTGCGATGATTCTTGTTGTGTTGATTCTTGTTGTGAAGATTCTTGTTGTGATAATTCTTGTTCTGATGATTCTTGTGATGATTCTTGTTGCGATGATTCTTGTTGTGATGATTCTTGTTGTGATGATTCATGTTGTGATGATTCTTGTTGTGATGATTCTTGTTCTGATGATTCTTGTGATGATTCTTGTTGCGATGATTCTTGTTGTGATGATTCTTGTTCTGATAATTTTTGTTGTGATGATTCTTGTTGTGATGATTCTTGTTATAATGGTTCTTGTGATGATTCTTGTTGCGATGATTCTTTTTGTGATGATTCTTGTTCTGATGATTCTTGTTGTGATGATTCTTGTTGTGATGATTCTTTTTCTGATGATTCTTGTTGTGATGATTCTTGTTGTGATGATTCTTGTTGTGATGATTCTTGTGATGATTCTTGTGATGATTCTTGTTGTGATGATTCTTGTTGTGATGATTCTTGTTGTGATGATTCTAGTTCTGATGATTCTTGTTGTGATGATTCTTGTTGTGATGATTCTTGTTCTGATGATTCTTGTTCTGATGATTCTTGTGATGATTCTTGTTGTGATGATTCTTGTTCTGATGATTCTTGTTGTGATGATTCTTGTTGTGATGATTCTTGTTGTGATGATTCTTGTGATGATTCTTCTTGTGAAGATTCTTGTTCTGATGATTCTTGTTGTGATGATTCTTGTTGTGATGATTCTTGTTGTGATGATTCTTGTTGTGATGATTCTTGTTGTGATGATTCTTATTGCGATGATTCTTGTTGTGAAGATTCTTGTGATAAATCTTGTTCTGATGATTCTTGTGATGATTCTTGTTGCGATGATTCTTGTTGTGATGATTCTTGTTGTGATGATTCATGTTGTGATGATTCTTGTTATGATGATTCTTGTTGTGATGATTCTTGTGATGATTCTTGTTGCGATGATTCTTGTTGTGATGATTCTTGTTCTGATGATTTTTGTTGTGATGATTCTTGTTGTGATGATTCTTATAATGATTCTTGTGATGATTCTTGTTGCGATGATTCTTTTTGTGATGATTCTTGTTCTGATGATTCTTGTTGTGATGATTCTTGTTGTGATGATTCTTGTTGTGATGATTCTTGTTCTGATGATTCTTGTTGTGATGATTCTTGTTGTGAGGATTCTTGTTCTCATGATTCTTGTGATGATTCTTGTTGTAATGATTTTTGTTGTGATGATTCTTGTTGTGATGGTTCTTGTTCTGTTGATTCTTGTTCTCATGATTCTTGTTGTGATGATTCTTGTTCTCATGATTCTTGTTGTGATGATTCTTGTTGTGATGATTCTTGTTGTGATGATTCTTCTTGTGATGATTCTTGTGATGATTCTTGTTGTGATGATTCTTGTTATGATGATTCTTGTTGTGATGATTCTTGTTGTGATGATTCTTGTGGTGATGATTCTTGTTGTGATGATTCTTGTTGTGATGATTCTTGTGATGATTCTTGTTGTGATGATTCTTGTTCTGATGATTCTTGTTCTGATGATTCTTGTTGTGATGATTCTTGTTGTGATGATTCTTGTTCTGATGATTCTTATTGTGATGTTTCTTGTGATGATTCTTGTTCTGATGATTCTTGTTGTGATGATTCTTGTGATGATTCTTGTTCTGATGATTCTTGTTGTGATGATTCTTGTTGTGATGATTCTTGTTCTGATGATTCTTGTTGTGATGATTCTTGTTGTGATGATTCTTTTTGCGATGATTCTTGTTGTGATGATTCTTGTTGTGATGATTCTTGTGATGATTCTTGTTCTGATGATTCTTGTGATGATTCTTGTTGTGGTGATTCCTGTTGCGATGATTCTTGTTGTGATGATACTTGTTGTGGTGATTCTTGTTCTGATGATTCTTGTGATGATTCTTGTTGTGATGATTCTTGTTGTGATGATTCTTGTTGTGATGATTCTTGTTCTGATGATTCTTGTTCTGATGATTCTTGTTTTGATGATTCTTGTTGTGATGCTTCTTGTTCTGATGATTCTTGTTGCGATGATTCTTGTTGTGCTGATTCTTGTGGTGATGATTCTTGCTCTGATGTTTCTTGTGATGATTCTTGTTGTGATGATTCTTGTTGTGATGATTCTTGTTGTGATGATTCTTGTTGTGATGATTCTTGTTGCGATGATTCTTGTTGTGATGATTCTTGTTGCGATGATTCTTGTTGCGATGATTCTTGTTGCGATGATTCTTGTTGCGATGATTCTTGTTGCGATGATTTTTGTTGCGATGATTCTTGTTGTGATGATTCTTGTTGTGATGATTCTTGTTGTGATGATTCTTGTTGTGATGATTCTTGTTGTGATGATTCTTGTTGTGATGATTCTTGTTGTGATGATTCTTGTTGTGATGATTCTTGTTCTGATGATTCTTGTTGTGATGATTCTTGTTGTGATGATTCTTGTTGCGATGATTCTTGGTGTGATGTTTCTTGTTGTGATGATTCTTGTGATGATTCTTGTTCTGATGATTCTTGTGATGATTCTTGTTCTGATGATTTTTGTTGTGATGATTCTTGTGATGATTCTTGTTGTGATGATTCTTGTTCTGATGATTCTTGTGATGATTCTTGTTGCGATGATTCTTGTTGTGATGATTCTTGTTGTGATGATTCATGTTGTGATGATTCTTGTTGTGATGATTCTTGTTCTGATGATTCTTGTGATGATTCTTGTTGCGATGATTCTTGTTGTGATGATTCTTGTTGTGATGATTCTTGTTCTGATGATTCTTGTTGTGATGATTCTTGTTATAATGGTTCTTGTGATGATTCTTGTTGCGATGATTCTTTTTGTGATGATTCTTGTTCTGATGATTCTTGTTGTGATGATTCTTGTTGTGATGATTCTTGTTGTGATGATTCTTGTTGTGAGGATTCTTGTTCTCATGATTCTTGTGATGATTCTTGTTGTGATGATTCTTGTTGTGATGATTCTTGTTGTGATAATTCTTGTTCTGTTGATTCTTGTTGAGATGATTCTTGTTGTGATGATTCTTGTTCTCATGATTCTTGTTGTGATGATTCTTGTTGTGATGATTTTTGTTGTGATGATTCTTGTGATGATTCTTGTTGTGATGATTCTTGTGATGATTCTTGTTCTGATGATTCTTGTTGTGATGATTCTTGTGATGATTCTTGTTGTGATGATTCTTGTTGTGATGATTCTTGTTGTGATGATTCTTGTTGTGATGATTCTTGTTGTGATGATTCTTGTTGTGATGATTCTTGTTGCGATGATTCTTGTTGTGATGATTCTTGTTGTGAAGATTCTTGTTGTGATGATTCTTGTTGTGATGATTCTTGTTCTGATGTTGCTTGTGATGATTCTTGTTGTGATGATTCTTGTTGTGATGATTCTTGTTGTGATGATTCTTGTTCTGATGATTCTTGTTCTGATGATTCTTGTGATGATTCTTGTTGCGATGTTTCTTGTTGTGATGATCCTTGTTCTGATGATTCTTGTTTTGATGATTCTTGTTGTGATGATTCTTGTTGTGAGGATTCTTGTTGTGATGATTCTTGTTGTGATGATTCTTGTTGTGATGATTCTTGTTCTGATGATTCTTGTTGTGATGATTGTTGTTGTGATGATTCTTGTTGAGATGATTCTTGTTGTGATGATTCTTGTGATGATTCTTGTTGTGATGATTCTTGTTGTGATGATTCTTTTTCTGATGTTTCTTGTTGTGATGATTCTTGTTGTGATGATTCTTGTTGTGATGATTCTTGTGATGATTCTTGTGATGATTCTTGTTGTGATGATTCTTGTTGTGATGATTCTTGTTGTGATGATTCTAGTTCTGATGATTCTTGTTGTGATGATTCTTGTTGTGATGCTTCTTGTTCTGATGATTCTTGTTCTGATGATTCTTGTGATGATTCTTGTTGTGATGATTCTTGTTGTGATGATTCTTGTTGTGATGATTCTTGTAGCGAACATTCTTGTGATGATTCTTCTTGTGAAGATTCTTGTTCTGATGATTCTTGTTGTGATGATTCTTGTTGTGATGATTCTTGTTGTGATGATTCTTGTTGTGATGATTCTTGTTGTGATGATTCTTGTTGCGATGATTCTTGTTGTGTTGATTCTTGTTGTGAAGATTCTTGTTGTGATAATTCTTGTTCTGATGATTCTTGTGATGATTCTTGTTGCGATGATTCTTGTTGTGATGATTCTTGTTGTGATGATTCATGTTGTGATGATTCTTGTTGTGATGATTCTTGTTCTGATGATTCTTGTGATGATTCTTGTTGCGATGATTCTTGTTGTGATGATTCTTGTTCTGATGATTTTTGTTGTGATGATTCTTGTTGTGATGATTCTTGTTATAATGGTTCTTGTGATGATTCTTGTTGCGATGATTCTTTTTGTGATGATTCTTGTTCTGATGATTCTTGTTGTGATGATTCTTGTTGTGATGATTCTTGTTGTGATGATTCTTGTTGTGAGGATTCTTGTTGTGATGATTCATGTTGTGATGATTCTTGTTGTGATGATTCTTGTTCTGATGATTCTTGTGATGATTCTTGTTGCGATGATTCTTGTTGTGAGGATTCTTGTTGTGATGATTCTTGTTGTGATGATTCTTGTTGTGATGATTCTTGTTGTGATGATTCTTGTTCTGATGATTCTTGTTGTGATGATTCTTGTTGTGATGATTCTTGTTGCGATGATTCTTGGTGTGATGTTTCTTGTTGTGATGATTCTTGTGATGATTCTTGTTCTGATGATTCTTGTGATGATTCTTGTTCTGATGATTCTTGTTGTGATGATTCTTGTGATGATTCTTGTTGTGATGATTCTTGTTCTGATGATTCTTGTGATGATTCTTGTTGCGATGATTCTTGTTGTGATGATTCTTGTTGTGATGATTCATGTTGTGATGATTCTTGTTGTGATGATTCTTGTTCTGATGATTCTTGTGATGATTCTTGTTGCGATGATTCTTGTTGTGATGATTCTTGTTCTGATGATTTTTGTTGTGATGATTCTTGTTGTGATGATTCTTGTTATAATGGTTCTTGTGATGATTCTTGTTGCGATGATTCTTTTTGTGATGATTCTTGTTCTGATGATTCTTGTTGTGATGATTCTTGTTGTGATGATTCTTGTTGTGATGATTCTTGTTGTGAGGATTCTTGTTCTCATGATTCTTGTGATGATTCTTGTTGTGATGATTCTTGTTGTGATGATTCTTGTTGTGATAATTCTTGTTCTGTTGATTCTTGTTGAGATGATTCTTGTTGTGATGATTCTTGTTCTCATGATTCTTGTTGTGATGATTCTTGTTGTGATGATTTTTGTTGTGATGATTCTTGTGATGATTCTTGTTGTGATGATTCTTGTGATGATTCTTGTTCTGATGATTCTTGTTGTGATGATTCTTGTGATGATTCTTGTTGTGATGATTCTTGTTGTGATGATTCTTGTTGTGATGATTCTTGTTGTGATGATTCTTGTTGTGATGATTCTTGTTGTGATGATTCTTGTTGCGATGATTCTTGTTGTGATGATTCTTGTTGTGAAGATTCTTGTTGTGATGATTCTTGTTGTGATGATTCTTGTTCTGATGTTGCTTGTGATGATTCTTGTTGTGATGATTCTTGTTGTGATGATTCTTGTTGTGATGATTCTTGTTGTGATGATTCTTGTTCTGATGATTCTTGTGATGATTCTTGTTGCGATGTTTCTTGTTGTGATGATCCTTGTTCTGATGATTCTTGTTTTGATGATTCTTGTTGTGATGATTCTTGTTGTGAGGATTCTTGTTGTGATGATTCTTGTTGTGATGATTCTTGTTGTGATGATTCTTGTTCTGATGATTCTTGTTGTGATGATTGTTGTTGTGATGATTCTTGTTGAGATGATTCTTGTTGTGATGATTCTTGTGATGATTCTTGTTGTGATGATTCTTGTTGTGATGATTCTTTTTCTGATGTTTCTTGTTGTGATGATTCTTGTTGTGATGATTCTTGTTGTGATGATTCTTGTGATGATTCTTGTTGTGATGATTCTTGTTGTGATGATTCTTGTTGTGATGATTCTAGTTCTGATGATTCTTGTTGTGATGATTCTTGTTGTGATGATTCTTGTTCTGATGATTCTTGTTCTGATGATTCTTGTGATGATTCTTGTTGTGATGATTCTTGTTGTGATGATTCTTGTTGTGATGATTCTTGTAGCGAACATTCTTGTGATGATTCTTCTTGTGAAGATTCTTGTTCTGATGATTCTTGTTGTGATGATTCTTGTGATGATTCTTGTTGTGATGATTCTTGTTGTGATGATTCTTGTTGTGATGATTCTTGTTGCGATGATTCTTGTTGTGTTGATTCTTGTTGTGAAGATTCTTGTTGTGATAATTCTTGTTCTGATGATTCTTGTGATGATTCTTGTTGCGATGATTCTTGTTGTGATGATTCTTGTTGTGATGATTCATGTTGTGATGATTCTTGTTGTGATGATTCTTGTTCTGATGATTCTTGTGATGATTCTTGTTGCGATGATTCTTGTTGTGATGATTCTTGTTCTGATAATTTTTGTTGTGATGATTCTTGTTGTGATGATTCTTGTTATAATGGTTCTTGTGATGATTCTTGTTGCGATGATTCTTTTTGTGATGATTCTTGTTCTGATGATTCTTGTTGTGATGATTCTTGTTGTGATGATTCTTGTTGTGATGATTCTTGTTGTGAGGATTCTTGTTGTGATGATTCTTGTTGTGATGATTCTTGTTCTGTTGATTCTTGTTGAGATGATTCTTGTTGTGATGATTCTTGTTGTGATGATTCTTGTTCTGTTGATTCTTGTTGAGATGATTCTTGTTGTGATGATTCTTGTTCTCATGATTCTTGTTGTGATGATTCTTGTTGTGATGATTTTTGTTGTGATGATTCTTGTGATGATTCTTGTTGTGATGATTCTTGTGATGATTCTTGTTGTGATGATTCTTGTTGTGATGATTCTTGTTGTGATGATTCTTGTTGTGATGATTCTTGTTGTGATGATTCTTGTTGTGATGATTCTTGTTGTGATGATTCTTGTTGTGATGATTCTTGTTCTGATGATTCTTGTTCTGATGATTCTTGTTGTGATGATTCTTGTTGTGATGATTCTTGTTGTGATGATTCTTATTGTGATTTTTCTTGTGATGATTCTTGTTCTGATGATTCTTGTTGTGATGATTCTTGTGATGATTCTTGTTCTGATGATTCTTGTTGTGATGATTCTTGTTGTGATGATTCTTGTTCTGATGATTCTTGTTGTGATGATTCTTGTTGTGATGATTCTTGTTGCGATGATTCTTTTTGTGATGATTCTTGTTGTGATGATTCTTGTGATGATTATTGTTCTGATGATTCTTGTGATGATTCTTGTTGTGATGATTCCTGTTGCGATGATTCTTGTTGTGATGATACTTGTTGTGGTGATTCTTGTTCTGATGATTCTTGTGATGATCCTTGTTGTGATGAATCTTGTTGTGATGATTCTTGTTGTGATGATTCTTGTTCTGATGATTCTTGTTTTGATGATTCTTGTTGTGATGCTTCTTGTTCTGATGATTCTTGTTGCGATGATTCTTGTTGTGCTGGTTCTTGTGGTGATGATTCTTGCTCTGATGTTTCTTGTGATGATTCTTGTTGTGATGAATCTTTTTGTGATGATTCTTGTTGTGATGATTCTTGTTGTGATGATTCTTGTTGCGATGATTCTTGTTGTGATGATTCTTGTTGCGATGATTCTTGTTGCGATGATTCTTGTTGTGATGATTCTTCTTGCGATGATTCTTGTTGCGATGATTTTTGTTGCGATGATTCTTGTTGTGATGATTCTTGTTGTGATGATTCTTGTTGTGATGATTCTTGTTGTGATGATTCTTGTTGTGATGATTCTTGTTGTGATGATTCTTGTTCTGATGATTCTTGTTGTGATGATTCTTGTTGTGATGATTCTTGTTGTGATGATTCTTGTTGTGATGATTCTTGTTGTGATGGTTCTTGTTGCGATGATTCTTGTTGTGATGCTTCTTGTGATGATTCTTGTGATGATTCTTGTTCTGATGATTCTTGTGATGATTCTTGTTCTGATGATTCTTGTTGTGATGATTCTTGTTATGATGATTCTTGTTCTGA